>NC_083114.1:35838833-36171678 GCF_949774975.1 Lagenorhynchus albirostris
CTTTTACCAAAATACTTTCTTTTAGATCCTAGCTTGGCATGGAGCCAAAGATGGAGAGGCACGATGCCCTTCCTTGGAGGGTAGGAGGAGAAAAGCTCAACCTGTCACAGAAGGAGAAACTGCTGAGCACTGCACTGTCCTAAAGGGAGGCAGGTCACCCGGAGAGTTAATGAGCAACCTGTTTGAAAGTGTTCAGTGAAGGCTGGTTAATTACCTTTTTGGTGAGAACCTGGACAAAACGATCTCTCAACTCTGTCTTAGAAGTACAAATCTAGGGAAATTTTTCTGGGCTACTGGTTTCCAAAAATAACTTGTCACTCTAGTGGACCTCTGCTGTTTCTGCTGTTGAGCTCCCTCTGGCCTGGGCAGGATTGGCTACACCCCACCCCTGGGGTGGGGGTTGGGGGGGTCTCACTGATCACATTAACACGTGATACAAAATTTTCACACTTTGTGCCCCCTCCGTGGGTCCATCCACAGGTCTTTCCCCCAGACTTCCTTTTTTCCTAATTTTACAGTGTTTCTCCTTCTAGGTCCTTGACCACTTGCCACTACCCTTGAGTCCATGTACATTCTTACTTCAGGTCACTCTGTTTGTACACAAAGTGGACAACTAGAGTTACCCCTGAAGCTGAGATTTCTCCCCCTTGCTCTTCCAGGGCCACTCCTGCCTGCAGCTATAGGGCAGCAGTGGTCCATTCACCCACATAACAAGCCAACTCATCCACGAACCAAACTTGGTCTTTTTCTTCCTCCATCAGCTGGTTATAAGCCCTGCAGCCTCCACCCCAAGGTGGCTATAGATGCCATCTAAGGGGGAGGTACAACTCAGCAGTGGCAGGTGACAGAGAGGTCAGACTGGGGTACTAAATGGGAGAAATGATGAAGACCGCCCTTTAGGTCTTTCCTGGTGGCATTAATCTCTGCCATTCTCCCCAGGGTAAGATACGGTCTTTGGTTGGCTGGGTGGAGGCAGTTTGAGAGGTTTCTCTTTCTTCTGCCTCATTATCATGGCCCTTAACCCACAGGGCAAGGAAAAGATTCGAGGATTCTGCCAACTCTCAGCTGTGCCTGTCCCAATTATAGATTAAGAGACCAGGAAAATGACTACAGGTGGGTCTATGGACCTGGAGGACCCACTGTAAAGCTGGCCATGGGTGAGGACCACACTTATTACCAGACCCCATATGTCTCCACTCCAACAAGGGGCCATGATGATGCTTCAGATCCCTGGGTGTCAATGTCAACTTGGACTTTGTGTCCAACAGTTCTCAAAAAAGGTCCAGGTCGTCCTCTTTCCCCAGTGCATGATCGCTGAAGTAATCACCCAAGGTCTTCCTGGGGAGGGGCTAGGGGAACCTTACTCTGCACATTTGCCAGGAGATGAGGGTCCTTCTTGTTCAGCAGCTTCTAGGTCTTAGCTTAAGTTGGGAGCTGGACAAGGGATCATGGCTTTTTATTGGGGTGGCTGATTTAAAAAAAAATAAGGTAAAAAATGTTCTTTCTGGCTATACGTCTATCTTGCCTCCAGGAATACCACGTCCTATTAACCATTTCTATGGCTTTCTGAGAGTCAGGGCCTCTGGCTGCCTCTCTGACCTTGTTGTTCATTATGAGAATCATGGCCACTTCTGACAGGTAAGTACTACCGCCTGGCCTCTATTATTCTAGATTCCTCTTATCCCCATTACTATCAGGGAGCCCCGATCTATAACAGCATCTCCCACCCTCAGCCCTGGCCTATGGAGGATACATCCAGCATGAACACAGTCAGCTGGGGAGTCTGCAGACCCCCGCAGGATAACCCTGTCTACAGGCCCTCTCCTTTGAGCCGTTTGACCCCTTTATCTACCACCGGCCACGGCAGTTTGGGCTTTTTTACTTCACTTAGCGTGGGCCATTGCCGTTCACAGGCTTCCAAGAGCTGGCTATCCTAACACCTTCTCCTGGGGTTCTTGCCAGGGATTGAAGTGCTGTATCATAGGAGACTGCTCCGTATTAATAAATTTTCTCTAAGCAAACTTTATATTCTGCCCCCTTGATCTTCATCCTCAGGATCCAGTCCCATATTTGCTCTCTGACTCTTGCTGGTACCTGTCGGCAAGTTCCTGTAACACTTCCCGGGCTGGATGTTGTTGTGACTTAACTCTAGTTCTTTGTGTTGTGGGCAGGAGGGGGATGTCTCCTTTCTTACAAAGCAGAGGATCCTGTATCACTTTCAAGCAAGAGGGAGCTTTAGCCCTTAACATGGAGGAGGGGGCACTTCTGCAGGTCTAGAGGATTCGGTGGAATCTGGAGATTCAAGAATTTTGAGTGCATTGACCCAGATGTTCCCATTCCAAGTCTGAGTCCTGCTCCTTCTGTATCAGGGCATGACCTTGGCAGACCAGACTTGTCTTCATTGAGAATTTGACCTCCTTCCCTCCATTCCTCTTATAGTTAAGAGGAATGGTCCTCATCCCAGCTTTTTCTGCCCTCCAGCTGCAGAAGATGAGAGTCTCTCTTTACATGCTGTCAAGGAGACTTTCACGCTTTGCCTTAAATTGGTGATTAAGCATCCTCAAACCTTCATTGTCTTTCTTCAAGCGTTGATAGCCCCAGCCATGTGATTCCACAGTCCTTTTTTTTTTTTTTTTTTTGCGGTACGCGGACCTCTCCCTGTTGTGGCCTCTCCCGCTGCGGAGCACAGGCTCCAGACCCAGCCGCTCCGCGGCATGTGGGATCTTCCCGGACCGGGGCACGAACCCATGTCCCCTGCATCGGCAGGCGGACTCTCAACCACTGCGCCACCAGGGAAGCCCCACAGTCCTTTTATTACTACTTCCCTTGAACCTCTCAAATACGAGTGAATTTGCTTCCACCAGTGCCTTCCCTTCCATCAGTCTCCCATCCCAGCACATCCCCAGTGCAAGTTTGACCAGTTGCACCACTTCAGCATGCCAGGGTCTCCTCGTGCTCCACTTCAAGCTTCAAACTCCTGTTTTTAGAATCCGCTCCCTAAAATCACTCCTAGCCCCAACCGTCTTAGGACTGGGTCCCTGGAAATAGATTCTGTGGTGGGGACTTACACATGAGCAATTTAGTGGGGCGTGGTCTCAGAAAGATGGTGGCCTCAGAAAAACGGTAAGCGGGTAAATGAAGCAGGATGGAGCAGAGGCAGGTGAACTGTGATGCAGTTGTACCAGAGGCTGCAGCTTGTCCCACAGGGAGCCCAAGCTGAGGTGACCCTTCAGAGTCGTCTCTAACTTAGGCAAGAGGATTTGGCCTTTGTACCCCTGTACTAAGCAGTCACTGGGAGGCCATGTACCCTTGGGAGAGACAGAGGATAGTATTTGGAGGGGAATAAATAGAGGCTGAGCATTTACTAATATGAGCTGATATCTGGAGGACTCAGCTGCGAGCCATCAACAACCAATCCTCCCGACAGCTGGGGGAACGAAGTGCTTTGGTCCTGAAGGGCAGAGAAGGGTAGTGCCCTCCAGTATCCATCACCCCGAGGAAGAGGTCGATGCAGTAGAAGGCAGAGAGGAGAGGCAGAAAGATACCAGGTTTTTCGTGCTATGTTTTGAGCTGCTGGATGGAACCTTGCCTGCAGCGACATTCCTTTGTACTTTTCAGTTAAGCATGTAGGCAGATTCTCCTCTTTGTTTAAGCCAGGTGGGTTGGGCTTTCTATCCCTTGCCACATAAAGACTATCCATGATCTGTGAATCCAAGCACAAATATTAACGGTTTATTGCCTTTTTAAAAACCAGAAGCTAAAAAAAAAAAAAAAAAAAACCAGAAGCTAGGTTTAAATTTGTGAATTGGAACATTTATTAATAAAAAAAGGTTTCTGTATAAATTAATGATGATTCTTTTTTTTGAACTTCAATGCTACCTGAATATGGACTGGGAATTACTTATGGAAATATTTACAAGCTTATACTGCTGTTTAATTGGTGCTTGTTTGAGCACTTCATTAATATTTAATTTTGCATCATTTCTTGAACTAATTTATTGGCACATTTTCCGCTTTCCACTGAGACGCTGAACATAAATCACATTAATAATAAATGGCACGAGAGCTTTTTGTATTTCTTTTCTGAGCTATCATTTACAGATAATTTTCTATGACAGGCATTCTAAATGTCCTACTGAAGATAAGACTTTCTAAATGTCTGCTTCAGCGACCAACAGGAAATACAATGTAATTTTAATTATCTTCGTGTCTTGGATTTGACACAGTGCTTTCTGTTATTAACTCTTGTGAACGGTACCTCTTCATAGAGTGTTTTTAGTCATCTGTGAAAAAACAGGCTTGCTCAGACAAGTACTTGAAGCTAAAAAGTAACTATAGCAGCAAGGTCATCAGATGAAATGAGAAGTTTCCTTGTGGGAACCAGGCCAGGACGTGTTTGTCAGAGTGACAAGGACCTAAATTCTCCGGCTCTCTGTTGGCAGGCTGTCATGCCCCATCTACATCCTGAAAAACCACTAACTTAGCTCATTAAACAAGTCACATTTACCAATAAGTAATTCAAAAGATTTATGTGGAAGAGGCAAAATATAAACCACTGAAAGCATCTATTTATTTTTTTGGCCGCACTTGGTGGTGTGCAGGATCTTATTTCCCCGACCAGGGATCGAACCCGTGCCCCCTGCATTGGGAGCGTGGAGTCTTAACCACTGGACCACCAGGGAAGTCCGAAAGCATCTCTTTAAATGCATGTCAAATTAAAAGTTAACCTGCAAAATTTCAGAACAAGTACCATCAACCCTCAGCATCTGTGGCGGGTTGGTTCCAGGACCTGACCCCAAATGCCAAAATCCAGGGATGCTCAGCTCAGGTCCCATAGTGGGCCCTGTAGCCGTGGTTCCACACCATGTGGTACTGTAGCACATACTTATTGAAAAAAAAATCTGTGTATAAGTGGACCCACGCAGTTCAAACCCGTGTTGTTCAAGGGTCAACTTGAACAACCTTAAAATAGTTTAAAAACAGCTTTAGCAAAGCACATGGATATTAAAAATAAATGCCTTTTTCTGCAATGCTTCTATAACAGTCGGGATTCTTTTGATTGCATGCGATAGAAATCCAGCATAGAGGGCACTGCAGGATTAAAATAACCAAAAATGTTTGTTTTTGTACAAAATAAGAAGGGGAATTCTTCCCCCCTCCCCCATATCCTATTCCCACTTCCAAGGGGACCCTTGAGGGCTGGGGTAACTATTGATTTTGTGTGCCAATCGGTACCCCTTTCTTTTGGAGCAAACGTACCCTGTTCCCTGTAGTCCTGGTAGGAGTACTGTCAGTCACAGAGCCCATCCCGCTCCTGCAACGGGGTGGGCATGTGACTCAGGCTGGGCCCAACTTAGCATTATATCCTCCTGGACCCAGTGATTGTTCCAAGAGGTGGATAAGTGAAAAAGACTGGCCAATCAGAGGCCTTCTTTCTGAAGGCCTAAGGGGTGGGTCCAAGGGCCAGTCTTGGTAGGTGGGGTTTCCTGAGCATTGCCATGGAAAGCAGAGGATTGTGGTCAGAAGCCCAGAGAGAAGCCAGACCATCCCACAGAAGGAAGACGAGCAACGGAGAGAGAAGCAGCAAGAGTCAGGACCAAGGCATCAGGGTCGGGGGGCTGAGCACTCCTGTGGGCTGCCTGAGGAGGCTCAGAAGAGAATCCTGGGGACCCACTGACAAGAGCCTGGGAAGAAGACATGGCAGAGGAAGAATCTGAAGACTTTGCTGTGGAGCGAGTGATGTGAAAACCTCCTGCTTGGTTTTCTCTGTGAAGTATTCAGGGAAATCCACGTTGCTCACTAATGCAAGAGAATGCAAGATTGGCATGGGGGCAACAACAGAGATTGCATAGGACAGCTGATATGGATGCAGTAACCTCTAACAGTCACAAAATAAAGGGAATTCCCTGGCCTATCCAGTGGTTAGGACTCCATCTCTCCCTGCCGAGGGCCCGGGTTCAATCCCTGGCTGGGGAACTAAAATCCCATAAGTGGTGTGGCCAAAAAAAAAAAAAAAAAGAGCAGAAGGCCCCCTCCTCAACGTTCTAAATCTCATCCCTTTGAAAACCTATTCAAAGGGGACATTTTCCCTGTTGTGATTTAACATGGTCCTGGAAGTCCTATCCTTTGTCCTTAGGAGGGGGACACAGTTGGCAGGGTTAGAAAACCTCATCGAGCCCCATGCCCCTCTAGGGAAGGTCTGCCTGTTCCCCCCATGCTCGTACCCACGAGGGAGACTGGTCAGAAGGTCACTGGTTGCCAAGTTATTCTGGACTTTGTTGGGCAAAATTATCACCAGCACCTGTTCCATCATCTGTGTCTTATTCTCCTTTTCTCCTTCCCTTAGGGGCTCAGAGGAGGGTATTGGAGATCAATAAAGCCTGAACACTTACTAATATGAGACATCAGATGGAACAGTCTGGTTCAGTCCAGAGGGGGTTAAAGCAGAAGGGCCTGGCCACTAAGGTTCTGCCTGCAAGTGGGGACCCGGAGGGAGATGCACTCGAGAGCCTTCCCCTCTGAGACGGGCCAGAGGCAGGAGGCGATGACACATGGCCACTTGGGGCAGAGCCATGGGGCAAGTGTTTATGTTCATCTCGTACTAACTGGAGCTCCAGAGGCATTTGGCTTGGACGACATCGGTTATGTGGTGTCCCAGCATCTGGCACAAGACTAGTACAGAGAGATGCTTAGTAAATTAAGACCCATCGTATCTATCATGTATCTCCTGAGCAGACCACAAAGCCCCAGTGCCAGGCATCCATGCATAAGAAAATAGCCATGTGTGGGCTTCCCTGGTGGCGCAGTGGTTAAGAATCCCCCTGCCAATGCAGGGGACACATGTTCGAGCCCAGGTCCAGGAAGATCTCACATGCCACGGAGCAACTAAGCCCGTGCGCCACAATTACTGAGCCTGCGCTCTAGAGCCCACGAGCTACAGCTATTGAGCCCGTGTGCCATAACTACTGAAGCCCACGCGCCTAGAGCCCGTGCTCCGCAACAAGAGAAGCCACCACAATGAGAAGCCCGCGTACTGCAACGAAGAGCGGCCCCCGCTCACCACAACTAGAGAAAGCCCACGCACAGCAACAAAGACCCAATGCAGCCAAAAATAAATAAATTAATTAATTAATTTTAAAAAAAGAAAAGAAAATAGCCATGTGCTTCAGCGATTTGCCTGGATGGGCCAACAATGGCTGAGCCAAAAGCGAATTCCATCAGGAGCTGCCATACTGTGGATGTTAACTGAGCCATCCTGTGACAGCCTCTCTCTTCGAGAAGGTCGAAGGTGAGAAGCAGAGAGACAAAAAGAGGGTGCTTGGGAAGACGATGAGGGACCCGGGAAGGGGAAGAAAAGCCGAGTTAGACCCCAGTGTCTGCTTTAATATTCTGACAGTTGCCATTAACCCACCTTTCCCCAATACTACTTGAATTTGCAGAGTCACATCTTCTCCCTGCAGCCAGGAAGAGCGGAACCCACACCTTTCCCCGTCCCTCAGCCACTCCCCAAAGAGGATATGGCAGCTTCGCTGGGCAGGGTGCATCTTAGAGCCTCTGTAGCTCCGAGGGCTCACCGGACTCATTTCTAAATGTGCACTCGCCATCTGTTGGATGATTCACGCCCAGCTGGATGCAAAGTCTGGGCTTGGTTTGGGTCCTTGGACTTGAATTCATTCCAAAATCAAAGGTGTCAAGTTTAGTGGCCTTAAAATTCTGGAATCCTTTTGGGAAATGAGGACCTTGTACATTCTTTTGACATATCTCTCATTTTCATAAAAATGTGAAGAGGGTTCTGAGGAGCCCCCTGAGACGACTCCTTCCCGATCTGGGCTGGGCCCCTCTGGACCAGAGACTGCGCACTCTTGGGCAGCTCCTGCTCACACACCGCCTTGTTCCCTTCCTGGACCAACTTCCTTCCTTCCTTGCCTCCTTCCTCCCTCCTTTGCTTTTGTTTTCCCCCGGTTTTAAACTTCAGGCGCAGAAATTTGAGTTAATCGTATGCTATCGTTCATGGCACTCTATCATCATTAGTCAATGCCAGACCCCTTTTCTGTTTTTAAGCATCTGTTTATTCCCTTTTATCCACATCCCCCTTTGCAATTTGCTACCGCCCACCCTGCCCTACCCCATTCCCGCCATAGGCAAATAGTCTCGTAAGTGAATTTTTTTTTTGAGGTATAGCTGATTGACAATATTGTGTTAATTTCAAGTATACAGCAAAGTGATTCAGATATACATATATATTTAAAATTATTTTCCATTATAGGTTATTACAAGATATCGAGGGACTTCCCTGGTGGCGCAGTGGTTAAGAATCCACCTGCCAACGCAGGGGACACGGGTTTGAGCCCTGGTCCAGAAAGATCCCACATGCCACGGAGCAACTAAGCCCGTGCGCAACAACTACTGAGCCTGCGCCCTAGAGTCCGCGAGCCACAACTACTAAACCCACATGCCACAACTACTGAAGCCCGCGCGCCTAGAGCCCGTGCTCCGCAACAAGAAAAGCCGCCGCAATGAGAAGCCTGCACACCTCAACGAAAGAGTACCCCCTGCTCACCGCAACTAGGGAAAGCCCGCACGCAGCAACGAAGACCCGACACAGCCAAAAATAAATAAATTAAATTTAAGGAAAAAAAAAAAAGAATCTGCCTTCCAATTCAGGGGACGCAGATTCAATCCCTGGTCGGGGAACTGAGATCCCACATGCCACGGGGCAACTAAGCCCACACGCCACAACTACTGAGCATGCGAGCCACAACTAGAGAGAAGCACACACACTGCAATGAGAAACCTGCATGCCACAGCAGAGGATCCCGCGTGCCGCAACTAAGACCTAACACAGCCTAAAATAAAACTAATTAATTAATTTTAAAAAAGATATTGAATATAGTTCTTTGTGCTATACAGCAAATCCTTGTTGCTTATCTAGTTTATAGTAGTTTGTATCTGTTAATCCCATACTCCTAATTTATCCCTCCCCACTCTCTTTCCCCTTTGGTAACCATAAGTTTGTTTTCTGTATCTGTGAGTCTGTTCCTATTTTGTATACAGGTTCATTTGTATTGTCTTTTAGAATCCACGTATAAGTGATATCATATAATATTTGTCTTCCTCTGTCATCACTTAGTATGATATTCTCTAGGTCCATCCCTGTTGCTGTAAATGGTCATATTTCATTCTTTTTTATGGCTGAGTAATATTCTATCACATATATATATCTTAAACGAATCATCTGTTCATGGGCACTTGGGTCGTTTCCATGTCCTGGTTATTGCAAATAGTGCCACTATGAACACTGGGGTGCATGTATCTTCGAATTCGAGTTTTTGTCTTTTCCAGGTATATATCCAGGAGTGGGATTACTGGATCATATGGTAACTCTATTTCTAGTTTTTGTTTTTGTTTTAATTAATTAATTAATCTATTTATTTTGGCTGTGCTGGGTCTTTGTTGTGGTGCGCGGGCTTCTCTAGTTCCAGTGCGCAGGCTCTCTAGTTGCAGTGCGTGGGCTCAGTTGTGGTATGTGGGATTTTAGTTCCCCAACCAGGGATCAAACCCGGGCCCCCTGCGTTGGGAGCACGGAGTCTTCACCACTGGACCACCAGGGAAGTCCCCTAATTTTAGTTTTTTAAGGAACCTCCATACTGTTCTCCATCGTGGCTGCACCAATTTACATTTCCACCAACAGTGCAGGAGGGCTCCCTTTTCTCCACACCCTCTCCAGCATTTATTACTGAGGTGGAGTTTGGCCTACACCTGAATAAGGGAAGGGAAGGGAGCCAGAGTTGGCAGAGGGGCTGGGTGGGTGTGGTGCCTCTCAGCTGGCCCATGGCCAGTCCTTCCAGCCCCAAGTCTACAGACATCAGGCGTGGGGGCTGCTCCTGGTGAGGCAGCGCTGGGCAGCGAGGTAAACACTGAGGGAGATGACAGAGCGTCAAGCAGCTGGGGCAGCGAGTCCTTGCTTGAAGCAGCAGAAGCCAGTGGCCCTGCTTCCCTCCTGACACAGATTTCACCCCAGCTTGGAGAGAAGTCTCATTAAAAGAAAGACTGATGTGTCCACTATTTTGTGACTTTTAGTGACTAAAGTGCCAGCTTTGTGACTTGAAGGGACTGGAGAAAGGATGACAGCGTTGTCGGAGCTGGTTTTCAGCCAAGGCGGGCAGAGCTAGCCTGGGAGGATTGAGAGGCGGTGGGAAACCACAGTAAAGCTGCTTTAGAAGGACTGTTCCTTAGGAGACCTGCTTATTCAGCTTAACAGGGACAGTTAAATATATCTCTGTGGCAAGTATGAGGCCCTTGGGTCAAAAGCCACCAGGGCTCTTGGAGATAGCATACTGAGCCAGCCCTTCCCTGCGAGACAACGCACCCGCCATTTAACAGAGATTAGGTAAAGGAACTGCACCTTCAACTAGAAAAGGTGCAGAAGGAAGGAGGGACGTGAGAACCTGACTTTGCTACCTCAAGGCAAACCCGGCTAGAGAGACATGCAGCTCTCCTAGATTAAGACAAACCCCCCAAATCATGAAAGATAAAAGGCAGCATCACCTCAGCAAGATCAAGGGGCCACTGGGAGATGGATGCCTAAGTGCCCGACACCACTGAGAGTTTACCCAATGCAGGACCAGCTCTAAGTCCTGTCCATGACGTGGTACTTAAATTTCTTCTGCTGCTTAAGTTAGTTTGGGTTGGGTTTCTGTTGCTTTCAACCAAAAGCGACACCAGCATGTAGATGAGCTGAGTGGAGTCCGACCGGGAGCCCCTGAGCTGGGACTGTGGGTGACTATCTCCCATTACAACATCAGAGGACGATCACGCGAATATCCTCTCAGTTCCTCGGGGGCCACCCTGTGGCCATACAGACTTAAGGGGCTGAGCATATCCTGGCCACCTCTTCTGAGGCTGTCAGTGAGAAATCAATTTGACCTGCTTCTTAGAATGGGGAGGGGATGGACATGGCGTGGGAAGGGACACAATATAACTTCTACTTTCTAGAAGAACGTGGACGAGAAAATCACTTAAATCTAAAATCTTCCTTTAAAAATCTATGTACAATAGGTGAAGCACAGGGGATTTTTAGGGCAGTGAAATTATTCTGTATAATACCATAGTGTCAGATCCATTTGTCAAAACCCATAGAACGTACGACAAGAAGAGTGAACCCTAATGTAAGTAATGTGAACCCTTCAGTGAATAATAACGCGTCAAAGTTGGATCGATTGTAACAAGTACACCAGGACAATGCAAGATACTAACAACAGGGAAACTGTGGGTGCAGGGGGTGAACCAGAGCATGTGAGAACTTCCAGTACTTTTCCTTGAATGTTACTGTAAATCTAAAACTGCTTTAAAAAATAGTCTATTAATTAATTAAAAGAAAACAAATCTATTAATATGAATTCATATTTCTATTCTCCGCCAATTAAAAATCATACTGCGTGACGACATCTGTGTTTTCGGCAAAGAAAACCATTCAACACACAGGAAAAAATGATGTGAGCCCCAATTTTATCACGTTTAAAATTAGTTATATATACACAAGCTTTAACTGACATAAGCCCCCAGACTTACACACTAGGATTCTTCCAAAGTTTACACAAGTGCTCATTTTCACAGTTTCAACAATTCAATTACTTATCTTAGAAAAATACCAGAGCCGTGGACAAATAAGCCATATCTAGAGCTCTGGGAAACGAATTCACCTACATGTTCCCGTCTCTGGGCAGTCTCCTTCCCGCAGACAACATTCTTTGCCAAATTCTTTGCAACATTCTTTGCCAAAGTCTTGATTCCAACTTGGAAGGGGGGACGTTTGTAAACACACACAAACGCTTCCGGGAATCGTTCAGTTCACCAACTCATGAATCCAGGATTCTTTTTTTATTTTATTTTATTTTATTTTTTTATTGAGAATATCTTTTTTTTTTTTTTTTTTTTTTTTTTTTTTGTCGTATGCAGGCCTCTCACTGTTGTGACCTCTCCCGTTGCGGAGCACAGGCTCCGGACGCGCAGGCTCAGCAGCCATGGCTCACAGGCCCAGCCGCTCCGCAGCATGTGAGATCTTCCCGGACCGGGGCACGAACCCGCGTCCCCTTCATCGGCAGGCGGACTCCCAACCGCTGCGCCACCAGGGAAGCCCGAATCCAGGATTCTTGTCGCAGTTCCCAGGTCTCTACCGAAGTTGCTTCACCTCACTCTTTTCCCCGTTTGTCTCCAGTCCTCATTCCAGGGCCCCCTCCTCCAGGCAGGCGGCCGGGCTCCTGCTGCAGGGGGAAGCAGCCTCTCTCCCGTCTTTGTCAGCATGCCTGTGCCTCTCACAGCCTGCCTTGGCACCTTGTCCTGTGTCCTCCTAGGAGATGGTCTCCTGCCAGCTGTCACACAGCTCAAACCCCATCAACCTTCCTCGTGTGTAACATTTTGTTCTAAGAGCCCCGTTTCAGTGTTTCTCCAGCCTTGTCCATCCATGGCTTGCCGGCTCCCTGCAAGCCATTTGGGCCCGCACGGCTCTGCTGCGACTACGATAGCCCTCTCCCAGCACTGCAACAGGGAAGAGGATGTACTTTTCTGAGAAAGGTCTGTACAGCTGCATCCCTGCATCCCCACGAAACTCTTCCTTTTTGGAATCAAAGTCCCTGACATCAGGCTCCTCCCCCAGGTACCAGCCACTGAGGTCCCAGGGCTGCCTCATGCGTGCCCACCCCTGGCCCACGGACACTCTTCCACCACCATGGTCTGGGAGACCACAGGGCATCCCGGGTCCCCTCATGGGCTTCTGACCCTGGATCTCCTCAGGTGTAGCTGAATGACCTTGGACAAATCACAGAACCCCTCTGAGCCTCCAGTTCTTATCTGTAAGGTGAGGATGAGTCACACCTACCACCTAAGATTGTACTTAGGAAAGCACGAGCGCAAGGCCTGGCTCCTGCCGACAGCTGGGAGTCAGAGTATCATTGTTATATTCTGACTTGTCCCCTGAAGACAGTGAGGGACGCCCCTCCCAATGTCACCTTGCTGGGCTCAGGGCTGGGCAAGGCTGAGCTGTACCTGCCCCTGAACCACTGTAGTTTACAGGTGTTTTTCTAAAGGCTGCCCTTTCTCACAGCCAAGGATGGGACAGCCAGCTGGGGAGCCAAGGACCCCAGAGGACAAGGGCTTCACCTGGGACGACTGCTGTGTCGTGCGCACAGTTTTGCCCTTCATTCTCGTGGCAGATGTGGAGAAGCACTGCAGGACTAGAGTTGCCTGGTCTTGTCTTCTGTGGAAGCTGAAGTTGGGCTGAGACCTCAAGAGCGTGGCCACACATCTGGGCAGTAACACCCTCTCCCTGCTCCATCGGTGGGTTGTGGATGAGGGAGCAGTGATTGCAGCCTCTTTGGGGATATAATGAAGGCCACCTCAACATATCCCACCTTGGGCTCTTCACAGATACTGTTCCCTCAGTCTGAACCCTCTTCCAGGCACATTTATGCATGTGCACACACATGTACACGCACACACACACTGAGCCTGCACCTAACAAACTACTACCCCCTCCCTCAAGTCTTACCTAAAAAGTCAGTTTCCCAGGACTTAACACAGCACCTGGCTAACTGCAGGCCTGGACATGATTTCCCTTGACCTGGGCTGGGTGTTAATACTGTCCCGACCTGTTAGGGGGGCTGTGAGCAGGGAGGAAAATGGTAGGGCACAAATGCCACACCCAGGACATGCCTGAACACCCCCATCCCAGCCGCCTTGTACCCGGCCCTGCCCACCTGCTTAGCTCCCTCGGTCAGTTTCCAACAACGTCATCAGTTCCTGTTACTTCTAATCTGAATTCCTCAGACTTGGGCCCTTGCTCAGGCACCTGCTCTTATAAAACTCTGGAACTTTTGTGCGTTAAACAACAGAGAAATCCCCAAAGAAAGACTGACTAATTTGACTACATCAAAATGTAAAACTTCTGAAGGTTAAAGAAACAATAAGCGAAGTTAAATGCAATCACAATCTGGAGAAAATATTTGCCACTAGTATAAGGCATAAAAGATAACAGAGATACAAATGTTCCACAAATATTTATTGAGGGCCGACCATTCTCTGGGCACTGAGGAGTGGAAGTGAAGGCTGGAGTAGCAGCTTAATAAGTGGCCTGTGTGTGCACCGCACTCCTGTGAGCGTGGTGGTGAATGGGCCTGGATGGAGGGCGGGTCAGAGGGAACCACATCCGGGGAGAATGCCAGGTGGGACAGAGCTTGGCACCCAGGAGGGGCTGCGAGAGGGATGGTGTGGCCGGACCACAGACAGCAAGGGCACAAGGCCAGGAGGCAAGGGTGGGGATGTCGGCAGGGCCAGACCGCTTGGGCCTTATAGACCTTCCCTTGTTTAATTTTTAACACTTTATTCTAAGAGCCACGGGAAACCACGGATGGATTTTAAGTAGGGGCCACAATGTTGAATTTGCCTTTTCCAAGTTCACTCTGGCTGGTAAATGAAAGAAACGTTGAGGGGGGGTAGGGATAGATGTGGGGAGAACTGACAAGACATGTGGCTATTATATGAGGTCAGGTGAGACACTGAGGGCTTAGAATGGGAGGTGACACAGCCTTCAGGTGACCGTGCCCATCTACAGCTGGACGTGATGGCATGAGCCCAAGAGCCAGCATCACCCCTCCAAGCCACTCCCAGATCCTGGCCCTCAGAAACACCCTGACGTAATCGATATTAGTTGTTTTCAACTGCTAAGCTTGGGGGTAATTTTTAATGCAGGAATAGATAATGAATACACCACGACTATTGCTTTACTCAGTTTTTTCATTTAGCAAATATTCATTGAACAAGCACTCTTTCAAAAGAGAAACCATACTTAAGAATCTCAAATAAAAAGCAAAGGCTACAAGACAGTATTTAGAATACGAGCTGATTTTTGTAAAAGTGTGTGTGTATGTGCAAGTGGTAGATGTTTAGAAGGATATTTATACACCACAATGTTTATTCCTTTCCACTTTAAATAAATTTTCCTATATTGTGTGAATTTCATTACAGGAGCATGTAAAACCTTTATAAGCAGGGAAAAACAATGTGATTTCCATTTGGGGAAATAAAAGCATCTTAATGTACCATCCTGGGAGAGTAGGAAGGCAGTGTGTTCAAAGTCAGTGTTTCACATGCTCTGACACACATACCCATTGCCTGTGGGATCTGTTAAAATGCTGAGCCTGATTCAGTAGGTTTCTGGTGGTGCCTGAGATGCTGCATTTTTGTAACAAGCTCCAGGTGATAGAGGCAGCTGGTCCAAGGACTTTAATCTGAGGAGCCAGGATCTAAACAACCCTCGATTTAGAGCTCAGCGTTCTGGGTTCGAATCCTGACTCTGCACTAAGGTGCAGTTCAGCCTTGGGACAAACACACAATTGACCTGGTCTTTGTTTCCTCTTTTGAGGAAGCAGGTGGACTAGATCTGTCATTGTTAGGACTCCATTCCTTGACACTGAGCCCTCTCTGGGTGCTGAAATTGGTCTAGGAACCAGCTTTTCAAGCTATACCACCAGCCTCTTCATGTGAGATGCACTGCTGGCCTCTGTGGGGTATGCCCAGTCTCCTCCCCAGCAGGAAGGGTCCCTGTTAGGGCCCTCTCCATGTGTCTCTGTCCCTCTGTGTCCCTGCAGTCCCTCTTCCTTCCAGGTGATGGCAGCAGAGGACAAGGAGTCCCAGAGGGCAGTGGCCGGCAACTGAGGAGTCAGGTGGGCATCTGTCCATAACCTTTCAAACGGTTTCAAGGTGAACTGTGCCAATTCTAATTCACATGCTTTATTTGTTTAGGGTTTAGACTCCAGATTTTTTTTTCCAGGAAGATTTGAAGCATTATTCTAAGTGGAAGAATTCAGGATTAAAAATAGAAGCCATGGGGCTTCCCTGGTGGCGCAGTGGTTAAGAATCCGCCTGCCAAAGCAGGGGACACAGGTTCAAGCCCTGGTCAGGGAAGATCCCACAAGCTGCGGAGCAACTAAGCTCGTGCGCCACAACTACTGAGCCTGCGCTCTAGAGCCCACGAGCCACAACTACTGAAGCCCGTGCGCCTAGAACCTGTGCTCCGCAACAAGAGAAGCTACTGCAATGAGAAGCCCCCCCACAGCAAGGAAGAGTAGCCTCCGCTCGCTGGAAATAGAGAAAGCCCGCGCACAGCAACGAAGACCCAATGCAGCCAAAAAAAAAAACATAGAAGGCATGCAGAGATCTTACCTGGCACCTGAGCTACGCGTGGGCATTGAGGGCCTGGGGAGGAGGGCGTGGCCACCTGCTGAGCCAGCCTGAGCACCCGGCTCCAGCTGGGGGCTGAGGGGTTATTTTTGCATTCTGGCCTCATAATTGTGGGGGTTATCACCCCAGTTTACATACGTGGAAGCAGGTTCAGTGAGGCCAGCACGGTGACTACTGTCTCTCAGCTTCAGTGGCAGAGCTGGGACCCTTCCCATACAACCCTGTGTGTCCCTTGGGTGACACAGTTTTCATTTTCTGGTCCATTTTCATTTTCTTTCCCCTTCTGCAGAGAAAAGGGTTTGTTTGTTTGCTTCCTTGAGATTAAACCCATCAGAATGTAGTAAAGTCAGCCGGGATCACAATGGGCCATGTTGTCCAGGACAGTTGTTCAGGCCCAGACTCTATGTCACAGACGGGGGTGTGCAAAACCACATCAAAGGTGAAGGTAGCAGGAAAACTTTGAATTCGCTGAGTCTGAGACACTTATTCAGTCCTGTTGTTTTCTGACACGTTCCTCCACAGCGGCCACACTGGCCACCTCAACGTTCCTCCAACACTCCAGACATGCTCCTACCACAGGGCTTTGGAACCTGCTTTGCCCTCTGCCTACAATGTGTTTCCGTGATATCAGCTAAGCTCACTTAATTGCCTCCTTCAAGTCTTTGCTCAAATGACTCTTCAAGGGGCCACCCTGGCCTCCCTACTTGCAGCTGTATCCACTCTGCCCCACAGCCCATCCCCCTTACCTTGCCCTATTTTTTCCACAGCACTCATCACCCTCTAGCACACTATATAATGGATTATGCAGTATGCTACTTATTTATTTATATGCCTATAACTATGCTGTTGTTATATGTTGAATAATAATTTTCCATTGAATGTTGAAGGAGTTACCCTGATAGCTACATGTCAAACACATGCTGACCTATGAAGGAACTGTTACCCAATGGACAGGTGACTAATGTGGATGTGCAGCTGACGTATGGGGGGCATGTGACCCACCATGGGAGGCACTGGACCAAAATGTGACAGAGCCTTGAAAGGAGCGTGCAATGTACGTATAGACACATGTAAACCAAGTGAGAAGATGTAAAAGACACGTGATGGGAAAGTGATGGCACAGGCTAAGTGAACTGAAGGACAGGTGACAGAGTGGGCGGTACAGGTGGCAAGCACGTGGAAGGAGAGGTTTGTCACAACCCCGTAGAAATGCCAGGGCCTGGAACTCGTGGGCCTTCCTCATTATAATGCAGAGGTCTCTGCGTAAACAGATGCTCCTCCCAAACAAACAACTTTTGCTTTCCCTACAAAAAGCAGAATTTCTCCCAGAAATATCCTTGTGCCTGGACTCTATCCCCAGAGTTCAGAGATACTTAATTTTTATTTTTTATTTTTTGCCCTGGGCACCTTTGGCAAACCGGTGAAGTCTATGGACCCCTTCTCAGAATAATGCATAAATGCACTTTAAATGTATAAAATAGAAGACACTGGAACAAAGGAAACAAAATATTCCAAAAATCTGTGATAAAATAATGCATGTACTTTTTAATAAAAATACTAAATAATGAGATAGTGAGTCTAACAACAAAGTTAATTTTAAAGTACTTCTGAGAGTAAATGACGTTCCAAGATGCTTGGAACATTGCAGTCACGTTCCAATGACTGTAAGGTGATATACGACTTCCGTGGTTTCTATGTGACAAATCCACAGGTACCGTGAATATTGCCATGGCTTGTTGCCTACCTTCATAATAAAGGAAATGCCAGATTTCAGTTAGATATTTGTGAAAATCAACGTATAATCCTTTTCCCATTTCAGTTCATAGACTCCCTGAATTCTATCCAGGAAACTACTGGGTGTCCACAGACCTCAAGTTTCAAACTTGCCTTCCAGCCACACTACAGAACTGCAGGCAGCTGATGAAAACAGTCTATCCTGGCTAAGAAATTCAGTTTTCAGACTGTTTTCCATCAAGGGGGTAAAATGTTTAAATTATAGTGAAGAAGAACAGCAGAGACCAGCAAAGATTGATTTGGGTTGATCTGGAAGGAGTAAGAAACAGAAGGTCTCCTTCACCAGTCAGGTTTTTTGCCACCTGCTCACAGGCTGTCTGGACACTGTTCACTGTAGGATGCCAGAGCTAGGGGGGGTGCCCTACCCTTCGTGGCCGGGATTGGGAGGGGCCCGCAAAACGGAGACTGAGCTGGAGTTCCTCCACAAGACTTGTGGGTCTATCCCAGGGGGCCTGGTGGAGCTGGCACCAAAGAGGAGCTAAAAAGGAGGAGAAGTCCTCCCTTTTGGCTAAAAAGAGGAATGTGGTTGGTGGTCAGCATGCAGGTTGTGTCCAGGGCCCCTGAGGACCCTGGTGGAAATAACTAATTGTCACTGAGGGACTGCTAGGAACTCTTGAAGTTAAACCCATCTGATTCTCACAGCTTATTCTTGGGATTCTAAAGGCTCCCCAAGGCATTATTCTGTGACTAAGACTCTGAGTACTCTGGGAGTCCTGATCAGAGAGATTTAATTGATATTTATAGGACATTCCATCCAAAAAACAGCAGATTATACTTTCTTCATAAGTGCGTACGGAACATTCTCCAGGATTGATTACATATTGGGTCACAAATGAAACCTCAGTAAATTTAAGAAAATTGAAATCATATCAAGCATCTTTTCTCACCACAACCCTATGAGATTAGAAATCAATTACAGGGAAAAAATGTAAAAAACACAAACACATGGAGGCTAAACAATATGTTACTAAATAACCAAGAGATCACTGAAGAAATCAAAGAGGAAATCAAAAAATACCTAGAGACAAATGACAATGAAAACACAATGATCCAAAACTTATCGGATGCAGCAAAAGCAGTTCTAAGAGGGAAGTTTACAGCAATACAAGCCTACCTCAGGAAACAAGGAAAATCTCAAATGAACAATCTAACCGTACACCTAAAGGAACTAGAGGAAGAAGAACAAACAGAACCCAAAGTTAGTAGAAGGAAAGAAATCATAAAGATCAGAGCAGAAATAAATGAAATAGAAACAAAGAAAGCAATAGCAAAGATCAATAAAACTAAAAGCTGGTTCTTTGAGAAGATAAACCAAATTGATAAACCATTAACCAGACTCATCAAGAAAAAGAGGGAGAGGACTCAGATCATTAAAATTACAAATGAAAAAGGAGAAGTTACAACAGACACCACAGAAATACAAAACACCCTAAGAGACTACTACAAGCAACTCTGTGCCCATAAAATGTACAACCTGGAAGAAATGGACAAATTCTTAGAAAGGTATAATCTTCCATGACTGAACCAGGATAAAATCAAAATATGAACAGACCAATCACAAGTAATGAAATTGAAACTGTGATTAAAAAGCTTCCAACAAACAAAAGTCCAGGACCAGATGGCTTCACAGGTGAATTCCATCAAACATTTAGAGAGGAGCTAACACCCATCCTTCTCAAACTCTTCCAAAAAATTGCAGAGGAGGGAACACTCCCAAACTCATTCTATGAGGCCACCATCACCCTGATACCAAAACCAGACAAAGATACTACAAAAAAAGAAAATTACAGACTAATATCACTGACGAATATAGATGCAAAAATCCTCAACAAAATACTAGCAAACAGAATCCAACAACACATTGAAAGGATCATACACCATGATCAAGTGGGATTAATCCCAGGGATGCAAGGATTCTTCAGTATACGCAAATCAATCAATGTGATATACCATATTAACAAAATGAAGAAGAAAAACCACATGATCATCTCAATAGATGCAGAAAAAGCTTTTGACAAAATGCAACACCCATTTATGATAAAAAGTCTCCAGAAAGTGGGCATAGAGGGAACCTACCTCAACATAATAAAGGCCATATATGACAAACACACAGCAAACATCATTCTCAATGGTGAAAAACTGAAAGCATTCCCTCTAAGATCAGGAACAAAACAAGGATGTCCACTCTCACCACTATCATTCAACATAGTTTTGGAAGTCCTAGCCACGGCAATCAGAGAAGAAAAAGAAATAAAAGGAATACAAGTTGGAAAAGAAGAAGTAAAACTGTCACTGTTTGCAGATGACATGATACTATACATAAAGAATCCTAAAGATGCCACCAGAAAACTACTGGAGCTAATCAATGAATTTGGTAAAGTTGCAGGATACAAAATTAATGTACAGAAATCTCTTGCATTCCTATACACTAATGATGAAAAATCTGAAAGAGAAATTAAGGAAACACTCCCATTTACCATTGCAACAAAAAGAACAAAATACCTAGGAATAAACCTACCTAGGGCGACAAAAGACCTGTATGCAGAAAACTATAAGACACTGATGAAAGAAATTAAAGATGATACAAATAGATGGAGAGATTGGATTCTTCCAACCCATGTTCTTGGATTGGAAGAATCAATATTGTGAAAATGACTATACTACCCAAAGCAATCTACAGATTCAATGCAATCCCTATCAAATTACCAATGGCATTTTTCACAGAACCAGAACAAAAAATCTTAAAATTTGTATGGAGACAAAAAAGAACCCAAATAGCCAAAGCAGTCTTTTTTTACATTTAATTTTTATTTATTTATTTATTTTTGGTTGCACTGGGTCTTTGTTGCTGCGTGCGGAATTTCTCTAGTTGTGTTGAGCAGGGGCTACCCTTTGTTGCAGTGCGTGGGCTTCTCATTGTGGTGGCTTCTCTTGTTGCAGAGCACAGGTACTAGACATGCAGCCTTCAGTAGTTGTGGCAGGTGGGCTTGGTAGTTGTGGTGCACGGACTTAGTTGCTCCGCAGCATGTGGGATCTTCCCGGACCAGGGCTCGAACCCATGTCCCCTGCACCGGCAGGTGGATTCTTAACCACTGCACCACCAGGGAAGTCTGCCAAAGTAGTCTTGAAGGAGCAAAACAGAGCTGGAGGAATCAGGCTCCCGGACTGCAGGCTATACTACAAAGCTACAGTAATCAAGACAGTATGGTACTGGCACAAAAACAGAAATATAGATCAATGGAACAGGATAGAAAGCCCAGAGATAAACCCACACACATATGGTCAACTAATCAATGACAAAGGAGGCAAGGATATACAATGGAGAAAAGACAACCTCTTCAACAGTGGTGCTGGGAAAACTGGACAGCTACATGTAAAAGAATGAAATTAGAACACTCCCTAATACCATACACAAAAATAAACTCAAAATGGATTAGAGACCTAGATGTAAGACTGGACACTATAAAACTCTTAGAGGAAAACATAGGAAGAACACTCTTTGACATAAATCACAGCAAGATCTTTTTTTTTTTTTTTTTTTTTGCAGTACGCGGGCCTCTCACTGTTGTGGCCTCTCCCGTTGTGGAACACAGGCTCCGGACGCGCAGGCTCAGCAGCCATGGCTCACAGGCCCAGCTGCTCCATGGCATTTGGGATCTTCCCGGACCGGGGCACGATCCCATGTCCCCTGCATTGGCAGGTGGACTCTCAACCACTGCGCCACCAGGGAAGCCCCAGCAAAATCTTTTTTGATCCACCTCCTAGAGTAATGGAAATAAAAACAAAAATAAACAAATGGGACCTAATGAAACTTAAAAGCTTTTGCACAGCAAAGGAAACTGCAAACAAGACGAAAAGACAACCCTCAGAATGGGAGAAAATATTTGCAAATGAATCAACGGACAAAGGATTAATCTCCAAAATATATAAACAGCTCATGCAGCTCAATATTAAAAAAACAAACAACCCAATCCAAAAAGGGCAGGAGACCTAAATAGAAATTTCTCCAAAGAAGACATACAGATGGCCAAGAAGCACATGAAAAGCTGCTCAACATCACTAATTATTAGAGAAATGAAAATCAAAGCTACAATGAGGTATCACCTCACACCAGTTAGAATGGGCATCATCAGAAGATCTACAAACCACAAATGCTGGAGAGGGTGTGGAGAAAAGGGAACCCTCTTGCACTGTTGGTGGGAATGTAAATTGGTACAGCCACTATGGAGAACAGTATGGAGGTTCCTTAAAAAACTAAAAATAGAATTACCACATGACCCCGCATTCCCACTACTGGGCATATACCCAGAGAAAACCATAATCCAAAAAGACACATGCACCCCAATGTTCATTGCAGCACTATTTACAATAGCCAGGTCATGTAAGCAACCTAAATGCCCATCGACAGACGAATGGATAAAGAAGATGTGGTACATATATACAGTGGAATATTACTCAGCCATAAAAAGGAACGAAATTGGGTCATTTTTAGAGACGTGGATGGATCTAGAGACTGTCATACAGAGTGAAGTAAGTCAGAAAGAGAAAAACAAATATCGCATATTAACGCATAGCTGTGGAACCTAGAAAAATGGTACAGATGAACCAGTTTGCAGGGCAGAAATTGAGACACAGATACAGAGAACAAATGTATGGACACCAAGAGGGGAAAGTGGTGGTGAGGGGTGGTGGTGTGATGAACTGGGAGATTGCGATTGACATATATACACCAGTATGTATAAAGTGGATAACTAATAAGAACCTGCTGTATAAAAAAATAAAATAAAATTCAAATAAAACCAACAATCCTACTGAAAGGTTTCTGGGAAAATGATGGAGTAGGAAGCAAGAGGAAGGTATCTCACCTGAACAACAGTTGCACTGGCAGAATCTGTCTGATGTAAATATTTTGTAACTCTGGAATCTATTAAGGGATTGCAACTTCCAGGGGAAGGCTCAGACAGTAAATTGCAGTTAATTTCAGTCAATTTCAGCTCTTAGCACAGTAGCAGGTACCCATCCCCCACCCTCAGCCAGGTTGCAGGAAGCTGTGCCCTTGTTCCTGGAGCAGCTTGCAAACAGCTTGCAGGAGCCAGAGCCGGGGGGGGGGGGGGGGGGGGTGTTTGGGGGTTGGGGGGGCAAAAAGGGCCCCGTCCTCCAAACAGCAGGAATCTGTGCTCTGATTGCTGACTTCCGCTTCTTATCTTAGAGGTACAAAGAGGAGGCCAGCCATGTTGTTGCGCTCCTTCCTCCCCTCCTGGTAACACAAAACCTACAGAGACTAAATCATGAAGAAATAGAACATTTGAAAAGATCTATGACTAATAAGGAGATTGAATCAGTAATCAAAAATCTTCCAAAAAAGAAAAGCCGTGGACCTGGTGGCTTCACTGGTGAATTCTACCAAATATTTAAGGAAAACTAATACCAATCCTTCCCAAACTTTTCCAAAGAATTGAAGAAGAGGGAAAACCTACTATGCTTAAATGACTATTCTATGAAGCCAGAATTACACTAATACCAAAGCCAGACAAAAAAACCCTACAATAAAACTACAGACCAATATCTGGGCTTCCCTGGTGGCGCAGTGGTTGAGAGTCCGCCTGCCGATGCAGGGGACGCGAGTTCGTGCCCTGGTGTGGGAGGATCCCACATGCCGCGGAGCGGCTGGGCCTGTGAGCCGTGGCCACTGGGCCTGCGCGTCCGGAGCCTGTGCTCCGCAACGGGAGAGGCCACAACAATGAGAGGCCCGCGTACCGCAAAAAAAAAAAAACAACACAGGGAACATCATATTCAATGGTTAAAGACTGAAAGCTTTTCCTCTAAGATCAGGAACAAGGCAAGGATGTCCACTTTTGCCCTTTCTATTCAACATAGTACTGGAAGTTCTAACCAGAGCAATTAGGCAAGAAAAAGAAATAAAAGGTACCCAAACTGGAAAGGAAGAATTAAAATCATCTCTGTCCACAGATGACATGATGTTATATGTAGAAAACCCCAAATATTCCACCAAAAAAAAGTTCAAATTAATAAATGAATTTGTTATCAAACCCAAGTTCATGTGCCCAATGCACAGTGAAGCCAAAGAAATCAAAACTTCGGAGTTTGGAATAGAGAAAGGTATTGAGAGGGCCGAGCAAGGATGCCCAAGCTCAAAAGACCCCAAATCCCTGATGGTTTTGGGGGAAGTTTTTACAGGCAAAATGTGGGGGGAGGTCTGCAGGGTGTGTGACCTTCCCCTGATTGGTTGGTGGTGAGGTAACAGAGTGGTGGTCCAGGAATTTTCCTTCTGTTTCCAACCAGTCTGGGGTCCATGTGCTTATGTTCGGCCTAAACCTACCATCCCCCACCTGGGTGGGGGCCTTAGTTCTGGTAGAAAAACTCAAGAGATATGTAACAGATTGTTATACATATTCCTTGAGGGGGAACTGGGACCCTGCCCCATTGTTGTACTATTCATTCTTTCTGCATTCCCTCATTCCTCTAATAAGTAACTGTTTGGATATGCCATTTGGAACTCAGGGAGGGTCTCTGGAGGTTGAAACATTTTCCCTACAGACAAGAATTGGGTGGGGGGTAGGGCACGGAAAGGCTTTTGTACCTGGGAGGCCCCATAGGGTCCTGCTTGGTTTCAAATTCAGCAAAGTAGCAGGATACAATTCAACACACAAAAATCAGTTGCATTTCAATATATTAGCAGTGAACAATCTGAAAAGGAAATTATAAAAACAATTCCATTTACAATAGTATCAAAAAGATTAAAATTCTTAGGAATTAACTTAACCAAGGAGGGGAAAGACATGTACAATGAAAACTACAAAACATTGCTGAGGGAAATTAAAGAGGACATAAATAAATGGAAACACATCCCTGTTCATGGATTGGAAGATTTAATAAAGTTAAGATGTCAATACTGCCCAGAGCACTCTATAGATTCAATGTAATCCCTGTCAAAATCCCAACGATTTTTTTTTTTACATCTTTATTGGAGTATAATTGCTTTACAATGGTGTGTTAGTTTCTGCTTCATAACAAAGTGAATCAGTTATACATATGTTCCCATATCTCTTCCCTCTTGCATCTCCCTCCTTCCCACCCTCCCTATCCCACCCCTCCAGGCGGTCACAAAGCATGGAGCTGATCTCCCTGTGCTATACGGCTGCTTCCCACTAGCTATCTACCTTATGTTTGGTAGTGTATATATGTCCATGCCTCTCTCTCTTTGTCACAGCTTACCCTTCCCGCTCCCCATATCCTCAAGTCCATTCTCTAGTAGGTCTGTGTCTTTATTCCTGTCTTACCCCTAGGTTCTTCATGACATTTTATTTTTTCTTAAATTCCATATATATGTGTTAGCATACGGTATTTGTCTCTCTCTTTCTGACTTCACTCTGTATGACAGACTCTAGGTCTATCCACCTCATTACAAGTAGCTCAATTTCGTTTCTTTTTATGGCTGAGTAATATTCCATTGTATATATGTGCCACATCTTCTTTATCCATTCATCCGATGATGGACACTTAGGTTGTTTCCATCTCCGGGCTATTGTAAATAGAGCTGCAATGAACATTTTGGTACATGACTCTTTTTGAATTATGGTTTTCTCAGGGTATATGCCCAGTAGTGGGATTGCTGGGTCATGTGGTAGTTCTATTTTTAAAAACTATGTAAAAACAATGTAATCCCTGTCAAAATCCCAACTTTTTTTTTTTTTTCAAAAATAAAAAAACTGAGCTTCTCTGGTGGCGCAGTGGTTGAGAGTCCGCCTGCCGATGCGGGGGACACGGGTTCGTGCCCCGGTCCGGGAGGAGCCCACATGCCGCGGAGCGGCTGGGCCCGTGAGCCATGGCCGCTGAGCCTGCGCTTCCGGAGCCTGTGCTCCGCAACGGGAGAGGCCACAGCAGTGAGAGGCCTGCGTACCGCAATAAATAAATAAATAAATAAAATAAAATAAAAAAAAATAAAAAAAAAAATAAAAAAACCCATCCTAAAATTCACTTGGAATCTCAAGGGACTCCAAATAGCCAAAACAATCTTGAAAAACAAAAGTAAAGCTGGAGGACTGGGGCTTCCCTGGTGGCGCAGTGGTTAAGAGTCTGCCTGCCAACGCAGGGGACACAGGTTCAGGCCCTGGGCCGGGAAGATCCCACATGCCATGGAGCAACTAAGCCTGTGCGCCACAACTACTGAGCGCAGGTTCTGCAACTACTGAAGCCTGCGTGCCTAGAGCCCGTGCTCCGCAACAAGAGAAGCCACCACAATGAGAAGCCCGCGCACCACAACAAAGAGTAGCCCCCACTCAGTGCAACTAGAGAAAGCCCACGCACAGCAACAAAGACCCAATGCAGCCAAAAAAAAAAAAAAAAAAGCTGGAGGACTCACACTTCCTGCTTTCAAAACTTACTATAAAACCACAGTAATCAAGGCACTGTGTGATACTGGCATAAAGACAGATATATGGAATAGAATAGAGAGTCCAGAAATAAACCCTCCCATATACGATCAAATGATTTTCGACAAGGGAGCCAAGACTCTTCAGTGGAGGAAAGGACAGTCCTTTAATAAATGGTGCTGAGAAAACTGGATATTTACATACAGAAGGGTGAGAAGTTGGACCCTTAACTAGCATCATGTACAAAAATGAACTCAAATGGATCAAAGACCTAAAAAATATAAAACTCTTAGAAGAAAACATAGGGCAAAAGCTTTATGACGTATTTGGTAATGATTTCTTGGATATAACACTAAAGATACAAACAATAAAAGAAAAACCAGACATATTGGACTTCATGAAACAAAACTTTTGCGCATCAAAATACAATAGCAATAGAGTAACAAAGCAACCCACTGAATGGGAGAAAATATTTTAAGATCATGTATCTGATAAGGGATTAATATCCAGAATGTATATTATGGAACTCCTAAAACTCAATAACAAAAAAGCAAAACACCTGATTTTAAAATGGGCAAAGAACTTAGACATTTCTCCAAAGATGATATACAAATGGCCAATAAACTCGTGAATAGATGCACAGCATCACTGATCATTAGGAAAATGGAAATCAAAGCTACAGTGTTTTTAGCTCATTTCCATTAGGATAGCCACTATCAAAAAATCAGAAAATAAGTGTTGGTGAGGATATGGAGACACTGAAACTCTTGTGCACTGTTGATAGAAACGTTAAACGGTGCAGCTACCGTGGAAAACAGAACAGCAGTTCCTTAAAAAACTAAACATAGAATGATCCAGCAATCCAGCAATATCTAATCCAGCAATTCCACCTGTGGGTATATACCCAGAAGGAGTAAGAGCAAGGTCTCGAAGAGTTTTGTGTACACCCATGCTCATAGCAGCATGATTCATGATAGCTAAAACATGGAAGCAACCCGTGTGTCTATAAACAGATGAATGGATAAGCAAAATGTGGTATGGACATGTGATGGATATTACTTTAAAAAGGAAGGAAAATCTGATATATGCTACACCATGAATGAGCCTTGAGGATGTTATGCTAAGTAAAACAAGCCTGATCCAAAGGACAAATATTGTAGATCCCACTTGTATGAGATACTTAATCAAAATCAGAGCGACAGGAAGTAAAATGGTGGTTGCCGGGGGCTGGGGGGAAGGGAGAGGGGATGGAGAGTTGTTATTTAATGACAGTTTTGTAAGATGAAAGGAGTTATGGAGATGGGTGGTGGGGATGGTTGCACAAAATCGTGCATGTTTTTGGTACCACGGAACCGTACACTTAAAAATGGTTAAGATGGTAAATTTTATGTTATGTATATTTTACCACAATGAAAAGAAATTGGAAAAACAAACCAAGACAGCAACAAAAACAACCAACTGGGGCTTCCCTGGTGGCGCAGTGGTTGACAGTCCGCCTGCCGATGCAGGGGACACAGGTTCGTGCCCCGGTCCGGGAAGATCCCACATGCCGCGGAGCGGCTGGGCCCGTGAGCCATGGCCGCTGAGCCTGCGTGTCTGGAGCCTGTGCTCCGTGATGGGAGAGGCCACAACAGTGAGAGGCCCGCGTACCGCAAAAAAAAAAAAACAACCAACTGCACAAGCAAGCTGGGTGGAGGCTAAGAGGGGAAAAATAAGACTTATTTACATGATACGTTTTAATTCAGAAGTCAGCAAACTACGGCTCATGAGACAAATCCAGCCAGTTGACTGTTTTTGTAAATAAAGTTTACATCTTTTCAATATACGTATAAAATATATGTCAATATGTATATTATATACATGTGTGTATATAATATATATTTTTGCCCCAAGGAGGTATATCTAGATGACTAAGAAATCCAGCTGACGTCTTCTTCCTCTTGTCTTTGTGTCTCTATGTAAGCAAGAGCCACACACTTGGCTGCAAGAAAGTCATGGTCAGGTGTGAAGGAGGGAGAAGATCTATACAACTTTGCATTCATCACCGCAGTGGAGCATCTACAAATTACCCACTTCTACACCCAAATTACTGCAGTTTACATAAACTGCAAACTATAAAAAGCAGTAAAGGACTTTCCTGGTGGTGCAGTTGTTAAGAATCTGCCTGCCAATGCAGGGGACTCGGGTTCGAGCCCTGGTCCAGGAAGATCTCACATGCTGCGGAGCAGCTAAGCCCGTGCACCACAACTACTGACCCTGTGCTCTAGAGCCCACGAGCCACAACTACTGAGCCTGTGTGCTAGAACTACTGAAGCCCGCATGCCTAGAGCCTGTGCTCCGCAACAAGAGAAGCCACCGCAGTGAGAAGCCCACACACCGCAAGGAAGAGCAGACCCTGAAAGCCTGTGCGCAGCAACTAAGACCCAATGCAGCCAATAAATAAATAAATTTATTTTTTAAAAAAAAGCAATAAAATGTGCTTTGTGTTGGGCCCTGGGTGCATAAACTGAAACTAAATTTGATCTGATAAACTTTAATAATATTAAAAGCTCTTGAACCTGGAGATGGGAAACTGATTTTGTAAAATCTTTTTGTTTTTGAAATCATTATAGATGCATAGGAAGTTGCAAAGATAGTACAAAGAGGTCCCAAGTTTCTTTTGCCCAGTTTTCCCCAATGGTTGCAACTTATGTAATGCCCAGTGGTTACATCTTACATACAGTATCAAAATCAGGAAACTGACATTGGTACAATGTGTGTGTATAATTCTATGTCATTTCATCACCTGTGTAGATTTGTGTAACAACCACTGCAATCAAGATACAGAACTATTCCTTCACCGCAAAGATCCCCTCCAGCTACTCCTTTATAATCACACCTACTCCCTCCCTCACATCACCCCTGACCCCTGGCCCTCGATAATTTGTCCTTCATCTCTTGAAGAGACTGAGTTTTAAATTCAGCTTCTGACCCTGCCAGCTGTGTGACCTTGGATAGGTCACTTCTCTTTTCTGGACTTTGATCATCACATAAGACAAGGTTGGATTACATCAGCATTTCTCTCAAAATTCCACAGGGTTTACGAAAAGGAAAACAGGGTTTTATGGTGAAATAAACTAGGGACATTCTGCTTTAAATAAGGATAAGGTGGCTTCTTTGCTGTCAGTCCTCAGTCCTTTAATATGCTAAGGTGAATTGTGAATCATTCAATGTGAGATGTGTATGCAGCATTTTCCAAATTTATTTGAACACAGAATGCCACTCCCTCCTTTTAAAAATACCTTCTAGAACTACGTGTTTAAGGATTATACTTTGAGATATGTTGTTTCAGAGGATCTCTGAGGTGCCTTCCAGATGAGAATGTCTTCTATGACCTCTGTAGGGGGTTGAATCTTGCCCCCCAGAAGACATCTCCACTCAGAAGCCCAGAATGTGACCTTATTTGGAATAAGGGTCTTTGCAGATGTAATTAAGGTAAGGATCTTGAAGTGAGATCACCCTGGATTAGCGTGAGCCCTAAATCCAATGAAAAATGTCTCGATGAGAGACGGGAAAGAAGGACACGCATAGACACAGAGGAAAAGGCCGTGTGAAGACGAGGGCAGAGGTCGCAGGCAGCCAGAAGCCAAGGACTGCCAAGGGTCACCTGCAGCCCCCAGAAGCCACAAGAGGGCATGGAATGGATTTTTCCTCAGAGTCTCCAGAGGGAACCAACCCTGTCCAAACTTTTTTTTTGCGGGCCTCTCACTGTTGTGGCCTCTCCCGTTGCAGAGCACAGGCTCCGGAGGCACAGGCTCAGCGGTTATGGCTCACGGGCCCAGCCGCTCCGCGGCATGTGGGATCTTCCCGGACCGGGGCACGAACCCGTGTCCCCTGCCTCGGCAGGCGGACGTTCAACCACTGTGCCACCAGGGAAGCCCCTGCCCAAACTTTGATTTCAGACTTTTGGCCTCCAGAACCGTGAGAGAATTAATTTTTGTTGTTTTAAGCCCTCCAGGTTGGGGTTATTTGTTCTGACAGCCCTAAGAAATGCATCTACCCATTGTGAAGAATCCTGGGGATTTTGAAGCCAAGAGGGGTCTCCTTTAAGTGTCTTGAGCCGCCAAACTCCTTCCCTACTTAGCGCCTTTGCACATGCTGGCCTCTCTGCCACGAGCACTCTTCTGCACGCTCTCTCACGTCAGTCTACCTCTCTTTCTTCTGGCATTCGTTCAATGTCGTCTCCTTAGCGGGATCATGCCCAACCTCCCCATCTAAAGCAGCCCACCCCATCTTCTCTAACCCTACATGTGTACCTTTTCTTCCCAGCAGTTAGCCCACTGGGTAACCACAGGTTCATTTGTTGGTGTGTTTGACTAGCGTCTGTTCTCCATGAGGGCAGGAACAGTGTCTAGTTTGTGGGCCTCATTTACCCAGGCTCTGGGATCGTGCCTGACACGTGAGAGGTGCTCACTGAGTATTCAGTGAAAACAAGAAAGGGAGGAAGGGAGAGAGAGAAAGAACACAGCAACTCCTTGTGGATCAAGGGCCTGGCATCACACAGACAGCACTGGGGGGGGGCATGTGCGAGGCCCGGCAGCTCCTCTCCTGGATGTTTCTCTTGCAGGACCTTTTGGGTGTTGTTTTGAGGCAGCTGCCGGCAGCTGGAATTGACTCCACAGTGAGGCTGCCCCCTTGCCCAGCATTGTTCTACACTCTGGACGGGACCATGAACATGGCAGATCCTTGCTCTGAGGAGCTTTGCCTGGAGAGGTGAAAGAGATTATAAACACAGAAGCACATAAATAAGGTGATTTCCAGTATGGGGCCAAACTGTGAAGACAATAAAATAGGGTAGTGTAACAGAGTGGGCCTCGGGGGTCGGGGGGGGGGCGCTACTTTCTGCAGGTGGTCAGGGGACGCTTCTTTAAGGAGGTGACAGCTGACTGGAACCAGAATGATGAAAAGCTGGCAGCCTTGTGAAGTTCCCGAGAAGGACACCTCAGGCCCTGAGCCAGGCTGATCTGGGACAGTCAAAGCTGGAATGCCACGAGCAGGGAGGATGTGGGAGGGGCCACACCTGGTAAGTCCTGCAGGCCACAGCCAGGGGCTGGAGTTTATTCCAAGTACAGTGGGCAACTGTCAGAAGCCTTTAAGCGGGGGAGTGACTTTTTTTTTTAATATAAATTTATTTATTTATTTTTGCTGTGTTGGGTCTTCGTTTCTGTGCGTGGGCTTTCCCTAGTTGCGGCGAGCGGAGGCCACTCTTCATCGCGGTGCGCGGGCCTCTCACTGTCGCGAACTTCTCTTGTTGCGGAGCACAGGCTCCAGACGCGCAGGCTCAGTAGCTGTGGCGCACGGGCTTAGTTGCTCCGCGGCATGTGGGATCTTCCCAGACCGGGGCTCGAACCCGCGTCCCCTGCATTGGCAGGCAGATTCTCAACCACTGCGCCACCAGGGAAGCCCGGGAGTGACTTATTTATGCTTACTTACGCTTTAGAAAGATCTTGGCTGCAGTGAACAGGATGAACTGCAGGGGGTGAGATGGAGGCCAGTTAGGACATCAGTAGGACCGCCTAGGCTAGCCTTGACAGTGACTTTGTCTAGGGCTGTAGTGGTGAAATGGTGAGAAGGGGACATGGATCGTTCTGGAGGCAAGATGAGGGGGTGAGGGAAAGAGGGAAATTAGAATAAATCAGTTCTTGGGCCTGAACAGCAGGCTGGCAAGTAGTACCATCTATTTATGATGGAATAACTTGGGGAGGACTGGATTTGGGGTGGGGTGGAGGGAAATTAGAACCTAGTTTGGACTGTGAAATGCATCTAAGTGGAGATGTTAGGTAGTTAAATATCTAAGTCTGGATCTCAGGGGAGAAGTCTCAGCCAGAGATAAAGATTTGCGATTCATCAGACAATAGATGGTCTATGAAGCCACAGAACCGGCTAAGACCCACTACAGGAGTGAGTGAAGGTGAAGACAAGAGGCCCAAAGACAGAGCCTCGAGTCAACTGTCATTCAAAGCTGGTAGAGGGGGAGGAAAGTGAAGGAGCCTGAAAAGGAACAGCAGTGCAGGACAAAAACCAGGGAAAGTGGCATCAGAGAAGTACAGACAAGGAGCTTCTTCAAGAAGGAGGCAATGGCCAAATGTGTCAGATGCCCAGAGACCGAGTAAATGAGGCTCGAGATTGACCTTTGACTTCGGCAAGATGTAGGCGACGTGGACAAGAGCCATTTCATGGGGACAAAGGGCTGACTGGAGCGGGGCAAAGTGACAACAGGAGGGTTTCTCTAAGACAGGTCATGGGACACAGTGATGCACATGCACAGGGGATAATGATAAAGGTCCAGTAATGAGGGAGAGATAGCTGATGCAGGAATAACTGCAGGAGTGAGGGCCTGAGAAGCCTGGAGGGGGGAATCCAGCTGGAGGTGTGGAATGCAGTTTCCACTGTAGTCAGAGGTGGTGGTGGGGCTGGGGGCAGAATTGGGTGGTTCTTGTGTGATGGCAACCAATTTTCCTCTGCAGTCTGTGCTGCCGTCACCACCTGAGATGGAGGTTGGGAGATTAGAGTAGAATTAGTCACCTCAACAGTGAGGAAGTAAAGCTTCTAAGGCATCGACGGTCCACTTGAGTTTTTTTGTTTGTTTGTTTGTTTGTTTTTTTGCGGCACGCGGGCCTCTCACTGTTGTGGCCTCTCCCGTTGCGGAGCACAGGCTCCGGACACACAGGCTCAGCGGCCATGGCTCATGGGCCCAGCCGCTCCGCGGCATGTGGGATCCCCCCGGACCGGGGCACGAACCCGTGTCCCCTGCATCGGCAGGCGGACTCTCAACCACTGCCCCACCAGGGAAGCCCCGAGATTTTTTTTAAAGTAAATTTATTTATTTAATTTATTTATTTTTGGCTGTGTTTGGTCTTCGTTGCTGTGCCTGGGGCTACTCTTCATTGTGATGCGTGCTCTTCTCATTGCAGTGGCTTCTGTCGTTGTGGAGCATGGGTTCTAGGCGTGCAGGCTTCAGTAGTTGTGGCACGTGGGCTCAGTAGTTGTGGCTCGTGGGCTCTAGAGCGCAGGCTCAGTAGTTGTGGCGCTTGGGTGTAGTTGCTCCGCGGCATGTGGGATCCTCCCGGACCAGGGCTTGAACTCGTGTCCCCTGCATTGGCAGGCGGATTCTCAACCACTGCGCCACCAGGGAAGCCCCCTCGCTTGAGATTTGTAGTTTTGATTTGGAAGTGAGTCCAGTTGCACAGGTGTACTGGTTCTTGAGCAGAAGTTGGTTCCAACCAGGGTTTGGGATTTTTCCAGTTGAGTACAATGGACGCAGAAAAGGGTAAAGGAGTTGGATGCAGGGCAGTGATTATCAGGAGGGATCCAGGACTCCAAGCTGGGTAAGGGCAGTGAGGATGTAGCTGACGGCACAGCAGGAGGCTAAGGCCAATGGCTCGGAGGTCTCAGTGGGCTCAGAGTCCCTGGCGTGGGGCTAATAACAGTACCTGAGCTGGAGGAATGGAGGTGATGGTCAGGGGGTGGGAGGGTTGAAGTTACCAGGGATGGCAAGATCAGGTGTGTCCCCTTGAGGGTGTGGCCGAGGTGTGGCTGGGAAGAAGCTGTTGGAATCCAGGAGGGCCTTTGAATTCTCTTAGCTTCTCAGCCCCTCCCAACCTGCGAGTCAGAGAGCAACCTCCCACTGGGGCGGGAAGGGGTACACCTCTTCATTGTGCAAACGGGGGCTGAGGCCTGAGGATGCTGGATGCTGAAATGTCAGAGGCTGGAGTTCTGACTCTGAGTCCTGGGATGAGGGAGGATTCTGGGTGTCATCCTTCCTCCCAGCTTGCACAGCAGCAGGGCTCCTTTCTCCTCCCCCTTCCTCCCGCCTCCCGCCTGCTCCCTGCCTCACAGCTTTTCCTGCACTGCCCAGTCCTCCGGAGAGTCCCTGCAGACAGAAGGGCACGTCCACAGCCACAAGGAGTGCCTTCTTGAAGGTAACCAGGCTGCATGTGGCATTGAAATGCCTGTGGCAGACTTTCACGTTTGTTCCCTCACTCACTCACTTAACTCACTGGTTAAGTGATTTCACCTTTCGGTTGCTCTTCATTAGGTCTGAGCTGCTAAAGCAAGCTCAAGGGATGAATTCCCAGTCGCCATGAGACTGCTCATCCCCCCAGTCCGCCAGCCTGACGTCCGACATGCACTGGGTGCCCGTCACTGTCCTGCATCAGTGTGACATAGAGGCATCACATGACCTCACACGTCTGGCAGGTCCCATGTCCATCGCTTATCTATTCCCTGGGTCCTATACATGTGTGTGTGCCACACCTGAATCTTTGAGCCTCTTCCTCATAGCAGGGCTGGTAATACACGAAACGCCATCGATCAAAGTTCCTGTGATGAGTCTTCATTAACTTCCAAAGCCGCCTGTATTTTCCATTACAGAGATCTTTTACGTATTTGTGAAAGTCATGCTGGCTCGTTGTGGAAAATGTAAACAATGACAGAGCATACAAAGTGAAAAACCACTTCCATCCCTCCATCCCACAGTGCCGACCACTGCTAAAAGGGTGGCAAATGTGGCTTAATTTATATCCTTCTAGATCTTTTCTATACATTTGCAAAGGGGGAAAAGATATATATTATATGATGAAGTCTATGTTTACAGATTGAGATCATAGACTATTGTTCTGCAACTTGCTTTTTCTCTGCAGCAATAAATGATGGACATCGTGCCAGGTCAGTGCTTCAGATCCACTTCATTCTTTTTAAGGGCTTCAGAGCATTCACAGTATGGAGGGACCTGGTATATTTAACAGGCTATCAAGGACATTAAGAGTGTTTTTCATTTACCGCCAGCTACAATGGTGCCATGGATATCTCTTTAAGCACTTTTTTTTTAAACATCTTTATTGGCGTATAATTGCTTTACAATGGTGTGTTAGTTTCTGCTTTACAACAAAGTGAGTCAGCTATACATATACATATATCCCCATATCTCCTCCCTCTTGCATGTCCCTCCCTCCCTCCCTCCTTATCCCACCCCTCTAGATGGACACAAAGCACAGAGCTGATCTCCCTGTGCTATGCGACTGCTTCCCACTAGCTGTTTTACATTTGGTAGTGTATATATATCCATGCCACTCTCTCACTTTGTCCCAGCTTACCCTTCCCCCTGCCAGTGTCCTCAAGTTTATTCTCTAGTAGGTCTGCATCTTTATTCCCATCCTGCCCCTAGGTTCTTCATGACTTTTTTTTTTTTAGATTCCATATATATGCATTAGCATATGGTATTTGTTCTTCTCTTTCTGAGTTACTTCATTCTGTATGACAGACTCTAGGTCCATCCACCTCACTACATATAACTCAATTTCGTTTCTTTTTATGGCTGAGTAATATTCCATTGTATATATCTTTAAGCTCTTTTGTATGAGCATTTCTGAAGGATTATTCCTAGAAATGGAATTGCTGGGTCATGTGCATTTAAAATTTTAATGGCTACCCAGGGCCAGGCATAGCCTCAGACACATAGTAGGGTCTTTGTAAGTATCTGTGGCATGAATGGATACTGCTGGATTGCCCTCCAGGAAAAACACACTATTTCCACTCCCACCAACAGCAAACAGAGAGCCATAGAACTGACAATTTCTGCTACTGGGTCCCAGCCCCACTGGGCTTCATGACAACCACTTTCCTCCAAGCCACTCTGCTGCTGCCGGGAAGGATTTAAAGACCCTATGTCACCTTTGGTGAAAGGCAGGCAGCGTCCAGGCAGAGGGTGACCTCTCTCCCAGGTCTGCAAAGGCCATGGCTTCAAATCCTCCCACTGGGGTGGGTGTTTACCAGTGAGGGCAACGTCAGCTCTGGGACTTCTCTAACGGGAACTCGCCATGTTTACACAAGCACCCACATATCTTCCTTCTGCTCCCCCGTATCAACCTCTGAAACTGAAGGGAAACTTCCTATGGCTGGGCTCACTCCACTGCCAACTCTGGAACTCTACTGTCATAACTGCTGTTCTTCCTCTGGGGCCTCGTCTCCAGCAGGAACCCCCAGCCAGACAGCCCGTTTCTAGCATCTTTGGGGCTGGTCGTGCCATCTCCCTTCCCCTGGCCCTATCACCTGCCTGGGTCCTGATGCCCCAAGAAAATGATTGGGAGAGCCCCGGAGGAGGCCAGCACGCCGGAGCCAGTTCTACCTCTGACCCTCGTAGGAACTTTGGGCCGGCATTGCTCTGTGCCCTCTGCCTGGGGACGAAGGCCGGCATTCAGAGGCTGCCGGGAAGCAGTGCAAAGGCAAGGTCGGGTGGAGGGGCCCAGGCCTCCTGAGCCCCCAAGATGCTGGCGTGGGGGTGTCTCTCACGCTGCGTGTCCCACGCCAGGCTTCCAGCTTCACACGCTGCTGCAGGCCCCCGCAGGGATAACGCCCTGTGAAGACTCTGCCGTGCTGCAATGGTGAGCGCCTCTCCTCTTCAGGTGCTCAACCCCGCAGATGGGGCTGAGGTGGTGGTGCCCAGAACCACGCGGGACTGGAGAAGGGCAGACCTGCTCTCTCTCCTCCCTCCAGAGATTCCAGGGTGGGGCAGATCAAGGTCTTCCAGTCCCTGCCCCAGCTCGCCTCCCCACTGCCCCCTCCCCACCCCCGTGGTGAGAGAGTCAGAGAGCTGAGCTCTATGTGTCCCAAGGGAAAGCAGCGGGAGGGTAGGATGAGGAAGCACACAATGGTCACTCCCACCCCATCCCCATTCCCCGTCCGGGCTCTGTGGCACCCAGAGACCTCAAGGAACCAGAGATCAAAGCATTTGTCAAGATCCTCTCCCGGAGGGTGGCCCACGGAAGTACTGTCCTCCCAGGCTCATCAACGGTGGGATTTCAGGCACAGTGACCCCCCGCCAGCTGTGTCCCCCAGCATTGCCTGGGCTCACCTCCCCACACAGTCACAGGCAGACTCTCAGATTAGTGAGAACTCATGTTGCAGGGGAGGGGAGGGTACAATGCGTCTTCTCTAGTCAGGTAGAATGGAAGGCAGAGCCCAGGGAGAGCTCAGGCAGTCCTGTCTCCCAGAGTGCATCAGCTCCCTCCAAAACATCTCAGAGCTGGCCGTCCAGTCCACACTCGTACCGCCAGAGCGCAGCTCCCTCCACTCTCAGAGCACCCCTGTTCCACCGCTGGGCACCTCCAACTGTTCACGTTTTCCTCCAGGCAGCCTCTACCTTGCAATGGCGGGTGAGGGAGGGGTGGACATGTCACTCCAGACCAGCCCTTGGGACAAGAGAAGCCACTGGCGTGGAACCGGGGTAGGAAAAGCAATAAGTTAAAGCCGAGAATGGCCAGAGGTCTGGTACGATGGGCGGGGGCGAGTCTCTGGCTTGATCCAGGAGGCCCCGGGGAGGAGGCGGCTGACGGCAAGGTTCCAGGCAGGAGGTGGCTCAGAAGGCGGGGTTGTCGATGCCGCTGCGCACCCCGGCGTGTTCTTCAGGCCTGAAGCTGTAGGGAGGGGGTGGCTCCACGGGGGGCAGACCCCCGACGGCCTTCAGGATAATCTGCAGGGAAAGGAGGGGACAGAGGCTTCTTAGGGCCTGCCACCGGCCACGGCCACCCATGTGCTGGTGGTGGCATGTTTCCCAGGGAGAAGGGTGACCCGACGCTGGTTGCAGAGCCCTCCCTAGGGCCCAAAGGCTTGGCGTAAGGACACCCTCCACTGCCCCCGTTGCTCTAAAAATCTGAATGGGGAGTCACAGAGAGCCGAGGGACAGGGCAGGGGTTGGGGTGGATACCAACCTCGCTGTAGGGGGGTGGGGGCTCGCAAATGGATGCTGTGACCCTCTCTGCGGGAGTAACGGGGGGCCGTTCTGGGGGCCCCTCATGATCCGTTGGGGGGTCCTGCTCCGACTTTCTGCAGTTGCGACAGAAGCGCTTAGCCAGGCCACAGATGCACAAGAGGGGTATGATGATCAGAAAGACGACGACAAAGATCCTGGGGTAAGGAACCACCAACGTCAGCCTGAGTCTCCAGCCATCCCCGCTGCACCTCCCTCCCTCCCCTGACCTACACCCACCCCTCAGCAGGAAGTCCAGTCCAGTCCTGGGTGGGCCAGAGGAACCGGCCCAAGGCTCACCTCAAGGGGCCAGAGAAGAGCTGGAACTGCTCTGGCTGGTACTGTTGGCAGCAGCTGTTACCACAGCAGCTGAACCCTTTAGGGCAGGTGCTGCGGACCAGGTCAGAGAGAGGCCATCGGTACCAAGGTGGGGAGGCAGAAGGATCCCAGCTTCCCTAAAACTCACCCACGCGCTCAGGGCACGAGCCGCACCCCTAGCAGGGTGGAGGTACAGGCCCCCGGGGCTCAGTGGGAGGAACCTGGGGCTGGGATCAGGACCTGGGTTTCAGGCTCAGCTCACTACTGGCCTCATGCACTCGTGCCAAGTCACATTCCTTGCTGGGCCTCACTTTCCTCATCTATAAGATGGGTGGAATGAAGGCCCTGTCGCCCTCACTGGGCGGGTGTGGGGACTGAGTGTTGTAGTGGCTACAACATCGCTCTAAGGAGATGTAGAGGAAGAGGGAGAGTGGGGAGGGGCCAGGAGCTAATTCCAGGAAGAGTGAGCTGGTGCTGGTGGCCACGGAGCAGGAGGTGGGAGGGACACGGTGTCCCTGGAACATCCAGGGCTGACTGCTGGAAACACTTGGCTGCCCAGAGGCCACCCCCCTCAGCCCCTCCTCATCGTGCTTGGGCTTCTCAGCGTTTATAGAGTGAGAGCGTTTGCCCTCGCTTCCAGGGGGACCCTCAGAGGGGAGGTGGCCTAAGGCCGGCGTCAGAAGGATGGGGATTGGCCCGCAAATGTGAAACTGCCCGTGGATAGGCTGCTGGAAGGAGTGAGGGGCGGAGTCTCCCTCTCTGGGTCGGAGTATGGCTTCTGGCTAGAAGGGGAAAGGGTGAGGATGATGAAGGCAGGCAGGGCAGGATCTGGGATGTCTCCTCCCCACAGTGGAAGTTACAGCCCAAATCCCAGACTTACAAGAAGAGACCACATGTGGCTGCAGCCTGTGGAAGAAAAGAGGCGGAGGTCTGGGTCATAACCTGGGGGCTGGGGTTTCCACCAGGTGCTGCCCAGGTACCTCACTGCTAGCAGGTCCCAGAGGATCAGCATCTTCCCTCACACTTGCTCTCCACCTCCCTCCACATGTTCCCCGGGTCGGCGGCTGCAGCCCCAGCGCCACCTCGTGGCCCCAGCTGTCCTTCCTCTCCTCACCACACCTCCTGCCACATTTGCTCACCCCCAGGTCTGTAAGCTCACGCCTTCTGACCACCCTTCCAACCCATCCCCACCACGGCCAGGACTCCAGCAACCCCCGCGCCCACCCCGTCACTCCCAACGCTGCTGCAAGTTTCTATCCCACACATCTGAACACCTAAAACCTTGCTGGAAGCCTCCTTCAGTGGCTCCCTGGGGCCCAGACACCATGACCAGCCCTATCCCCCATTCCCACTCCCCCTGGCCCTCCTGCACACCCACCCACTGGGAGTTCTCTGAACACGTCTGACTGTTTTACACATGCCTGCAGGAACAAGCTCCTCCCTCCCTCCCTCTTCTGCACTAGTTCTGTGCCACACGGAGGCTATCATTACGGAATTTAACCTGATTAATAGCAAATATGTGCGTAAGCCCTGCTTGGAAAGTTCTTTCCCCAGGTATCTGAGAGGCTGGCTCCAGCGCCTTCTCTGACCATCTTACTTAAAATTACATCTACTCCCCCAAAGCACTCCCTTTCCCCTAACTGTGCTTACTTTATCTGCATAGCTCTTGTCCACATCTAACATACTATATATTTTACTTTATCTTGCTACTTGTTTGTCTCCTCAGTAGAATGTAAACCCCGCCAGGGGAGGGATTTTTGTCTATTGAAAACCAATACTCACGATTTCGGCAGACTGAATGAAAGAGCACTGACAACCTGGTTTCCTTTCATCCTGGCTGCTCCCAGACCGTGGGGGAGGAATGCAGGTAGAGGAACACAGCAAACGGGAGGTTATCTGTCACCCCACCCCAGCCTCCAGGGAGATGAACAACCATGGCTCAGAATAAGAAGCCAACTTTGGCGAGACCACCATGTCTTTTTTTTTTTTTTTGGCCGCGCCACCAACATGCAGGATCTTAGTTCCCTGACCAGGGATCAAACCCGTGCATCCTGCCGTGGAGGCGCGCAGTCTTAACCCCTGTACTGCCAGGGAAGTCCGAAGACCACCATATCTTTATACCTTGAAATAACAGTTCAACTGTTAACGACAATAACAATAAAGCTAAGATACCAATGACAGCCAATAAGATTTGGGCTGATTCCCACAGGTCTTGGCCAGTGGGCTCAAGAGCAGGAATGAACCCCTGCAGGTTGGCCCAGAGAGGGTAAGGTGACTGCAGAGCTGGGGACAGCCCACGGGGTCCAGGCACTCAGTGTACCCCCTTTCCCTCAGATCCCATCCCCTGTCCCTCCCCCTTCTCCTGGCCCCCAACTAAGAAAGACAAGCAATGAACAGGTTTACGGAATTAATCCTGAGCTCCTGTTTGGAGGAGTAGGGGATCCTCTCCCAGATCCTCTTCCCCCACCCCCATTTTAAACAGGTGGTGGTCTCGACTGAGGTGGTGTCAAGCGTTGGGGTAACCTTGGGTAGTTTCAACTTACTTACATGCGCACTGGGGGCATTAACAGCCTGCCCCCTGGAGCTGCTGGGAGGAATCAACAAATGCTCAACCTAGTGCTGGCATCAACCCACCACCGCTGATGATAGAGAAGGAGTAACAGGGCTTCTGGAGCACAGCCGCTCAGCAGGCAGTGAATGTCGTGGGGAGCAGGCCTGGGCCTTCCCTCAGACTCTTACACAGAAGTTAAAAACCCATGTTCTAGACCTATGTCAGTTTCTAGGATAATCTCCCATCCCAAAACTGGATAGACTGCCCCCATCACTGGGGCAGGGAGAGATGAGGGGGTGTTGAAACCCCGCCTCATCCTCAGAAATCACAGATTTCAGAGGTCACCCCAGTCTTGGGTCAGGCAGCCAGGTCAAATCCTATCACCAGCTGGAATCCTACCCCCACTCCTAGAAAGGGAAGAGGGAGCCTCCTTTCCTCTAGGGCACAAGCAGAGAAACACAGTCCCAGAGAGGGCTAGGACTTCCCCAAGGTCACCCAGCACTGTGAAGAATGGAGCTGGGGAGATAGGCTGACCAGGCGTCCAGATCTCAGTCCAGACCTCAGGCCCTCCGCTAGTCCCCGCTTTCTGACGCAGCGAGAAGGAGCCAAGGCTAACGTGAGGGTCAAAGTCCCCAGTCGCCAAGAGGAGCTAAGTGTCAGATGGCGGTGGGCGCGAGTAGTTCCCACGACACAGTCCCCCACGAGATGAAGGAACCCAGGCCTTCTCAGGGCCTCCCTCTGCTCTTACCTCCCCGGCAAAAAGAGAAAGGAAGTTGCTAACTGCATGTGGTAACGGGGAAATCCTGACAGTGGAAGGTGGTGATCGGGACCCAGAAGCAAGGCCCCTGACCCACAAGAGTAGGGCCCCGAAAGTTCCACAACTTTACCTCCCAAGCGCTCACCTGTTGGAGGCCGGCCAGCAGGCCGAGCAGCAAGGTGGGTACTAGGCCAGGAACCCAGGTGGCTGACATCCTGGCAGGGGGGCCACTGAGCTTCCGTGTGTAGGGGGAAGAGGGGAGAGGCGGGGCCGCGACCTCTCCGACGACTCTCCACCTATAGGGCCCCGCCTCAGGATGGGGGCGGAGCTCATGCACCGGGGTTGGGCCGGACCGGGAAGGGAGGGGGAGGGGAGGGGGAGGGAAGGGGGAGGGAGGGGAGGGGGGAGGGAAAGAAGTTTGGATTGGGTTTTGGGAAATGGGAGGTAGAAGAGAGTATCTGATTAAAAAATATTTTGGTGTCAGTTTAAGACTGCTGAGCTACCCCTTCCCAACCCTCAACTGCTCCACCCTCTAAGTGATCCCAAGCTTGAGAGGGACTGCTGCGCCTACCAGATGGACAGAGGATGCAGGCAGAGGGAGCTGGACCACTGGAAGTCCCTTCCCACATGGACTTCTGGGGGGCAGAGGTTGAGGGAGAGAGGAAGCGAAGGCCCTGGAGCGGATTGAGGGGATTACAACGGAGGGAGGTGTCACTTTTTTTTTTTTTTAAGTTTTTGGCCAAGAAGGGAGGGAGGGGCGGCCTGATTGATTTCTGGGTCAGGAGAACCTAGAGTAGTACCCCGCCCCCACCCTCCCTGAAATCCTGGAAGGAGGTGTTGGTACACTTCCTCCACTTGACTACAGTGGAAATTAAGGCCCCAGGATTCGGAGACTAGTGCCTGAGTCCGCAGCTGGGGCCGAGCGGCAGCCAGGCGAGCTGGGGCGCGTGCGAGCAGGTCCATCCAGATTTCTGGAGAGGCCCCGCGGACGCTGTCCCGGCCGGGTGGGGCTGGATTCAGACCAGCGGCGGCCGCGCCCCGCCCCGGAGGCGTGCTGTGCTTCCCAGATCCGGCCGGCAGGTGGCAGCATCGCTCAACGCGGGCTTCCCCCGGAGCCGGGCAGCGCGGGGCTGGGACCTGGGGCTGGGTCTCCCTGGGCTCCCTACGGGGGGACCCGGCTGGAGTGTGCGGTGGGAGGCCGTCTCGGGGGGCGATACGCGAAGGGTGAGAGCCAGACGCCCAGACACAGATGAGACGTAAGGAGACCTTGTGGGAGTTGGAGAGATGGAGCCCGGACCCCTGAGGACGGGGGCGAAATGGAGATGGTGGGTGGGGTGCTGCTCCCAGACCTGGGGAAAGGGGGAGGGCTCCAGGAGAGGATCAGTTCCTAGGTATTTAGACGTCTCCTGCTGCGTCTCAAACCTGACTTTACCACTGAAAGGTAGCCCCAACCTAGTAAGAAAGGACAGCCGTCGTCCTTCGGCTTCTTTTTCTTTTTTCTCTCAGCGCTTTCTCCTTATCTCTGTTTCTCATCTCTCCCAGTCGTGTTTTCTCGGTCTTATGTTTAACCTCTCCTTGGTCCGCCCCATTTCTCCCAGTCTCTGTTTTCCTGTTTCAGTTCCTCCCCATCTCTGTGTCCATGCATTTTCTCTTCGTTTCTACATGTTCCCTGTTTTCCCATCTCTGTTTCTCCTCTTTGTTAATCTCTGTCTGTCTCAGTGGAGGTGTCTGTTTTTCTGTCTCTGTTTCCATTTCCCTTGTCTCTGGTTTGGTCCTGTGTCTCCCTGTCTCTGTGTCTGTTTCTCACCAACTCTCCTGGTCTCTCTCTCTTTCTCTGTCTCTGTTTCTCATTATCTCTTGGCCCCTAAGGACAGAATCTTCCAGTTTCCTGATCCAAGCTGAATTGGGGTCTGGCCCCAGAGAATGCCCTCTCTATTGGAAGTTCCTGGTGACTGATCTTGGAGAAAGGATGGGGGGGGGCACGGCATGTCTTTCCTCCTCCCCCAGCGGTTGGCTCTGGACCTAGCCCACCCCTCTGCCAAGGTGGACCTAGTCCAGAGAGTACTAGAGCTTTCTCCTAGCAGCACCCACGCTGCTGCTTCCTTAGTGAATTTGTTGCTAACTTGGGCTTCCAGGGCCCTGCTATACCAACACCCAAGACCTGAGACACCCCTAACCTCCTGCCTCTCTGCCCAGGCCTGGAGCCCTGTGGAGGTGTGGCCCTTAGGGGAGAGGAAGATGGGTGAGCTTAGGGGAGGAGGGTATCCTAAGGAGTGGAATGAGGGTGCTGAGAAGGGCATGGAGGACCTTGAGGGGTAGACGTGGGAGGCTGAGGAGGTGAAGGGACGAGGCAGGTTGGTGCCCTGAGGAGGAGGGCAGGAGGATGACGCTGCTTCCTGCAGGCGTCCACCGACACAGATGTCGCATTGCCAGACAAAATACCGGATGCCCAGATAAATCTGAATTTCAGGTAAACAATGAATAACTATTTAGTATAAATAAATATGTCCCATGCAATATTTGGGGCATACTTATACTAAAATGTATTTGTTGTTTATCTGAAATTCTAATTTAACTGGGTGTCCTGTATTTTTATTTGTCAAATCCTGCAACCCTACCCACATCCCTAAAATGTCATAAGAGAATAGCTACTCTATCCTCTGCCCCACATCTCCCCAGTGGGAAAATGAGGCTCCTGGGCAGAGTCCAGAGGGCCTCTGGAATCTGCCTCTGGATCCCCAGTTTTTTTTATGACATCAGACTTCCTTTCTGTGCTCCTTCCTGCAGATGGGAGGTGGGCAGTCCCAGCTCAGGCCAAGAACACCAAACCCTGTTGCCAGTGTCACCATGACTCCCAGGGCCCCAGCATTCTTGGTGGGTGAGGTCGGGTGGGGGCACAGTGGGGCCCCAGACTGAGCAGACCCGGGGCCTGTTCTTGTCTAGAGGCAGGAGGGTCCTGGACAAGGACAACATCTGTTCAACACTCAGTCTGGCAGTGGGTGGGCAGTGCGTGCACACATGTACGTGTATGCTCAGACATCCAGGGACATACGGGCAGGGAGGCCCAGAGACCTCATGCAGTCAGTGGGTCCTTCTAGATTCCACTCCAGATTCCATCTGGGGTTTCCCCGAAGCAGCACAGTTGAAATGTCTTCCTACTGGCTCAAGCCTCCCTGGCCCATTCCATAAAGAAGGAGCTGATTGTGTGCCCTACAAGGGCCCAGCTGCAAGGGCCTTGGAGGTCAGCTGGTCCACCCGCTCTCTGCTCAGAGAAGCCAGCTGGAGCCCAGAGGGGCAGAAAGGCCAAGTCACAGGGGACACTGGGGCTGAGTCAAAACCAAACCACGCAGGTCTTAAGACCCCACACCCAGTGGCAGCCTCAGAGGCGGCACACATGTCGGGGCTGGGGAGCTGCTGCTTGGGATGGAGGAACTCCTCACTGGAGTGGGAGGCCTTGTGCAGCCTGGCTCAGCCCAGGCCCAGGGGCCGGGCCCTGGGGAAGGGGCAAGAGTCAGGCTGAGTTCTGTTCGTCTCAGCCCCCTCCCCGCCATACTGTGGTGGACACTGATACCCATAAATGACTTATGGTGCTGGGCTGGGATCTTTCCTTCCAAAGTCCCCAGAGTGTTCTGCCGTAAGCTGGCTCTCCGTCTGCAGGGACAGTGTTAGGTTGTGTTAGTAAGTGTGCCGCTTGCTATGGTGTGCGGGGTGATCGTAGTCAAGAAAGTGAACTTCTTTGTGCCTTTCTACACTCATCTGTGGAGGGGGTGCGGGGGTGGATAACAGTAACTCCCTTGTCACTTAGGGTCATTGTGAAGATTACCTAAGTGGCTCAGTGTCTGGCATAGAGTAATGGTAAATAAATATTACCTTAGTAAGAATAAGCTACAATAGCCAAGACATGGAAGTAACCTAAATGGCCATCAACAGATGAATGGATAACGTGTAGGTTATCCATATCCATGGTGTAGGGCTTCCCTGGTGGCGCAGTGGTTGAGAGTCCGCCTGCCGATGCAGGGGACAGGGGTTCGTGCCCCAGTCCGGGAAGATCCCACATGCTGCGGAGCGGCTGGGCCCGTGAGCCATGGCCGCTGAGCCTGCGCGTCCGGAGCCTGTGCTCCGCAACGGGAGAGGCCACAGCAGTGAGAGGCCCGCGTACCGCAAAAAAAAAAAAAAAAAAAAGATGTGGTGTACACACACACACACACACACACACACACACACACACACACACACAGTGGAATATTACTGAGCCATAAAAAAGAACGAACTAATGCCGTTTGCAGCAACATGGATGGACCTAGATGTTATCGTATTAAGTAAGTCAGACAGAGAAATATAAATATCATATGATATCACTTATATGTGGAATCTAAAAAATTGATACAAATGAACTTATTTACGGAACAGAAATAGCCTCACAGACATAGAAAACAAACGTGGTCACCAAAGGGAATAGTGGGGGTGGGGGGAGAGATAAATAGGAGTTTGGGATTAATACATACACGCTACTATATATAAAATAGGCAAACAACAAGGACCTACTGTACAGCACAGGGAACTACTCAATATCTTGTAATAACCTATAATGGAAAAGAATCTGAAAAAGAATATATATGGATCACTTTGCTGTACACTTGAAACTAACACAAAATTGTAAATTAGCTGTACTTCAATAAAAAAAAACACACAGAAAATAATAATAAGCAATAAATGTTTCAGTCCTGGCAGAGGAAAAGGGCCCAAAGCTTTCTCTCCTTATTTCACATGGAGGCAGAGAATGAGGTGCCGAGGATTAACGGTCTTGCTTCCCTCTGAGAATTGTTCTCAGCCTTTCTGGATGGGCCACCCAAAGTCCAGCTCCAACTTCCCCCAGATGCCCTGCTCGCTAGCCCCCTCTGCTGTCCATTAAGTGCTTTGGGCCCCACCCAAGGGCCAGGTCAGAGGCAGTGGGATGGGTGACCAACCTGAGAGGATGACCTTGTGTGGACTACTAGAGGGCCACAGGGGACCGGATATGGCAGTGGTGCTGGGTCCAGAGATTTGAGCAATTCCCTCTCTTCCTGGCTTGTCCCCTGCTTCTGCTCCCCCAGCTGCCCGCTGAGCACTGCCTGGGCTGGCCTCACAGTGGCTGCCCCCACAGTGGCTGCCCCCGTCGCCCTCATGGGGGCGTGATGTGCTCATCACAGCTGTCCCCCTGCCACTGACTGCCCCCATCCAGTGGCTCCCCAGGGCCATCAGGGCTGTCCTCAAGGCCTCCAGCCTGGTCTCCTCCTTGCCCCTGTGGGGGCATGTCACCCTCTTATTCCCTAACTTCCAGAGGCTCCCCACTTCTGCCTGAATAAAGTTCCATCTCAGGGAGACCTTCACCTGAGGTGGGACCTTGGGTCCTTCACCTGTCCTCATGGTGTGCTCGCTCTCCCTGTCCTGTGTTCTCTCCAGCCACACGCCCAGCCCTTTCTGCTTCCCTCCTTTCCTCTGCACCTTGCACACGTGCCCCATGCCCTCCCTGCCACCTAACAAATTCTGATCCATCCTTCAAGGCTCAGCTCAAATACCACCTCCTCCAGAAAGGCTTCCTGGACTTGGATTCTCCTGCAAGAAGTGATGGTCCCCTCCCTGCTCACCCCCACGCAAGCCTTTTCTCTGGGCCTCTCTGATGCCCTTGGCCATTCTCGCTGAAGATGTGTGTACATGCCCTAATGTTCCCACCAGCCTGCAGGGGACCGCCCAGTTCTGATTCAGCTTTCATTTCCCATGGTGCTTTGTTCCAAGTAAACACTGGCTGCTCAGGGGCCAGATTTCTCCCAGGGGATGAGGAATTAATTCTCAGAGTCGTTGGTGGGGGGCCCTCGGTTAGGGGGGTTGTTCCAGACTTGACCGGGCTCCCCACTTCCACGGGCTGTGTGGTTTGGGGAATCCACCTCTTCTGCTTCCTGTTTCCTCCCCAAGTGTACACATACCCCCCGTGTGGGTGAGATGACACCCCGGGGACTGAGCAACTCCTACGGGGCGGGGTGTGCTGCAAGGAATGCTCGGCTCACTCTACACCTTCCAAGAGAGGCAGATGCATGCTAGGTCGCCAATAGGAATTCCTGGCCACGAGACCAGGGTCTGAGTCTCCTTCCCAGCATCTTTGAAAACTGAAGCCCACCGGCCTGTCACTCATTCTCGAGGTGATGGGTGTGGGTGTGGGGAGATAATGTCTTGAACTGAGCCCTGGGCTTAGCCACAAACCCGTGAGCCGGGAGGATGGAGGGGGTCATGCCACCTGACAATTAACGGTGCAGGGAGCTTATTATCCTAATGAGTGGGTTGGAGGAGCTCAACTAATGCTCACCTTCCCGGAGTCTTAGCAGAGACAAAAACGTCATTTGGGAGCCATTATCCTTCCAAAGTGTAGGTTTCCGGGGCACAGCCAGGGGTGGGAGGGGAAACACCTCCAGCGGGTAGGTGGTGGGGAGTCAGGGGGAAGGCTGAGCTAACGAGCTTCGGCTGTCTGGGGTGGCAGATGGAGCACAGCCACTAAGACTCAGATGGGAGGGGCTCAACTCAGGTTAAGGGTCTTCAGAGCCCCCCAGCCCTGGTCCCCTGCTTCTGGGGCTCCTTCTCCCCAAGTCTTCCCTGCCCCTCGCCCCCTACAGCCCCTCTCCCACCCCCACCCTCGATGTTGACTTTTAAGAGATAGGACTCTGTAGTTAGAGAGAAGAAAGGGGTTGAGGAACCCCTAGGGCCCCCACTTTGTAGCTCTGCTCTTGTTGGCCCCTTGAAAGAGGGCTCTTCTACACCCTGCTCGTGGGTGCCTCTGCTCAGATCCAAATGTTACAGGGGATTGTGGTTAGACTTCAGAAGAACTTCCCAGTCCGAAACAAGCTGGGGGTTCAGGGCTGCCATCGGAAAGGGTGGCCCCTCTGTGGGCGGGGCATATTGAGGGGAGGGCTTCTACAGAGCCTGGGGACTGAGACTAAAATGCAGAGAAAGCACAGCTTGGGACATCCCTGAAACTGTTCACCAATTAGGGACCTGGGAGTGAGGCGAAGAGTGAGTGTGAGCAGAGGGGCGGGGAAGCGAGGTGGGCAGAGATCGCATCCTTCCGCAAATCACAGCTCGTCTAAGCAGCCACATCATCTGACCCCCAGCCCAGGACAGACTTGGCTGGAGTCGTGTGCATGCACGCGTGGTTGGGCGCATGCAGTGTGCATCTGCATGTGTGTACATACGTGTGTGCACACCACCCAGCTTCCTGTGAGGATGTGGCAGCCCTCTCGCAGCACCCCCCAGCTTCCTCATCCCCAGGCCAGCCTTTAGTGGGCTGCCTCCAGGGTCCCCCTCACCCCAGTGGCCCTGTTAGCACTTCCTTCCTCCCTTGTTAGCACCTCACAGCCCCTCTTCCTCCTCGGCCCCTGCTGCCCCTGGAGAGAGGCCCGTGGCTTGCAGCCCAGTTCTCCTCTTCCGACTCCGCTTCAGCTTCTATCTTCTGAAGCTTTGTTCTTCTCCCAACCGCTAAGCCCCCTGCCCTCTCCATCCTCCCTCATCTACCTGGAGAGGTCCTTTCCCGAACAAGCCAGGCTGGGGGGTGAAGTTGGTGCCCCTACAGTTCAGCACACACTCCTCCTCAGGCTGAGGCACAGACAAAGTGAGCCCCTCCGTCAGCCCCTCCTGCCTAGAGGGTGGGAGAGTTGGAGAGGGAACCCTGTTCTAGGGACCAAAGCTAAGTCCTGGTGCCAGGTGTGCCGCCCTCTCTGCAGCACTGAGGCGGGGAGGCGGGTTGGTAGCGGAGAGGGATGGGGTAGAAGGGTCCCCTTCTGCCCACCCCCTCCAGGGCTGCTATGCCTAACCTGAGCCTGGGCTGCCGAGTGGGGCAGGGTGGTCCAGCGGCCAGAGCCAGGCTGTCGGGCTGCCAGGACTGCAGGTTTCCTCTACTGAAGGGCCCCTTCCCGGCCAGCTTTGATGTGTCTGCGAGGTTAGCGAAGGATGTTTGGCTTCAGGGCCGGGTGCCAGGATAAACTCCCTCTGCCTGTTCAGCGGTCGGTTCGCCTGCCTCCCCCAGACCAGGGCCTGGCCTCCCCCAAGGCCAGGGCTGCCCGGCCTGCTCAGGGGGTGGGCACCGAGTAGCTGCGGTTACTGCTACCGGGGAGAGGCCCCGAGGTCGTTGGACGTCCATCTCAGAGGCTGGCGCTGGTGTGCCCGCCTGCCTGCTTGCTAGGTGACCAGGCACCTGGCCCAGGTGGGGTTGAGGGGCCGGAACCCAGCTGCTAGGAGGGGTGGGGATGAGTTGCAATATGGGGGGGGGGTGTCCACGTGGAGCTGCCTGCACAGGCTGTAGCTCTTCCAGATGTGCTGAGGCTCCAGATGTAGGGATGACTCAGCCTGGAGCGGGGAGGGGCAGGCGATCCATTGTGGGGGGTGGTGAGCAGAGGGAAGGGAGGCCCCCCGAGCAGCTGCCAGCTGCTGCTCCCCTTCTTCTGGAGCCCCCAGCCCCCTGAAGCCTGCGGGCCGGTGAGTGGTAGCTACCCAGATGTGCAGCCCTCATTTCCAGAGGGGAAGAGGGGAGATGAGGCCTCAGAGCAAGGGGCCCAGCTAGGGGGTCGCCCGTCGCCTGGAGAGAGAGAAGCTGAAGGTGGGGTGCAGCAAGTGCGGAGGGGGGCTGACAGAGGGGGTCGGGGGGACGGAGATGCGGGCAGGGAGAAGCTCAGGACTGAAGCATCAGAACCCCTCAGTTTCGCTTGGTGTGGGTGTGTGGAGCTGGAAGGAGGGTACAGAGGACGCGTCTGTGTGCGTGTATCCTCATTTCGGGAGTGTGGGTTACACGTGGGGAGGGCTATCTTGGGGTGAGCATCTTGGTGTCTGACTCCTATAAGCTGTGTTATGAGCTGGGTATTAGAAGGTTATGTGCATGCTGGGCATGGCAGGCTGTGGGGACATGGTCCCTGCAGTCCGTCTGAGAGAAAGAGTGTGGAGACAGCATCTGTGTAGTATTGGCGGGGCGGAGGGGGTCGCGGAGCAGGGGGTTGTGATGGTGCACACTTGAGTGAAGCCATGTGTGCCTTTCAGTGCTGAGGGTGGGTCCCTGGGACCTGGGGAGTCAAGAAGTGTCAGGCACACTCGCCCAGGGCTCCAGAGTCCTGGGGCTTCCTTTACCTCTTCCAGCCTCCGCCACTTCCTGGGGGCGCTTTTGGGGAGTTTCCAGAACCCTCAGAGCTGAAGTTTCTCCTACTGCGCCTGGCCCGTGTGATCTCCTCTTCGCCTCTTGCAGGGCAGCTGAGAGGCCACTGAGCTTGGGATTGGGTGGGTGGGTGGGGGGAGTGGCTGGCACCTTGTGGGCTGCAGCGCGAGGACCCGGTGTGCAGCTGGGCTGGGTGCCTCTCCGCGCACCCCTCCCTCAGCTCCACAGAGCAGCTGTCCCGGCCTCCTCTTTGGCCTCCAGGAAGGTCTGCTGGCTGGGCCTCTGGAGCTCCCTGGAGAGCCCCACCTGCGCCAGCTGCCCATGCCAGGGTAAACAGGGCACTAAGTGTCTGGGCTGGTGCCGGCGCGAGCTGGGCGATGCTTCTCCACGTAAGGCTCGCTGTGGCTCGGGTTGCCTCCTCCAGCTAAATGACAGGCCTGAGCCTCAGGCCCCATAAACAGTGTTTTCTGGGCAGGTGGGGGTCATGGGGACCTGGTGCACAGACGGATAATCAAGTTTAATAGGGAGACACGTTCCACCTCTAAGGAGCGCTGTTGGAGCCCCGGTCAGGTACGCCTGGGCGCCTCTGCCCCCCTCAGGCAGCAACTCCAGCCCGCTGCTCCCGCAGCTTGTTGGCGCCCACTTTCCTTGTGAATGAAAATATCCCCTCGGCGGTGACGGGGCTCAGTCAGCTCATCGCGTGCTGTCCTGTCCCTCTTCACAACCTGTCGGTGAAGCCCGGAGAGGGTGAGCCCTATCCCCTAAATCACCCGCATGAGATGTGAACTTGGATGTGTCCATGGTCCTCCAGACAGCAAGACCACTCCGCTCTATCCCTGGGCCATCACGCTGCCTCCTCCTGAGACCCAGGCCTGAAGCCAGCTCCTTTCCGGGCTCTCCCAGCCTCTCCATTTCCTCCCCCTTCCCTCCTTCCTCGCTCTCAGCTCCTGTCCCCCCACCTCCTCTGGGGCTGAGTCCAAGTGAGAAGGGGACACTTATTTCTCTGCCCTCTCTCTGGACTCACCGATGCGCACCTCCACAGGGCAACTGAGGCTAGAGGAGGTGGGGGGGGAGCCCCAGCTCAGTCCCAGCAATGCCTCCCCCGAGGGGCCGGTAAAGGCTGGGTCCCCGCTCCTGAGGCAGGCGGCAGGCCCTTCACCCATTCCCCTGGAGAGCAGGGAAGAGGGGCCGAGGAGCCGGGGACAGTGGCCAGTGGGTAGACGTCCAGGCCCACGGGTGCCACGCAGTAGAGACGGGGCTCCGGAAGCTCCCCTCCCTTCCTCTGTCATTATCCATCTCGGTGTGCACGTCTCTCTCTCCCACTCTCTTCTCTCTTGCCTCTTCCCTCCCCTCCCATCTCTACTGCTTGAGGGGAGCAGCCCCAGTGTCTGAAGCCAGGTTCCCAGTGAGGACGGTGGCTTTGTCCAGGGAAGTCCTTGTCCTAAGCCCATGGTTTCCAAAGAGGCATGTCCAGCTCCCCCCTTTCTTGGCCAAGGCCCTCCCCCAGGCCCCCTTTATGTCCGGGGTCCTCGGAGCCAGAACCACTCTTGCCCTTGTCAGGTGGTGTGTATGGGGGGGTGCCCTGTATTTAGAACTGCTCCCCTAGGCAACCAGGGGGTAAAGGCAGTGCTTGCTGTCTCTCTCTCTCTCTCTCTCTCTCTCAATCTCTCTCTCTCTCTTAATCACTCTCTCGCTCTCCCTCTCTCTCTCTCTCTCTCTCTCTCTCTCTTAATCACTCTCTCACTCTCCCTCTCTCTCTCTCATCCCTGGGAAGGCAGCACTCTAGGAGGCTGGAGCCTGGGCTGCATTTCTGGGTGACCAGATGCCCGGTGTACACAGGACAGGACAGATCTATGCCGTTGCTTAGGTGTAGTTCTTAGCAGCGCCCCAAAACACCCTGATTTGGACTACAAATTATATCCCCATGGTCCTGTCAGGCCTGGAGAATCTCACAGCCTCCCTACTGGCTTCCACCTCCCGGGAGAGCAGAGTAGCCTGCTTGGGCCGCACCCAAGGACAAGGAGGCCAGACAGCAAAGCGGGGAGCTGTATAAATAGCCCATTGGGGGGAGGCCCCCCAGCATCGGGTAGGGCGGGTCTGCTTGCTGGAGAGGGAGGAAGGAGAGCTGTGGTTGCCCCCAGGCAGCATGTAATTTAGGATTTATTTTGGGGCACTCTTTCCAGCTCCGGGTGGGGCTGAGGTTAATTTAAGGGTTTAATGGGGTGGGGGTTGGATGGGGAGGAGGAGAGGGAAGCCCTCCCACTTGGGCCTGCCTGGGAAGAGGGTCCTTTCTGAGAATCCCCTGCCCTCTCTCCCTGAGTCCCCCGCGGAGGCCCTCACAGACCCCTCTGGACCCACCTTGTCCAGCAGCAGGTGGTGGTTTGCCGTCCCCTCCAAGGCTTGGGGCTCCAGGTCATGGGTCCCAGCCCTCCTCACACCACCAGGCACCAGAAGCAGTTGATGGTTGAGGGAAGTGATGATGGCCGGTCCCTGCTGGAGGGTCCTTGGGCTGGGGACGCAGCCATTCCTGGGAGGTTCCTGAGCCACGTCAGCTCTTGCTCCGAGATGCTCCGTTCTCTGTCCTTCCCCAGGGTGCTGGGCTCCCAGTCTGCTGGCGGAGACACAGGCTCTGCCCTCGGGAGCCCTCAGTCTGAGGGGAGGCAGGACACAGGCTCTCCCTTCAGAGTGACCAGTCATGTCATTGTTTTCTCTTCAGCCTTTATTTGTTTACAACTGTATAGTCTGTGTTTCTTCCTGGTACTTAAGCTCTGTGATGGCAGGGACTTTATCCTGTCCCTCAAAGTCTCTTCAGCACTTGCTACGCACAGAGTAGGAGCTCAGGAAATATTTCCCACATGAATGAATGAATGAACAGGGAAACTGTGTCTGATCGGAAAGCCCTGGATCAAGAGGCAGCAGTGGACAAAGTATGAGGTCTTTTCCCTTGGCTTTCTGGGCCCCTTCACCTTGCAGCCTCCTGCCCCCTCTGGGCCTACTGTTTGGGGCCACCAGCCACCCCGAGCTATTGGCTGCCACCCGAATGTTGGGCACCCCTTACATTCCCTCCTCCTGCAATCCCTTCAGCTCCCATTGCCACTTGACCAAATCCTGCTAGACTTTCAAGGTCCTACCCAGAGTCACCTCCTCCATGAAACCCGCTTGGATCTCTCCACTGGATTTAACATAGCTGGTTCTCTGTACCTGTCCTGTCACTGCGTAAGTTGGCCAGGGTCATTGCTTCTCTCTGCCCTAGACCATAAGGCCTGGGGGTCAGGCTTGCCTGGAGCCGTTCTGGAGCCTGGCACCCCATGGGGGCTCAATCAGAAGAGGCAGTGAGCGGCCCCAGCGGCCAGATGGAGGTGTGTGCTCCTCTCTGCCCCAGCTTCTAAGAGCTCTGGGTGATCCTCTGGTGAGAAGTATATGTGATGGTTGTTCTTCTTGGCGGTGGGGTGTGATTTCTGGAGCCAGGAAGGACAACAAAGGCCCGAGGGGGGTTGGGGTGGCACAAAATTTCCCTTAGAAGGATGCTGGGCCTTCTTCTGGTCAGAGAGAAAGAGTGAGGTGAAGGAAGGCATGTGGGGAAGCGTTGAGGGGGCACTGAGGCTGGGGGAGGTTGGTGATCAGAGACGGGGGAGGCTGTGGGACAGAGAGAGGGGAGACAGGACAGAGATGGGTGAGGGGCCAAAAGCCTCTTGGTCCCTAGACCACACGTCCCTTCTCAGGTCTCATCCCACCTCATCTCTGTGACCGCTGAAACTGCTGGCCATGCTTCCTTTAGGAAGCCCCCTGGGGGCTTGGGCGACCCCTTACTCCCCTGATTTCCCTCCTACCTCTCTGGTTACTCCTTCTCCAGCTCCTTTGGAGGCTCTGCCTCCTGCATCTCCCCTCGGGTTTGGGCCTGGCCTCTTCTCCGCACACTTTCTCCAGGGGCCCTAGTGGGCGTTCCCCTTGGATCCCAACAGGTATTTCACGGTCACCGTGTTCAACAGTAAACCACTCAGCCAGATGTGCGAACCAGCTCTCATCCTTCTGCCAGTTGGTCACCAAGTCCTGTGACTCCTGCTCTCAAATTTGGTCAATCCAGCCATCTCTTTCCATGCCACTGCCACCGGCTACTGTCACTTCCCACCTGGACCTCTGTGGCGGCCTCTTATTCACCACCCCACCTCCAATCTGATCACTTCCCAACCAATCCTCCACACTTCGTCTGGAAATCTTCCTAAACCACAAGTTTGGTCATGTCATCCTACCCGCTCTTCACTCCAAGTACTCCGGCAGTTCCCCATCCATGACCTGACTCCTCGCAGCATCTACACTCCTGTGGGCCCTGCACTCGGCTTGCCCTCACGACTGGCCCCTTTGCAGGTGCTGTTCCCTCTGCTTGAAACTTCTAGTTACAACTTCCCTCCCATCCTGGTCATCACCGGACTCTGGAAAGTCTTCCCTGATGCCCTTCTCCTGAGCTTGGGTCAGAAATCCCCTTCCAGGGGCCGCCAGAGCCTTACTTTCCCCGTCAAAGAACTCGTCACATTGAATAGCGCATCTCTCTACTTCTGGAAGCTCCACCAGAGCGGAGACTGTAACTGCCCACAGGCCTTGCGCAGGCATAGTTCCATAGATGGAATATTCATTCAGGGGAGACTTACAGGCAAGAAGGAAGAAGACCGAGGGTTGCCTCCCTGCACCCGCCCCCCCACCCCCCACCCCCACCGGGCTGGGCCTCTGAAGGCCATGAGGTGGGAGAGGCTCCAGGACTTGGGGATGGAGCAGGAGGCCTTGGTTAAGGTTGCTGGGGTACTGGCTCTGGGGTCAGAGTTGAGGCTGTCCCCCACCTGTGCTGCTTGCCTTGTGGAAGCTGGCCTGCCCAGGAGACACACAGAATCAGCAGACAGCTCCAGCTCTGGGCCTGGAGGTAAGAGAAGGCCTCTGCCTCCCAGGGTGGGCCAAGGCTGCCTACCGGCAGCCACCAGCAGCTTCAGTGGCAGCCTGGGGTCCAAACAAATGCCACTAATAGACATGACTAGCATCTCACCCCAGTTCATGGCCAGGCCCAGGGAGAAGATGCTGCTGCCTGGTGTCTACAGACAGCTTCAAGTGGAGATCTTTGAGAACTTGTTTTCTACCTTAAAAATTCATAAACATTTTACTTCTTACCCCATACTATGTCCTTGTATGTTTTTTTTAAATTAATTAATGTATTTATTTTTGGTTGCATTGGGTCTTCGTTGCTGCACACGGGCTTTCTGTAGTTGTGGCGAGCAGGGGCTACTCTTCGTTGTGGTGCACAGGCTTCTCACTGCGGTGGCTTCTCTTGTCGTGGAGCACGGGTTCTAGGCGTGTGGGCTTCAGTAGTTGTAGCACACAGGCTCAGTAGTTGTGGCTCGTGGGCTCTAGAGCGCAGGCTCAGTAGTTGTGGCACACGGGCTTAGCTGCTCCGCGGCATGTGGGATCTTCCCAGACCAGGGAATCGAGCCCATGTCCCCTGCATTGGCAGGCGGATTCTTTTTTTTTTTTAATTTATTTATTTAATTTATTTATTTTTGGCTGCGTTGGGTCCTCGCTGCTGCACGTGGGCCTTCTCCAGTTGCGGCGAGCGAGGGCCACTCTTTGTTGCAGTGCGCGGGCTTCTCATTGCTGTGGCTTCTCTTGTTGCAGAGCACGGGCTCTAGGCGCGCGGACTTCAGTAGTTGTGGCACGTGGGCTCAGTAGTTGTGGTTCACGGGCTCTAGAGCACAGGCTCAGTAGTTGTGGTGTAGGAGCTTAGTTGCTCTGCGTTATGTGGGATCCTCCCGGGCCAGGGCTCAAACCCGCGTCCCCTGCACTGGCAGGTGGACCCCCAACCACTGCGCGACCAAGGAAGCCCGGCAGGTGGATTCTTAACCACTGTGCCACCAGGGAAGTCCCCCTTGTATGTTTTAATATCAAAATAATGCTTTAAATCACTTACCATTGGGGAAATTTGGACATTCTGGGAGATGAGGCAAATGATCAAGCCCGAGCTGTTCTTGCCCTTTTCCTGGGTTTGGAAAGAGGGCAGGACCAGGAGCCACCAGCCCAGGTCCTAGGCCCTGCTCTGTACACACTGAGGGTGGCTGCGTGTGCTGAGCCGGTGATGCCACAGCTTAAGGCAGTGGCCACCATTAAATGGAGCAGTGGGTGTGAAGACTTAATGACTCACACATGGAACCTTAGGTGCCAGGCTGGCCGCCCCTTCAGGGACTGCAGAAGCAGGAGGGAGCAGCAAGCCTGGCCCCACCGAGCTTCCCGGGAGCAGCCTGGGGGTCCAGGCAGCAGCTGCCCCCTCTCAGGCTAGAGGAAAGGGTGAGCTCACCCTCTGGCCCAGGGAGAGCAAGTGGGTAGGAGAATAATTAAAATGCCAGAGGTTAGGAGGTGAAGTTTCTATGGAAAGAATGAAGGCCCAGTGCTGTCAGCTGCTGCTTATCCCAACCCCGCGCTCTCTGCCAAGCCCACATTTGATTTTTATTTCGGGAGCCGCCAGCACAGCACTTGGAAGGGAGCGGAGAAACCTCACTCCCGCTCGCCCTGCCACGTCTGGAGCTGGGGCCCCGCTTGGGGGAGGGGGCTCCTGGGAGCCAGAGGAAGAGCCTAGAAGTCCAGACCCCAGGACCAGGCCAGCCTCAAGGATCGGGTGGCGGGTGGGGCAGGAGTGGGAAGGGAATGAAGACCCCAGAAGGATGAAGGATATATCTTCCTGTTCTCACTGGCGTTTGCTCCTTCGCTTCACTCACTTGAAGCTGAGGAAGAGACAGGTCATCCAGCCTAGACCCTGCATCCTCGCTCCCACTTTTGTCCTCCACCCTGACTCCGGGGACTTCTGATGTCCACTGGTGTGTGCATATATGTGGAAGTGTTCTAATTCCAATCTTTTCCCTCATGACTTGCTGTGTGACCCTGGGGAAGTCACTATCCCTCTCTGGACCTCGGTCTCATCTGTGAAATGGGAAGTGGATAAGATCAGCAGTTTCAAACTGGGCTCTACAGAGGCGTCTGCAGGCCTGGGCCCTGCCTTCCCCAGACCACCCTCTCCTGCACATCTCTTATCTGCCTCTTCCAGGGACTGGGGAGGGGGGGGCAGCCGCTGGCCCATCCCCTGAAGAGCACTGAGCCCCCTCTTCCTGCAGACAGGAGCCGCCGCTGGGGCCAACTCGCATTCTCCCGCTCTCAGCTTTCTCCACTGCCCATAATACACTCCAGATGGTTTCTCCATCTGAGAGCCGAGGCAGCAGATTCCAGAGGGAAAGTGGTTGGGCTCCTCTCTGGGCTCCCCTTTCCATCAGGCTGGAGAGAGGAGGCCGGGGCCAGGGACTGGGGCGGCAGGAAAAATGGAGTGGGGGTGGTGCTAGCTCTACAAGAGGACGGATGCGGGGAGATCCCCCCAGGCATCTCACAGCCAAATGAGGGGCTGGGGACAGTAGGAGAGACCATGGGCTGTGCTGAGACGGAGGCATGGCCCAAAGCACCTCAGGGATGCCAGCATGCCTGAGCTCTTTCTCTGACTGGGCAGCCCACCAGGGAGCCGCTCAGGGGCTCCGGGCCCTGGGGAGGAAGGCTCTCCGGTGTTCCCAGTGTTGGGGAAAAGGCATCACCCAGTGAGCCGCACACTCGGGTTCCAGTCCTGCCTTGGCTACCTCGAGACTCTGCAACTCTTGAGGTCTTGGAGTCTCAGGTTCCTCGCTTGTAAAATGGGGACAGCGAATGCTGACCTTGGGGTGCTGGTGAAGGTGACATGGATAATGTACAGAAAGGCCACTGCCACATCCTCAGGTGTTCAGGAAATGCCCTGAGTACACAGCTTGCCTCTACCTTAGGAAAAACCCCTGTGAGGGGAGAAAGCCTGTCCCAGTCTGACGCAAATCCCTCGTGCTGCAGCTTCCCAGTGGTTCCCTCTAGAACTCCAGGGGGACTTTGAATCCCCTCTTTGGAGACCGTTCTGGGAACAGCCTTGGCAGACAGGGTGCTCTGGGCCCGAGGCTGAGCCCAAGCCCAGAGCTCGTCTCCTCCCAGGCCCCAGCCCCCTACACCTCAGACTCAAGACTTAGCCCTGGGCCTGGAGAGCCACGTAGAAGCAGAGGGGGTTGAAGGGTGGGCAGTCTGTCCCCAGCCAGGCCCCTCCTGCCCCTCAACTTCCCTGCCAGGGCAGCCTCCCAGCCAGGCTCACCGTCTCCACCTCAGCTGTACCAAGGGGAGCGCTTCGGTTTTTCCACCAGAAGAGCCAAGAGCAAAATGAGAAACAAAGCCAGCCTGGGGCTGCCGTCCCGCTGCCTGCCCCGTGGTGCATGGAGGAAAGGGGAGAGCAAGCCCCCAGCCCCTTCCCTATGCCCACTGCCGCCCTCCACCCAGGACACCGACCTGCTCTAGGACCCCAGGGGCAAAAGGTTTAGCTGGGAGGGAAGGGGAGGACCCTCGCTTCCCCACACCCACTATGAGGCAGACAGTCTGTGGTTCTCCAACCCAGCCCTGGAAAAGAAAGAGCAGAGAGGCCGCCTCGTCACTTCCCCACGCTGAAGGTGGTGATGGTGGTGGCGGCGGGGGCAATATCAGAAGGGAAGGGACAGAGTCCCTGCTCTCAGGAGCTCCCCGTCTAGACAAAGAAATGAGACCTCTGGGCCCCTCCTGCTTAAAAAGCCCCCCTCCCGGGGCTTCCCTGGTGGCGCAGTGGTTGAGAGTCCGCCCGCCGATGCAGGGGACGCGGGTTCGTGCCCCGGTCCGGGAAGATCCCACATGCCGCGGAACGGCTGGGCCCGTGAGTCATGGCCGCTGAGCCTGCGCGTCCGGAGCCTGTGCTCCGCAACGGGAGAGGCCACAACAGTGAGAGGCCCGCCTACCGCAAAAAAAAAAAAAAAAAAAAAAAGCCCCCCTCCCTACCCAGCCCCCTCCCTCTCATTGAGCTCGCTCCCCACTAAACTCCCTCCCCTCACTGAGTCGCAGTCTCCCCACTGCGTCCCATTCCTTCTCCACACCTCTCCCCACCACGGCTGCCCCCTCTGTAGGGACCTCATCTCCAGCTACTCCAGGAAACCGCAGCCCCGCAGAGATGCAGGTCGTGTCCCACCTGGCCTCCCGTACACCTGGCGGGCACCTGGCAGTGTCCCCTCGAGTCCAAAGCCCACCCTCCCCAAGCCAAGGGCCCACCCTCCTGCCCCTCCACCCCTTGTTCTCCTGGTGCTGCCCTCACCTGCCACTTGGCCGCCTCCTTCCTATCTGCCCGAAGATGCACCCTAGTGTCTCTCCCCCTCCTCCACTCCTGAAACTCCAGTCACCTTGACTCTCTCCTCTTCCCAGCTGCACTTCTCAGAAGAGCTACCATCCGTCCCTCAGCTCGCTCAAACTGGCTTCCAGCTGAGACCCTGCAGAGGGCCACACCCAGAAATAAGGGCAAACTAGACCAGCTTCATCGCATAGAGACGATTTACCTGTACTTTGGCTGCCAGAAGGAAGTGAAATTCTCTGAGGAAGAGACAATGGCCACGGGAACCTCTACAACCTGTCACATACAAGGTCCACCTTTCAACAAAATATTGCCAGGCAGCTCTCTTCCTCTTCCTCCCCCGCCTCCCAGATTCGTTCTTTTTATTTTCTCTTCCCTTCCCTTCAAGAACAGTTCAGTGCAGAAGCCTTTAGATGGGCCAAGCAAGGTAGGCGTCCCCAGGGTGGGGGGTGGGGAGGGATGCAGTGGCCCAGCACATGGTTTGGGAGCTCAGGTGAAGTAAAGAGGGTGTCTCCAATGGAGGAGAGTCAGAGCAGACAGACAGAGACAGAGAGAGACACGAGACAGAGAGAATCAGTCAAAGCTCAGTCATATGGGCAGATAGGCTGGCCCAGTGTCCGAGCTGCAGCAGAGAAACAAGAGCATCTAAGCAGGATGGCAGTCTGGTCAAGATAAGGAGGACGTCCATGTAGGGTAGAGCTCAGTAGGGCAGACTGCACCCTGAGGGGGTGAAGAGGGCATCTGACCAGGGTGGCCAAGCACCAGGAAATAGAGTCACGGGGTGAGAAGGGCATCCCTAGAGGGGTGGGGCAGTGTGTCCACAGGGGAGCTTGGGAGGGTGTCAGAGCTTGGTGGGGTGAAAAACGCATCCCTGTGGGGGGAAGGGGTGGTGTGGGTGGCCTGCGGCAGGGTGTCAGAGCCCAGGAGGGCTGAGCGGGGGTCTGTGTGAGGTGGCGAGTGGTAGCAACAGAATATGGGTTACCCACAGTAGGACTGACCCAATAAGGGAATTTGTTGAGAGAATGGACTAGGTTTCTCACTGTTGGTGAAAACTGTTGTAAACATGGAAGAGGAAAAACTAGAATGAACCCTGTGGACTGGAATTGGAGGTAGGAGTGAGCACTTACGATTTTCAAAATAAATAGATACAGAAATAAATGTTGCTGTGTGTGTATGTAGATGTTTATATTGTGCATGTATGTGTCAATGCGTGTACACTTATGTTTCTATTGAATACCTACATATATTTCCCAGCTCCATTCACTGAGAGGGCCTGAAACAGTTACATCTTAATAATAATGAGCATAACTAGCACCCACGTCTGAATTTTTAAAAATATTTATTTATTTAATTGCACCAGGTCTTAGTTGCGGCTCGCCGGCTCCTTTAGTTGTGGCATGCATGTGGGATCTAGTTCTCTGACCAGGGATTGAACCATGCCCCTGCATTGGGAGCGTGGAGTCTTATCCACTGTGCCACCAGGGAAGTCCCCACGTCTTAATTTCTGACTACCACTGTCCACTACAAGGACCTGGGGCTCCTTGGAGAAACGGCTGATTACAGAATTGGAGTGGGGAAAATACAAGGTAAGCCTGGATCATCTTGTGCCGGAAAGTAAAGTACTCAGAAATGATTAATATGACCCAGCAATTCCATTAGGAAGTATACCCAAGAGAAATGAAAACTATGTCCACACAAAAACTTGTACCTGAATATTAAGAGCAATACTACTCACAATAGCCAAAAGATGGACACAACCCAATGCCCATCAACTGATGAGCAGTTGGACAAAATGCACTATATCCGTACAATGAGGTATTAGTCAGCCATGAAAAGGAATGAAGTAATTATACAAGCTGCAACTTGGACGAGCCTCTAAAACATTATGCTAAGTAAAAGAAGCCAGTCGCAGAGACCACATGTTGTATGATGGCATTCATATGAAAATGCAGAATACGCAAATGTACAGAGACACAGAGTCGATTAATTAATGGTGGCCAAGGGCTGAAGTGGGGGTGGGAGGATACGGGGGTGATAGCTAAAGGTTATGAGGTTTACTTTTGAGATGATGAAAATGTTTTAAAATTGACTGTGCTGGTGGTGTAACATATCTGTGAATATGCTAAAACTCATTAAATTTTACACTTAAAATGAGTGAATTGTATGGTATGTAAATCATGCCTCAGTAAAGCTGTCTTTATTACTCAAAGGATCATGGAGACTTTTCAAAAGAATACAGAAGCCAGCTGGAAGGGACTTCCATTGGCTGGATATGGATAATTTGAGCATTAAAGTAAATTATATTAATGAATTATCACTGATTGAATAAAATAGGAATCCAAGACTCCATACGGACATAAAAAAATAAATACACAGAAAGTTTGTGGAGGAATGGGATATTTACATATTTTCAAAGCATGTCACCACAAAATAATTATAAGGGGAAAAAAGAGTAACTTTACAGTGGTACAGTGGAGAAGCCTGGCAGACACCAATTTAATCAAATGATCAAAGGGAAGTTCAACAGTAATGAGACAAATTAAAATCATGTGTCACCTGATAGGATGAAATGAGAGAGACACAGCATCACTTCTGTGATATTCTTGCACAAACACATAACCTGAATCTAACCATGAGGAAACTTTGGACAAGCCCAAATTAAGATAGTCTACAAAGCAACTGGCCTATAACCTGCAAATGTGTCTTTAAAGTGCGGCTGGGCCCATGAGCCATGGCCGCTGAGCCTGCGTGTCCAGAGCCTGTGCTCCGCAGCGGGGGAGGCCACAACAGTGAGAGGCCTGCATACTGCAAAAAAAACAAAAAAAAAAAAAGACATAAAACAGACAGTGAGGTCCATTGTAATCAAATTGCTGAAAATGTGTGACAATGAGAAAATCTTTTAAAAAGCCAGATGGTAAAAGGGACATTACATACTGAGGCACAAAGATAAAATTATCATAGACTTATTGTGAGAGACTATACAAGCCAGAAGACAGTAGAATACATTGTTAAAGTTGTGGGGGTAAAGGGACTATCAACAGGTCTCTAAACTCAGTGACAATATCCTTAAAATGAAAGTGAAATTTTTCACACACCCACAAAAATGTGAGAGAATTCATCATCAGTCGACCTACACAATAAAAAATATTAAAGAGGGCTTCCCTGGTGGCGCAGTGGTGGAGAGTCCGCCTGCCGATGCAGGGGACGCGGGTTCGTGCCCCGGTCCGGGAGGATCCCACGTGCCGCGGAGCGGCTGGGCCCGTGAGCCATGGCCGCTGAGCCTGCGCGTCCAGAGCCTGTGCTCCACAACGGGAGAGGCCACAACAGTGAGAGGCCCGCGTACCGCAAAAAAAAAAAAAATTAAAGTTTTTCAGGCAGAAGGAACATACTAGATGAAAATTTAGATCTACACAAAGGAATGAATGAACTAGAAATGGAAAATATGTAGATAAATAAAAAATATATTTTTCTCATTTAAAAATTGTTTAAACATAATTGACTAAAGCAAAAAGGATAACAATGTACTGTGGGGTAGAAATAAAATGGATAACAACAATGACACAAAGAATTGGAAGGGGAAATGGGACTACACTATCGGGTTGGCCAGAAAGTTCGTTCAGGTTTTTCTGTAACATCTTATGGAAAAACCTGAACGAATTTTCTAGCCAACCCAATATTTTACGTTTCTAACTTTTACATAAAGTGATATAATGTTACTATGTGAAGGAAAACTGATAGGTTAAAGATGCCTATTGTAAACCTTAGAGCATAGGTCAGCAAAATTTTTCTGTAAAGGGCCAGATAGTAAATATTTTAGATGTTGAAGGCTACATAGTCTCTGTTGCAACTGATAACTCTGCTGTTGTAGCATGAAAGTAGCCTTGGACAATATGTAAATGAGTGAACACGACTGTGTTCCTATAAAATTTTATTTGTAGATTCTGAAATCTGAGTTTCAAACTATTTTCTTATATCCCAAAATCTTCTTTTGAAATTTTTCAAACTATAAAAAATGTAAAAACCATTCTTAACAAACCCCCCAGGCAAAAGAACCCCCAATAATTTACGTAGATACCTCTGAAGGAGGTGGACATAACTTCTTACTCCTTAAATGTGGACTGGGCATGGTGACTTCCGTCCAAACAGTCCAGCATGGAAAGGGATGAGAAGGGTAATTTTAGAGAAACCTGACAAACACTGCCCCAGCCAGGTGGTCAAGGTCAACATCAACAGTGATAACTCATGTTGACTGTATGTACCCTTTATATGATGTGATACAAATGGCAGTTTACCTCTGTGGTCTTCCTTCAGAAAACCTATAACTGTAGTCAAAGCATGAGGAAAACATCAGAAAAATCCTAATAGAGGGATATTATACAAAATATCTGACTGGTACTACTCAAAACTGTCAAGGTCAGTAAACAAGAAAAACAGTCCGAGAACATGTAATCACTAAGAGGAGCCTGAGAAAACATGTTGATGAAATGCAGTGTGGTATCCTGGATTGGATCCTGGAACAGAAAAAGGACATTAGGTAAAATGTAGGTGACAGATGAATGGATAAACAGAAGTGTCCATTGACTGATGAATGGTTAAACAAAATGTGGTATATACACGCAATGGAATATTATTCAGCCTTAAAAAGGAGAGAAGTTCTGACACATGCTGCAACATGGATGAATCTTGAGATCATTATGCTAAGTGAAACGAACAGGTCACAAAAGGCAAATACTTTATTATTCCATTCGTATGAGATGTCTAGAGTAGTCAAGTTCATTGAAACAGAAAGAAAAATGGTGGTTGACAAGGGGCTGGGGGGAGGGGGAACTGGGGAATTGTTTAATGGGTAGAGAGTTTCAGTTTTGCAAGATGAAAAGAGTTCTGGAGATTGGTTGCATAATGATGTGAATATACTTAACACTACTGAACTGAACAGTTTATAATGGTTAAGATGGGGACTTCCCTGGTGGCGCAGTGGTTAAGAATCTGCCTGCCAATGCAGGGCACACGGGTTTGATCCCTGGTCCGGGAAGATCCCACATGCTGTGGAGCAACTAAGCTCGTGCATCACAGCTACTGAGCTGCTCTAGAACCCGTGTGCCACGACTGCTGAAGCCTGTGCACCCTAGAGCCCATGCTCCGCAACAAGAGAAGCCTCTGCAATGAGGAACCCACGCCCCGCAACGAAGAGTAGGTCCTGATCACCACAACGAGAGAAAGCCCACGCCCAGCAACAAAGACCCAACGCAGCCAAAACTAAATTAAAATTTTTAAAAAATTAAAAGCAAAATGGTTAAGATGGTAAATTTTGTGTTATGTGTATTTTACCACAATTTTTAAAAATTAAGGAAATCTTAATAAAGCATGAACTTTAGTTAAGAATAATGTGTTCTTAATTATTCATTAATATTAACAAATGAACCATGTTATTAATACAAGATGCTAGTAATAGGGAAAGTTAGGCACAGGATAGATGGAAAATTGTACTGTGTACAATATTCTGTAAATCTAAAAGTATTCTAAAAAATAACATTTGTTATTTAAAAAATTGTTACTTCAAGGGCCATAAAAAACAGGCCATGGACCATATGCTGACCCCTGCCCTAAAGCAACCACTAAAAATATGTGAAAGTAGTATAAGTATTAAGACTTTAGGGGAGATAAAAGGAATATTTTTAAACAGACAGTTAATTAAAAAGAAAGCAGGAAAAGAGGAAAAAGGAAATGAAGAATACATGGGACTAATAGAAAACAAATAGAAAAATGGTAGATTTAGACCCACCCATACTAATAATTACATCAAATGTAAATGATCTAAATACTCCAAGACAGAGATTATCAGACTGGATTAAAAATAAACAAATGGAAGACCCAACTATATGCTATCTTTAAGACTAACATTCTATATTTCCACAGAAATGATGTAAACTAGAAGAGAATGAAATGATATATGTGAAGTACTGTAAAATAACTGGCAAACTGGCAAAAAAGTGAAAATATCCTTTATAAATATATTTATTTTATTTATTTTTATTTTTGGCTGCATTGGGTCTTTGTTGCTGCGCGGGGGCTTTTCTTTAGTTGCTGCGAGTGGGGGCTACTCTACGTTGCGGTGCACGGGCTTCTCATTGGGTGGCTTCTCTTGATGCAGAGCATGGGCTCTAGGCTTCAGTACTTGTGGCACTCGGGCTCAGTAGTTGTGGCTCACAGGCTCTAGAGCACAAGCTCAGTAGTTGTGGCGCATGGGCTTAGTTGCTCCGCGGCATGTGGGATCTTCCCAGACCAGGACTCGAACCCGTGTCCCCTGCACTGGCAGGCGGATTCCTAACCACTGTGCCACCAGGGAAGCTCTGACAGTATCCTTAAAAACTGAAGATGATTCTGGTCCAAAATCTAAGGAGCTTGGAAGTCATAACTCCATACTAATAACAATGAAAAAGCTAAACAAACCAAAAAATCAACACTCCCCTGGGATCTATCACGGAGCAGACTACTCCCTCCCAAACTGGACAGCAGACAGGCAGGTACAGAAAATCACAACTTACCAAGCAGAAACCTCTGCAGGAACCAGTGCCAAGGTAAGAAAATCTAAATTGTAGTTGATGAATTTCAAGAGACCTACTCATAGGACTATAGATATTTCCCTTCCCCCCACACCTCACCACCATACTAAAGGCCTATTTACTGCAATTCCTTTTACCCAGCACATCGCATCTGGTTATCAAGAAAAAATTCCAAGGCATAATAAAAGGCAGAAAACACAGTTTGAAGAGACAGACCAAGCATCAGACTCAGATGTGGCAGAACTATTGGAATTATCAGAATAGGAATTTAAACAACTATGATTAATATGCTGTGACGGTTAATTTTATGTGTCAGTTAGATTGGGCCAAGGGATGACTACATAGCTGGTAAAACATTATTTTGGGGTGTGTCTGAGGGTATTTCTGGAAGAGATTAGCATTCGATTCAGTAGACTGAATAAAGAAGACTTGCTCTCACCAGAGCAGGCAGGCATCATCCAATCTGTTGAGGGCATGAATAGAACAAGGAAGAAGGAAGGACAGATTCTGTCTCTTTCTTGTTGAGTTGGTATGTCCATCTTCTCCTGTCCTTGGACACTGTAGCTCCTGGTTCTCAGGCCTTTGGACTCCAGGACTTTCACCTGTGGCCCCCCATTTATCAGGCTTTCAGCCTCAGACTGGGAGTTACACCATTGGTTCCCCTGATTCTCAGGACTTTGGACTCAGACTGAATTATACCACTGGCTCTCCTGGTTCTCCAGATTACAGACAGTAGATTGTAGGACTTCTTGGCTTCCATAACCGTGTGAGCCAATTCCTATAATGTTTCCTCATATATCTGTATCTATATCTCTACCTATCTATCTATCTATTTATCTATCTATTTGTCTTATTGGTTCTGTTTTTTTCACAGAACTCTGACTATACTTATGCTAAGGGTTCTAATGGATAAAGTAGATAGCATGCAATAACTGATGGACAATGTAAGCAGAGGAATTCTGAGAAAGAATAAAAGAGAAATATTAGGAACCAAAAACACTGTAACAGGAATGAAGAATGCCTTTGATAGGCTCATTAGTAGGCTCATTAGTAGGCTGGACATGGCTGAGGAAAGAATCTCTAAGCTTGAAGATGTCAATAGAAACTTCCAAAATGAAAAAGCAAAGAGAAAAAAAAAAACCTGGAAAAAAACCCCAGAATAGAATATCCAAGAACTATAGGACAACTACAAAGGGTGTAACATATTCATAATGGGAATACTAGAAGGGTAAGAAAAGAGAAAGGAACAGAAGAAATATTTGAAGCAATAATAACTGAGAAGTTCCCTAAGTTAATGTGAGACACCAAACTGCAGATACAGGAAGCTCAGAGAAAAACAAGCAGAAGAAGTGCCAGAAAAAAAATATACCTATAGGCATATACTGTATCCAACCTACGGAAAATCAAAGACAAAGAGAAATATATACCTAGGCATACTGTATCCAACCTACGGAAAATCAAAGACAAAGAGAAATATATACCTAGGCATACTGTATTCAACCTACGGAAAATCAAAGACAAAGAGAAATATATACCTAGGCATACTGTATCCAACCTACGGAAAATCAAAGACAAAGAGAAAATCTTTAAAGAAATCAGAGGAAAAGAGCACTTTACCTGTAGAGGAGCAAAGATAAGAATTACATCTGACTTCTCAGAAACCATACATGCAAGAAGAGAGTGGGGTGAGATATTTAAAGTGTTGAGAAAAAAACTCACCAGTCTAGAATTCTGTACCCTGAGAAATTATCATTCAAAAGCACAGAAGAAATACTTTCTCTAGAAAAATGAAAAATGAGGGAATTTATTGCCAGTAGATCTGCCTTGCAAGAAATGTTAAAAATTCTTCAGAGAGAATGAAAATAACATAGGTCAGAGCATTAGAGAAAGAATAAGTGATGGTAAAATAAAAACTTTTATTTTTCTTTCTTTTTTTTTTTTGCTGCACCGTGCAGCATGCAGGATCTTAGTTCTCCAACCAGGGATTGAACCCGTGCCCCCTGCCTTGGGAGCACAGAGTCTTAACCACTGGACCACCAGGAAGGTCCCTTATTTTTCTTATTCTTAATTAATCTAATATATAGCAGTTTGTTAAAAATAATAATAGTAAAAATATATTTGATTATATATGCCTATGTGTATATATATACCTTATATAAATATTCATGTGTAAGTGAAATGAATGACAGTGATAATACAAGGGACATAAGGGAATAATTAGGATTATTTTGTTATTATAAGGTACTCACACTACTTGTGAAGCTGTATACTGTTATTTGAAAGTGGACTTGGGACTTCCCTGGTGGTCCAGTGGTTAAGAGTCTGCCTTCCAATGCAGAGGATGCACGTTCAATCCCTGGTCAGAGAACTAAGATCCCACATGCCATGGGGCAACCAAGCCTGTATGCTCTAGAGCCCACGTGTCACAACTAGAGGGTCTGTGTGCGACAACTACCGAGCCCGTGCGCTCTGGAGTCCACGCGCCACAACTATAGAGCCTGTGCACCACAACTACTGAGCCTGCGTGCTCTGGAGCCTGTGCACCACAACTAGAGAGCCAGTGAGCCACAACTACTGGACCCACACGCCACAGCTAGAGAGCCCACGCACTGCAACTAGAGAGAACCCCATGTGCTGCAATGAAGAAGCCCGCATGCCACAATGAAATATCCTGTGTGCCACAACTGGGACCCAATGCAGCCAAATAAATAAATAAATAAAAGCACTTAGAATAATGTCCAGCACATAATTAAAAAAAAGAGAAAGTGGACTTGGATTAGCTATAAATGTATGTTGCAAACACTAAGGCAACCACTTTTTAAAAAAGTATTATTAATATTCTAAGAAAGGAAAGAAAAATGGAACCATGTAAAATGTTCAGTTAAAAGTACAAAAGACTATATATAAAATAGATAACCAACAAGGACATACTGTATGGCACAGAGGACTCTACTCAATATTTTGTAATAACCTACATGGGAAAAGAAACTGAAAAAGAATGAATATATGTATATGTATAATTGAATCACTATGCTGTACACTATGCTGCAATTAACACAACATTGGAAGTCAACTATACTCCAATAAAACTTTTTTTTTAAGTACAAAAAAATTTTTAAATCTTTTTAAATTAAAAATAGTACAGGGACTTCCCTGGTGGGACAGTGGTTAAGAATCCCCCTGCCAATGCAGGGGACACAGGTTCGATCCCTCACCTGGGAAGATCCCACATGCTGTGGAGCAACTAAGCCCATGTACCACATCTAGTGAGCCTGTGCTCTATAGCCCATGAGCCACAACTACTGAGCCCATGTGCTTCAACTACTGAAGCCCGTGCTCCGCAACAAGAGAAGCCACTGCAATGAGGAACCCGCGCACCACAACGAAGAGTAGCCCCCGCTCGCCGCAACTAGAGAAAGCACGCATGCAGCAACAAAGACCCAGTGCACAAAAATAAAATAATAAATTAATTAATTAATTTTAAAAAATTAAAAAATAAAAATAAAAGAAGTACAAAAGGCAGAAAAATTGTGGAAGACAAAAATAGGAACAAAGAACAAGGGCAGTGAATATAAAACAGAAAGTACGGTAGATATTAATCCAACTATATCAATAATCATTTTAAACATCAATAATCTAAATATACCTATTAAAAGACAGATTATCAGAGTGGATCAAAAAACAAGATCCAACTCTATGTTGTCTACCAGAAGCCCACTTTAAATATAAAGACACATATAGATTAAAAGTAAATGGAGGGGCTTCCCTGGTGGCGCAGTGGTTGAGAGTCCACCTACCAATGCAGGGGACACGGGTTCGTGCCCAGGTCCGGGAAGATCCCACATGCCGTGGAGAGGCTGGGCCTGTGAGCCATGGCCACTGGGCCTGTGCGTCCGGAGCCTGTGCTACGCAACGGGAGAGGCCACGACAGTGAGAGGCCTGCGTACCGCAAAAAAAAAAAAAAAAAGGAAATAGATGGAGAAAGATATATCATGTTAATGCTAATCAAAAGAAAGTAGGAGTAGCTATATTATTTTCAGAAAGCAGACTTCAGAACAGTGAAAGTTATCAGGGATAAAGAGGGGCATTACATAATGATAACACAGTCAATTCTCCAAGAAGACATAACAATTCTTAATGTGTATGCACCTAACAACAGAGCATCAAAATTCATGTGACGAAGACTGATAGAACTGTAAGAAGAAATAGATGAACTACTATTATAGTTGGAGACTTCAACATCCCTCTATCAGAAATGGACAGATCCAGCAGGAAGAAACTCAGTAAGGACATAGTTGAGCTCAACAGCACCATCAATCAACTGGATATAAGTGATATCTATTGACTACTTCACCTCATAGCAGCAGAATGCACATTCTTCTCAAGGTCACATCGAACATACATCAATACAGACCTCATTTTGGGTGATAAGACGCATCTTAACAAATTTAAAAGAAAAGAACTAATACCATATGTGCTCTTTAGATCACAATAGAATTAAATTAGAAATCAGTAATAGAGAGACAGCTGGAAAATCCCAAACTAAACAACACACTTCTAAATAACACATGGGTCAAAGAAGAAATCACAAGAGATTTAAAAATATTTAAACTAAGTGACAATGAAAACACAACTTATCAAGATTTGTAGGATGAGGAGAAGGCAGTGCTTAGAGGTAAATTTATAACATTGAATTACATATATTAGAAAAGAAGAAAGATCTAAAATCAGTAACTAAGCTTTGGCCTTAAGAAACTAGAAAAAGAAGAGCAAATTAATTCCAAAGTAAACAGATGAAAAGAAATAATAAAAATTAAAGCAGAAGTCAATAAAATCAAAAATAGAAGTCAGTAGAGAAATTCAACAAAACCAAAAGGCTGGTTCTTTGAAAAGATCAATAAAATCAATCAGCTTCTAGGCAGGTTAACTAAGAAAAAAGAGAGATACACAGATTACTAATATCAGAAATGAAAGAGGACATCACTACAGATTCCAGGTACATTAAAATGATAATAAAGAAATATGATAGACAACTCTATGCCAACAAATTTGATAACTTTGATGAAATGGACCAATTCCTTGAAAGACACAATCTGCCAAAATTCACACAGGGAAAAATAGACTATTTGAATAAGCCTATATCTATTAAAGAAATTGAGTCAATAATTAATAACCTTCCCAAACAGAAAGCACCAGGGCCAGATGGGTTCACTGGGTTCTTGGTGAATTCTACCAAGAATTTAAGGCAGAAATTATATCCATTTTTTATAAACTCTTCCCAAAGACAGAAGCAGGAATACCCTCTATCTCATTCTATGAGACCAACATTACCCTAATAGCAAAACCAGACAAAAACATTACAAGAAAACTACAGTTATCTCTCATAAACATAGATGCAAAAATCCTCAGCGAAATATTAGCAAATCTAATCTAACAATGTATAAAAAGAATTATACACCATGACCAAGTGGGATTTATTCCAGGTATGCAAAGCTGGTTCAATATTTGAAATCAAATTAATGTAATCCATCACATCAAAAGGCTAAAGAACAAAAATCACATGATCATATCAATATATATAGAAAAAGCATTTGACGAAATACAACACCAACCATGATAAATATTCTCAGCAAATTAGGAATAGAGGGGAACTTTCTCCTCTTGATAAAGCACATCAACAAAAAACCTACAGCTAACATCATACTTAATGGTAAGAAACTTGAAGCTTTCCTGCTAAGATCAGGAAGAAGGCAAGGATGTCCCCTCTCACCACTGTCTTTCAGCTTGGCATTGGAAATCCGAGCCAATGCAATAAGACAAGAAAAGGAAGTAAAATATATACTGATTGAGAAGAAAGAAATGAAATTTTGTTCACAGATGACATGATTGTCCATGTAGGAAATCTGAATCAACCAACAAAACCTCCTGAAACTAATAAGAGATTATAGCAAGGTTGCAGGATACAATATTACTAAACAAAAGTTAATTGCTTTCCTATATACCAGCAATGAACAAGTGGAATTTGAAATTTTAAAAACACAGTATCATTTATATTAGCACCCATAAAAATTAAATACTTATGTATAAGTCTAACAAAATATGTACAAAATCTATATGAGGAAAAAGACAAAACTCTGATGAAAGAAATCAAAGAAGAACTAAATAAATGGAGTGCTACTCCATGTTCATGTAAAGAAAGACTCAATATTGATGAGATCAGTTCTTCCCAACTTGACCTATAGATTCAAAGCAATTCCAATCAAAATCTCAGCAAGTTATTTGGGGGACATCAATGAACTAATTGTAAAGTTTAGATGGAAAAGCAGAAGATCCAGTAATGGCAACACAATATTGAAGGAGAAGAATATAGAGGATTAACACTACCCCACTTCAAGACTGACTATAAAGGTATAGTAATGAAGACAGTGTCACATCAGTGAAAGCATAGACAAATAGATCAACAAAACAGACTAGAGAGCCCAGAAATGATCCACATATATGTGGTCAACTGATCTTTAACAAAAGAATAAAGGCAACATAATGGAGCAAAGATAATCTTTTCAACAAATGGTGCTAGAACAATTGGACATCCACATGAAATAGTGTTTCTACACACAGACCTAACATCTTTCACAAAAATTAACTAAAAGTTAATCATAGACTTGAATATAAGGTGCAAAACTCTAAAACTCCTAGAAGATAATATAACAACTTACCTTGGGTATGGTGATGACTTTTTAGGTATACCAAAGGCATGATCCATGAAAGAAAGACTTGATAAGCTGGACTTCAATAAAATTAAAATTTTCTGCTCTGCAAAAGATACTGTCAAGAGAGTGAGAAGGCAAGCCACAGACTGCAAAAAAATATTTACAAAAGACATATTTGATAAAGGACTGTTACTCAAAATATATAAAGGTTAAAACTCAACAATAAGAAAATGAACAATTTAATTTTAAGATGGACCAAAGATCTGAACAGACATCTCACCAAAGAAGATATACAGATGGCAAAGCATATGAAAGGATGCTCAACATTATATGTCATTAAGGAATTGCAAATTAAAACAATGATGAGCTACCACTACACACCTATTAGAATGGCCAAAATCCAAAACACTGACAACACCAGTGAGGATGTGGAAAACAAGAACATTCATCATTAGTAGGAATGGAAAATAGTATAGCTAATATAAAAGACAATTTGGTGGTTTCTTCCAAATCTAAACATAGTCTTACCATATGATCCAGCAATTGTGCTCCTTGGTATTTACCTAAATGATTGAAAACTTATGTCTACACAAAAGCTTGAACATGAATATTTATAGCACCTTTATTCATAATTGCCAAAACTTGGAAGGAACCAAGATGTCCTTCAGTAGGTAAATAGAAAAACTGTGGTACATCTGAATAATGTACCACAGTTTATCTGTTATTCACTGCTAAAAAGAAGTCGAGCTATCGAGCCATGAAAGAACATGCAGGGACCTTAAATACATATTATTAAGTGAAAAACGTCAGTCTGAAAAAGCTACGTACTGATTCCAACTATATAACATCCTGGAAAAGGCAAAACTATTGAATCAGCAAAAAGATCAGTGGTTCCCAAGGGGAGAAAGGGAGGTGGAACATGACATTTTTTTTTGGCAGTTGAATTATTCTGTAGGATACTTTAATGGTGGATACAAGATATTTTTCATTTGCTAAAACATTAAAGAAAGATGTAATCCAAGTTTTACACAAACTCTTCTGGAGAATAAGTGAAAAAAAAAAAAAACAAAAAACTAGAAACACTTCCTAACTTTTTGGTTGAGGGCAGCATAAACTTGATATTAAGACCAAACTAGGACATGACAAGAAAGCATAGTTATGGAACAATTTCTATAAAAAAATATAAAAATGCTAAACAATATAATAGTGATCAAATAGTAATAATACATCATGGCACATTTGAATTTATTCCAGGAATACAAGGTTGGCTTCACATTTGAAAACCAATTATGTAATTCATCACATTAAAAGTATAGAAGAGTAAAGTCATATTTCAATAAACGTGAAAAAAGCATTTGATAAAAATTCAACATTTATTCATGATAAAATTTTTTACCAAACTAGGAATAAAGGGGAATTTTCTTAATCTAATAATATCAAACAGAAAACTCTATAGCAAATTTCACACTTAATGGTCAAGTATTGAAAAATATCTCCTTGAAATTGGAAAAAATTGAGGATATCTACCATCACCACTTCTATTTAATATTGTATAGGAAGTCCTAGCCAGTACAATAAGGCAAGAAAAAATAAAAGATGTAAGGCTGAATAAGGGAAAACAAAACAAAAAAACCCCTGTGGCTAGGGGACTTCCCTGGTAGCGCAGTGGTTAAGAATCCGCCTGCTGGGGCTTCCCTGGTGGCGCAGTGGTTGAGCGTCCGCCTGCTGATACAGGGGACACGGGTTCGGGCCCTGGTCCAGGAAGATCCCATGTGCTGTGGAGCGGCTGGGCCCGTGAGCCATGGCCACTAAGCCTGCGCGTCCGGAGCCTGTGCTCCGCAACAGGAGAAGCCACAACAGCGAGAGGCCCGCTACTGAGCCCACGTGCCTATAGCCCATGCTCTGCAACAAGAGAAGCCACCACAATGAGAAGGCCGCACACCAATACGAAGAGTAGCCCCCACTCGCCGCGACTAGAGAAAGTGCCCAGTAACAAAGACCCAATGCAGCCAAAAATTAAACTAAATAAATAAATAAATTTATTTTTTAAAAAAACCTGTGGCTATTCACCAATAGCATGATTATGTATGTTGGAAACTGAAAATAATCTACAGATATGCTATAAGAATAAATAAATTTAGCAAGGTTACTGGAAACAAGGTCAACATACAAAAATCAATTGTATTTCTATAAGCTGACAGTAAGCCATTAAAAATGAAAAAATTCATCAACAATACATTTTTTAAAAATAAAAAAATAGAAATAAATCTGACAAAGTATAGTCATGACTCTACACATAAAACTACAGAGCATTACTGAGAGGAAAAGAAGACAAAAAAATAGAAATACACTGTATTGATAGATCAGTTGTAACAATATTGTAAAGTGATTGCTTCTTTCCACATTTGATCTATAGATTCAATCCGACCTCAATAAAACCTCATACACTGCTGGTGGGAACGTAAAATGGTGCAACCTCTTTGGAAAATAGTTTGGCAGTTCCTCCAAAGGATAAATATAATGTTACCATGTGACCCAGCAATTCTAATATTAGGTATATACCCAAGGGAAATGAAACCATGTCCACACAAAAACTTACACATGAATGTTCACAGTGGCGTTATTCATGATAGCCCAAGTATTGAAATAACCCATAACTATCAACTCATAAATGGATAAATAAAATGGGTTCATCCATATAAAGAAATATCATCCATCCATAAAACAGAATGAAGTACTGATCCATGCTACCACATGGGTGAACTTTGCAAACATTATACTAAATGAAAGAAGCATGTCACAAAAGACCACCCATTATGTGAAGTATCAGAATAGGCAAGTCTATAAAGACAGAATATAGAATTAATGATTTCCTAGGGTTGGGAGTGGGGGTTGGGGAGAGGAGTGACTGCTAATGGGTATGGGGTTTTACTTGGAGGGTGATGAAAATGTTCTAAAATTGATTGTGGTGATGGTTACACAACTCTGTGAATATACTGAAGTCCACTGAATTATACACTTATTTACATGGGTGATTTGTATGGTATGTGAATTAAATCTTAACTCTATTATTTTTTTTAAAAACTTCCTGAATATTTTGGTTTTGATGGAAATTAACAAGCTGACTCTAAAATTTATAGGAAAATGCAGAAGGCCAAGAATAACAAAGATAATCTTAAAGAAGTACAAAGTACAAGGACTTAATCTACCTTTTAAAAAAAATTAATTTATTTATTTTTATTTTATTTTTGGCTGCGTTGGGTCTTCGTTGCTGTGCACAGGCTTTCTTTAGTTGTGGTGCACAGGCTTCTCATTGTGGTGGCTTCTATTGTTGCAGAGCACGGGCTCTAGGCATGCGGGCTTCAGTAGTTGCAGCACACAGGCTCCGTAGTTGTGGCTCACAGGCTCTAGAGCGCAGGCTCAGTAGTTGTGGCGCATGGGCTTAGTTGCCCTGCAGCATGTGGGATCTTCCTGGACCAGGGCTCGAACCCATGTCCCCTGCATTGGCAGGCAGATTCTTAACCACTGCGCCACCAGGGAAGTCCCTAAACTACCTATTAATTAGACTTATTACAAAGTTACAATAATTAAAACAGTATTTGCAAACTTGTAGACAAATGGACCAATGGAACACAGTGAAGATTCTAGAAACAGACCCACATCTATATGGTCCAGTGGTATGATGAGTGGAAAGAATGATCTTTTCAATAAGTGGTATCAGATAAATTTAATATCCCTGTGGGAACAAAAATGAACTTTGACTCCTACCTCACACTATATAGAAAAATTAGTCCTAGATGGATCATTAATCCAAATATAAAGGACAGGGACTTCCCTGGTGGCGCAGTGGATAGGATTCTGTGCTCCCAGTGCAGGGGGCCCAGGTTTGGTCCCTGGTCAGGGGACTAGATCCCACATGCATGTCGCAACTAAGAAGACTGCTGCCTGCAACTAAGGGGCCCACGTGCCACAACTAAGGAGCCCGCCTGACACAGCTAAGCCCGGCACAACCAAATAAATAAATTAATTTTAAAAAACCCACAAATATAAAGGACAATAGAAATATGCCTTTGAAATCCTAAAGGAAAACCATTTGTCACCTAGAATTCTATACCCAGCAAAATTATCAATCAGGTGTGAAAGTAAGATATTTTCAATGTTCAAAGTTTCAGAAATTATATCTCTTTTGCATACCTTCTCAAGAACTTATTGGAGGATATGCTCCAAGAAACAAGAGAATAAAGCAAGAAAGAAGACATGGGCTTTAGGAAATGAAGAAATCAGATGTAGGAAAGAGGCAAAGGGAATCCTAAGGAGGATGGTGAAAGGAGATTCCAGCATGAGAGCTGTTCACTGGGGCTAGAGAGCAATTAGTCAGGTTTAGGGTGGATTAAAAGTCTGCAGAAGAGATTGCTTCATGAAGAGGGAACTGACAAAAGACCTGATGTGCCTGAATGTCTTGACAGGGAATATGGACAACTGGGTTTGAAACAGTGGTCATTACATAGAAAATTAAATGAACCTCAGCAACAACAAAACAAGATTAACTCCAGGAGAATGAAAAGAAGAAGAGACCATAGTACGTTACACTATGTGTAACTAAGGTTACACTATTTGCTCAGACACAAATAACAATTAGATAATCATAATAGGGTAAACACTGAGCCAAAATTAACATGTAACATTACTGGGAAATGAGTGGGACTGGAAGTGTGACTGAGAATGGTAGAGGTGAGGAGTTGGAAAGCATTAAATCCTTATTTTCCACACAGGGAAGTCAAAAGAGAATGCCCAAAACTGAAAAATCAAGAATTGGCAACAAAGTTTGTTATTTAGAGATATGGAGAATCTCTCTCAAAAATATCAGCCGACTGAGTTGAAAATCACTGGCTCTGGGGAGCAGGAAATTAAGTATGAAGAGGTACAGGACTGCTGCTTTTCTTTACGTGCCCTGTAAATTCTTTGTGTCTTAAACCATGTACATAAACATATTTGTTAAGACTTAAAACTTCATCTAAAAAACTAAATGTAAACAGCAAAAGAAAAAGAAAGCTTCCAGAAGAAAACAGTGGAGAGTAACAAAAGACTATAAGTTCACGACTTTAAAATTAGGCAAAAAATTCTTAAACACACTCACACAACTAGCCATAAGGAAAATATTAATAATTGTATTTCAGTGAAATTAAAGACTTCTATTTAGCAAGAAACACCACTGAGTGAAAAGGCAAGCCACAGAGTGAAAGATATCTTCAATATATGTACCTGACAGAGGTCTTATATCCAGACTATATTAAAATTATCCTACAAAATAAGAAAAAGGGACAGACAATCTAATTTTTAAAAAATGGATAAAGACTTCACAGGCTTTTCATAAAAGAAAATATCTAAATATTTAATAAATGCATGAAAAGATATTTAACATAGTCAGAGAAATTTAAATTAATACCACAATGAGGGACTTCCCTGGTGGTTAAAAATATGCCTGCCAATGCAGGGGACACGGGTTTGATCCCTGGTCCAGGAAGATTCCAGATGCCGCAGAGCAACTAAGCCTGTGCACCACAACTACTGAGCCCACGCTCTAGAGCCCGTGAGCCACAACTACCAAGCCCTCGTGCCACGACTACTGAAGCCTGTGCACCCCAGAGCCCACACACCACAACTACTGAGCCCATGCACTGCAACTACTGAAGCCCATGCACTCTAGAGCCTGTGCTCCACAACAAGAGAAGCCACCAAAATGAGAAGACCGTGCACCTCAATGAAGAGTAGTCCCCACTCACTGCAACTCGAGAAAGCCCGCGCGCAGCAACAAAGACCCAACGCAGCCAAAAATAATAAATAAAATAAAATTAAAAATACCACAATGAGATACCACTACACATTTACCAGAATGTTTAAAATTTAAAAGACTGACAATACTAAGTGTTGACAATGACGTGGCCACTGGAACTCTCATATTGCTGGGAGGAGTGTAAATTCGTACAATTACTTTAGAAAAAAACTGGCAATAACTACTAAAGCTAAACATATGCATCCCCTGTAATACAGCTGTTCCGCTCTTGAGTACATAGCCAACAGAAGTGCACATATATATGCACCAAAAGGGCATCGCCAGTTTGTTAGTAGCCACATTACTAGAAACTAGAAAGAATCCAAATGACTGTCAGGAATAGAATGGGTAGCTAAATGGTGGTATATTCGTTCACTGGAATACTATACAGCAATGCCAAAGAGCAAACTATTTCTACTTGCAGCAACAGGGATGGATCTCACAAGCATAACATTGAGTAAATGAAGCCAGTCACAAACAAAATAGTATACTATATGTATCCATTTACACAAAGTTAAAAAATAAGCAAAGTTATTCTATAGTGACAGAAGTTGGTTTATCTTGGGGAGGACAATAATTGGATGGGGTATGAGAGAACCTTATAAGGTACTGGTAACGTTTTGCTTTGTAAAAGTTCACTGAGGTGTGCACTTAGGATCTGTGCACCTTATATAGTAATTATGCTATACCTCAATTTAAAAAATTCCTCTTCCCCTCTCTTTCCCCTTCCCTCTTTCCTTCCTTTCCCTTTCCTTTCCTTGTTTTCCTTTCCTGTCTTTTCCTTTCCTTCCATACCTGAACAATTCAGCCCTAAAGCCATTAGGTAGGCCAGAGCAAGGTAGGGGCCCATGGTGGTGATGGTGGGAGCCACAGTGGTCCAGAGCAAGGAATCAGAGCCAGAGTTGGATGATGAGGGCGTTCCCCCCTGGGGGATGGGGCAGCTGGTATGGTCAGTCAGACTAATGGGGGTGAGGGCATCCATGCAGTGGAATGGCCCCATGCTGTTTATTAGAGCCTGGCTGAGGAGAGTGTCCCTGCATGGAGATGACCTGGCATGGGAAGTCAGAACCACAGTGTGGTTAAGAAGGGTTCCATGTATATAGGGTGGCCAGGTGTGGGGCATCAGCCTGAGAAGAGAAAGGGTGGCCCAGTGTGAGGAGTCAGGCTGAGGGGCATGGGAAGACATCCATACAGAGGGGTGGCCTGTAATGGGATCACAGAGCCCAAGAAGAAAGTGAACAGAATCTACACAAGGAGGAGGTGGTAGCAGAGATGGAGATGGGTTGTAAACAGGAGAATTGAACAAATAAATACATTTATTAAGGATAATGGAAGTCAGGTTTCTTGCTGTTGGAGAAGGACATTACAAGCAGGGAAAGGGAGAAAACTAGAATGAATCCTATCATATTGGGTTGAAATTGGAGGTATCTGTATGAACCCATAATTTTCAACATATACAGGTAAATAAAAAATAAATGTAGACGTGAATATGTGTAGGTGTATGCATTCCCTAGTTCTGTCCCTTAAGAAGTCTTGGGAGCACTGACATTGCAATAGCAATGAGCACCTAGCACCCACATTTTGGTTTGTTTATTTTTTATCTTTATTAGAGTATAATTGCTTTACAATGTTGTGCTGTACAACAAAGTGAATCAGTTATAAGTATACATATGTCCCCATATCCCCTCCCTCTTGAGCCTCCCTCCCATCCTCCCTATCCCACCCCTCTAGGTGGTCACAAAACATTGAGCTGGTCTCCCTGTGCTATGCAGCAGCTTCCCACTAGCTATCTGTTTTACATTTGGTAGTGTATATATGTCAGTGCTACTCTCTCACTTTGTCCTAGCTTCCCCTTCCCCCTCTGTGTCCTCAAGTCTGTTCTCTACGTCTGCATCTTTATTCCTGCCCTGCCACTAGGTTCATCAGTACCGTTGTTTTAGATTCCATATATGTGCGTTAGCATACAATATTTGTTTTTCTCTTTCCGACTTACTTCACTCTGTATGACAGACTCTAGGTCCATCCACCTCACTACCAATAACTCAATTTCGTTCCTTTTCATGGCTGAGTAATATTCCATTGTATATATGTGCTACATCTTCTTTATCCATTCATCTGTTGATGGACATTTAGGTTGCTTCCATGTCCTGGCAACTGTAAATAGTAGCACCCACATTTTGGTTTCTAAGTACCACTTTTCACTAAAAGGAATTAGAACTCTCTGGAGAAATGACTTGCTCCAGAGCTGGGGCAGGTAAAATACAAAATGAGCCTGGAACATCTTATGCCAGAAAGTAAGGAATTGCTCAAAGAATGATAGGGACTATATGAGTTTGCTAGGGCCTCCACAACAATGTAACACAGACTGGGGAGCTTAAACAGCAGAAATTAATTTTCTCATGGTTCTGGAAACTAGAAGTCCAAGATCAAGGTGTTGGCAGGTTTGGTTTCTCCTGAGGCCTCTTTTTTTTGTTTTTTTTTTTTTGTCTTTTTTTTTTTGCGGTATGCGGGCCTCTCATTGTTGTGGCCTCTCCCGCTGCGGAGCACAGGCTCCGGACGCGCAGGCTTAGCGGCCATGGCTCACAGGCCCAGCCGCTCCGCGGCATGTGGGATCTTCCTGGGCCGGGGCACGAACCCACGTCCCCTGCATCAGCAGGTGGACTCTCAACCACTGCGCCACCAGGGAAGCCCACTCCTGAGGCCTCTTTTACCTGGCTTGCACATGGCCGCCTTCTGCTTGTGTCCTCGCAAGGTCTTTCCTCTGTCCACCCTGGTGCCTCTTCCTCCTCTTTTAAGAACACCAGTCGTACTGGATTATGGTCCCAACTTCATGACCGCATTTAACCTTAATTACCTCTTTAAGGGCCCTATCTCCAAATACAGTCACATTAGGGGTGAGGACTTCAAAATGAATTTGGAGGGGACGTGATTCAGCCCATATCAGAGACAAATAAAAAAGATAGATGGCAGTTTGAAGAGGCTCCCACTGGCAGAATATGGACGATTTGAGCATCAAAATAAATAATAATCTTAATACTGATTAGAAAGAAAGAAAGAAAGATAAAGTTTTTCCATTGAGTAGAATGACAAAAGGAATGATGGAATTAGATCGTCAACATTTGGCAACTATCATAATACAAAATATTTCAACCAAGCAATATCAATGGATGCTAAAATTAATGGGTCCAAGTTGGATGAGGAATGGGACTTTATACAGTCCTTTACAAAGTACCTCCCATCAAAAAACACTAATTACAATGGGAAAAAGAAGTAACTTTAGGGCTTCCCTGGTGGCGCAGTGGTTGAGAGTCCGCCTGCTGATGCAGGGGACGTGGGTTCGTGCCCCGGTCCGGGAAGATCCCACATGCCACGGAGCGGCTGGGCCCGTGAGCCATGGCCGCTGAGCCTGCGTATCTGGAGCCTGTGCTCCACAACGGGAGAGGCCACAACGGTGAGAGGCCCACGTACCGCAAAACAAAACAAAACAAAACAAAAAAGAAGTAACTTTAAGTAGATAAATGTGGTAGACACTATCTTAATCAAAAGATCAAAATTAACACCATCAGTAATGGGACAAATTGAAATCATGCATTACCTGATAAGGTGCAGTGAGATCACAGCATCACTTCCGTGATATTTCTGCCCAAAATGCATAACTTGAATCTAATCATGAGGAAACATCAGACCAACCCAAACTGAGGGATACTCTACGAAATCACTGGCCTATAATCCTCAAAATTTACAAAGTCATGATCGTCAAGAAAAGACTACTTTTAATATGGTCTCTTTCCACACTGAAAGAAACGAAAGCGGCATGGCAACTAAAGGCAACGCATGACACTAAATTGGGTCTTTTTGCTACAATGAATTTTATTAGGACAAATGGTGAAACATGAATAAATTATAGTAATACATCTATAATTTTTATGGTTGCGTTGTGGTTATTTAGTAGAATGTCATTGTTTGCAGGATTTATACTGAAGTATTCATGAATGGTGGGAAATCATGTCAGCAATTTACCCTCAAATGCTCCAGGAAAAAAAGTTGTTGGCACTATTCTTGGAAATTTTCTGTAAATTTGAAATGATTTGCAAGTAAGAAGAAAAAATGGTGACAAAAAGCTTATAAATATTATGCGTATGGAAAAAGCATGTGCGTGTCTATATGCTACCAGCCAAGGGGTAGAATGTTTTGGACATCCATTGTTTCTGCCTTCCCTAGCATTCATTCCTCCTTCCTCCAGAAACAGCATTCAGATTTTATTCTGGGGAACTGCCCCTCCCCAGCTCTTGGTTTATGTGTCACTGGTGTGGGCATGTGCCCAGGTCAATCAGCACATTTCATCGTTTTGGCCACAGTCATTGGTTTAGGGAAGGGCCAAGTTAGCTTAATATAGGTTAACACTGGGATAATTTTTTTCTAAAACTATTGTGCAAGAGGTTCTGTTTTTCTCCTGGGGTTGCCTAGCTTTTAGAAAATAAACCTGGAAGTGCCTGAGACCACCACATGGAACCAGACTGTCCAGGGGGAAAAAAAGCCATTTCAAAGAAAAGCAAAAGTGAGAGACAGAGAAACTGAGTCCGTCTGACATCATTTTAGCCCACAGATCCAGCTGTACTTTGACTTTTTGGTTAAATAACCCAAATGTATTTAACTTTCTGCATAAGCCACTTTGAGTTAGGCTGTTGGCACTTGTAACTGAAAGATTGATGACTAATGTTAGGAAATTCCTAATTCAGCTGGACTGGAGTCTGTGGGGATGGGGAGGGGGAAGAGAGTTGTGGCTGATAGACATGGCGGGGCCTCTGAGCGTCAGGATTCACTAGGAATCTTGGGGCCCTCAGGGGTGGGTACTTGAAGGTGCTTTTGAAAAAGTGGTAAGAGCAGGTGGCAGGGACACAATGACCAAGCAGTAGTCACTAGGCTTGTCCCCAACCAACCCCACCTCGTAACAGCTTGCTCCCAACTCAGAGCCCAGTGGTCACACCCTTGGCACAGCCCTAACCAGAGGTGCCTACCGGTCTGGTTCTGATCCCCACTTCCAACGCCATGGTAACTGTGACTTGCATTGCTTCACTCTGCCTCTGTTTACAAAGCACCCTCTCTCCAGTGTGTGCAGTTGAGCACCAGGACAACTCTATGAGGGTGGCAGGACTGGTATTAATCCCATTTCACAGGTGTGGAAAGTAAGGCTCAGAAACGTAAAGCAACCTGCCCAAAGTCACACAGCTGTTCAGTGGCAGAGCCAAGACTAGGGGACAGGGTTCCTCTCTCCAAGTTCAGAGCTCTCTGAGCTCTGAAATTTCTGAGAAGGGGCTGAGGGATGGGAGGTGTGGTGGAAGACAGAATCTCTCCCTTTGGATTTTGGGACTGCCCTTGAGTGAATGAGGAGGGGGCCCGGCTTTCAGGGGCACGTGAGCCCTCAGGAGAGGGGAGTAGGATGAGAGCACTGTCAGGGGTCAAGATGTTGGTTGGGGTAGGGTAGGGGAGCTTCACAGAAGATATTCAATTCCCAGGGAGGAGCCAAGGGACAGCCTGACGCCATGCTTCGGGCAGGGCTCTGGGGAGTCAGGAAGTGAGGACTCCTCCCACACCCAAGGAGTGTGCTGTTCAGTGGAAGAGACATACATAGGAAACAGTAAACTAACAACACAAATACCGTTAATAGTAACTATATACTACCTAATAATTACTTACTTATGCCGGTACTGCTTTAAGTTCTCACAAAATCCACGAAAAAGTTCTATTATTAGCCCCATTTTAGAACTGAGGAAACTGAAGCACGTAGAAGGAAAGTACGTTGTCCAGAGTCACACAGCTGGGAAAAGGCGGGGTTAGGATTTGAACTGGAAGTTGGAGCCCAGAGCCCAAACTCTCAAGAGCTCCACTTACTTCTAGCATATTCACTGAGCACCCACTCTGGGCCAGACCCTGTGCTGGGAGCCAGAATGAAGATGACAGGCCAGGGCTCCGTTGCAGGGTGGGATGGGGGAGAGCAACCAGCCAGGCTGGGCTTGGGCTCTGGTAGGGGAAGTGTGGGTCCTGTGGGAGAACCCTGATGGGGGCAGGTACCCAAGGTGAGTCTGGGCAGGATGAGGCGTCTGAGACACATAAGGGGGAGTAGGAGTGAGACAGTAGGCGGAGGGGAGGATGCTCCAGGCAGAGAAGGAGTGGCCAGCACCAAGGCCTCCAAGCACCTCAGTGCCTCCGAAGCCCTGTAAGGGCATCAGAGTTAAAGGGCTCCTGCCCCCTGGGGTGGGTGCGGGCAGCTTGCCGGAGGGCCGGCCTGGAGGGCGGCGGGCACCCATTTCAGAACTGTACGCCAAAGAAAGGGGGCCTGGGGTCAGGCAGGAAAAGCCCGGGATGTTAGACCCCGAGAAAAACGGGTCTGGGTAAGTGACTGAGGATAGTGACCGGCCGGGGAGGGGCGCACGTGGCGGAAGCGGGAGACGTCTACGTGGGAGAGTCACCCTGGAAGAGTTGGCGGCGGGGCTGGGGGCTGACGGGGCTGGACTCGCGCGGAGCCCAACGCACTCGGCCCGGGGCCCAGGAAGGCGGCTCGGGGCTCGGGTCCTGCCCAGGCGAGGGTGCCACTGCGCCTGGGGCAGAGCGGGGTGGAAGGAGCCTGCACGAGTTCGGAAGGCCACTCTGGCCTTTCGGGGAAGCGGTGGACGTGGGCAGGGAGAGCAGTAGGGAGGCTGCTGCAGGGCTCCGCAGAGGTGGCGAGGCAGGCAAAGAGCCGGCGGCTCGAATCTGAGCCATGGATGGAGAGATTTTAGAGCGGGGAGAACTCCGAGCCCAGTGCGATGGCCGTTTGTGGTGGGGGTTAAAAGCCCCCTGGCTGTCGGATTTTAGTTTGAGGCAGATGTTGCCACTCCCTAGCGATGAGACAGAGGGCAAGTTACTTAACTTCTCTGTATCTCAGTTTTCTCATCTGTAAAGTGGAGCTAATGATATAGCTCACATGGTATATTTCACAGGGCCGTTGTGAAGACTGAGGCAATGTAAGCGCAGGGGCCTGGTATTCAGTAAGTCCCAAGTAAACTGTAGCGGTTATTATTCTGTAGTTTAGGCTGTTTTGCAAACATTTAATTGTGAAGGAAAGAGCCTTTCGGAGGGGCATAAAAGATCTTGGGTTCTGGTCCTAGACGCTCCCTCACAAGCTGGGTGGCTTTGGAGAGAAGTGCCCTGGGCTTCTAGGTCCTGTCCCTATTATGGGAACACTAATAACTCCCACACCGGACTTGGGGTAGAGCAGATGGGACAGTGTGTGAGCAGGATCTGTGATCCACTGGGAGAGGCTGCGCTGGAGGGTCAGTCCAGCTGGCTCAGGGGCTTCCGCTGGACAGGCAGGGCTGCGAGATCTTAGCCCCTGCCCCCCACCATGGATTCCCTTTAGGGATTTCTTTATCTGCTGTGGAATGCAGCCATGTTAGGCCATAGGGAAAAATGTTTCTCACACTCTTAGTATCAGCAATCCCTTAATGGGTCTTGTGCTCACACACCAACCTCCAAGTTGAAGCAAATTTTAAAAGAACATTGTATTTCTCAAATAATACAAAATGTAACTTTGCAAAAGTAACATGAAGGATAGGACTTCCCTGGTGGCTCAGTGGTTAAGAATCCGCCTGCCAATGCAGGGGACACAGGTTTGAGCCGGGAAGATCCCATGTGCCGCGAGGCAACTAAGCCCGTGAGCCACAACTACTGGGCCTGCGCTCTAGAGCCCCCTGTGTCACAACGACTGAAGCCCGCACGCCTAGAGCCCGTGCTCCACAACAAAGAGAAGCCACCGCAATGAGAAGCCCGTGCACTGCAACGAAGTGTACCCACTGCTCACCGTTACTAGAGAAAAGCCCGTGTGCAGCAGCAAAGACCCAACGCAGCCAAAATTAAATAAATAAATAAATTTATTTTTTTTAAAAAGGTAATATGAAGGATAAATGTTTCTTATCAGTGAGAGAGGATACTGTCTGAAAATTTCCACCAGTGTATCTATGCTCTGTGTGACAATAAGGTGGCATGAGTTCTCACATCCTGTCAATTTCTTTTCTTACTCTTTATTTGTACTAAATTAGAAAATCCTAAACCACAATTATAGGTCATTAGAAATGGCAGCAAATGTTTGGTGGCTGTCAGATGGTTGTGGATTCAAACCAAACAAGAATCTATAAATCACAGAGCTGTTTCTCCCTGAAGACTGTTTTCCACTCTCTTGGACACTAGGTCAACAGGTACAAAGTTTCCAGAAGTTAGAAGACAAGACTATATCACCTTGAGAAAGACAGAGGCTGACAAACGGAGCCATAATCCTCTCTGGTTGAATTTGACTCTGGAAAGAATTCTTTAAATTCTGATGTAATATTTGGATGTGGTTTTTAAATAATCTTAATAATATGTCACTGATTCCTTTCTCCTGCTCAGAAACAAAAATCACCAAGTGTTAAGAAAGAATCAGACTCTCATAATGGAGCAGTCACAATGCAGTTTTGTTTTAAGAAATTCTGTTAACTTGATACTCATCAGTGAATGTAATAATTTGGTGATTTCTGGGCAATACAGATGTTGAACATACTGCCATCTGAGCAGGACATATAAGATCTTAGAAGTGGTCTCGAGTGGCATTATCAATGCCGTGAAAAATGGCTTTATCTCATCATTCTTTTCAAAACTCCTTGTGGGAACCCTTTCCTTCCACAGCTAGACTATCTTAGGGTGGAAAAGTGGGCTCTGGAACTTGCCGTCAATGTCTTTGCATAGGATGCTGAGAAGTATTCTCAGTGAACGAGATTGGATCATAGTCACAATTTTTAGTATTTCCCTCAACTCTATATTGGGTAGGACAGAGATCCAGAATAATAGTAATTTAAACAGGACAGCAATTTATTTCTTTTCCATCTAAAAGTCCAGAGACAAGTAGTCCAGTGCTAGGAAGGTGGTTCTTCTGTATTAGCTTGTCCAGAAACCCAGGCTCTTTCTGTCTTGCTGTTCTGCTACCTTAAGACTTGCCCTCATCTGCATGCTCCAGGCTGGCTCACCAAGACATGAGGTTCCAGGCAGTAGATGGAGGAAAGTGGGTGGAAATGTATGTCCCTATAAGGACCTGAAAGTCACACTTCAGCTCACATCCCTTTGGCCAGACATTGTTGCATGACCACGTCTAGCTGAAAGAAAGGATGGGAAATGTAGTTTTTATTCTGAGGGGTCATGTATCCAGCTAAAAATTGGGAATACAATTACTGTGAGAGAGAAGGGGAAAGGGATATTGGGGGCAATAGCTGGCATTGCCAAAATGCTGGTGAAAGTTCAGGAAACAGATAGGAATTGGCTTTCAAGAACAACTTCTTTCATCCTTGGAGGAATGCCTTTCCTGATGCTCCCTCAGTGGTGATTGCCAAACAATCCTTTCAATGCATATCACGCTTCACAAAATGATCACTTGAACTTCCCTGGTGGCGCAGTGGTTAAGAATCCGCCTGCCAATGCAGGGGACACGGGTTCGAGCCCTGGTCTGGGAAGATCCCACATGCTGCGGAGCAACTAAGTCCGTGTGCCACAGCTACTGAAGCCCGTGTACCTAGAGCCCATGCTCCGCAACAAGAGAAGCCACTGCAATGAAAAGCCCACGCACCGCAACGAAGAGTAGCCCCTGCTCGCCATGGCTAGCAAAAGCCCACGTGCAGTGACGAAGGCCCAAAGAACCAAAATTAAATAAATAAATATTTTTTAAAAAAATGATCACTTAAGCAAGGAATCTTTTTTTCCTGAAGCATGGGCTTTAAGTGATAAAGCTAAAAGTTATCAAATGCTTTTCTCTGATATATGAACTACACATATGCTAAGAGTGTTTGGACTCTGCACATCATTGATATTAACCAACTTCACACACATGGGTCACCTCTCTTTTGAAAAGAGAGATGAGATAAAGCTATTTCTTCAAGTCATTGGTTATGCCGCTTGAGACCAGTTCTAAGATCTCAAGCAGCTTGTTTAGATGCCAATATGTTCACTACCTGTGATAGTCCAAACCTAAACTCAGGAGACCAAAAATTTACGATTTTATCGAAGAGTATAAGATAGAAGGACTGGGCTTCCCTGGTGGCACAGTGGTTAAGAATCCACCTGCTGATGCAGGGGACACGGGTTCGAGCCCTGGTCCGGGAAGATCCCACATGCCACGGAGCAACTAAGCCCGTGTGCCATAACTACTGAGCCTGCGCTCTAGAGCCCGCGAGCCACAACTACTGAAGCCCATACGCCTACAGCCTGAGCTCTGCAGCCAGAGAAGCCACAATGAGAAGCCCGTGCACTGCAACGAAGAGTAGCCCCTGCTCACCTCAACTAGAGAAAGCTGCGTGCAGCAACAAAGACCCAGTGCAGCCAAAAATAAATAATAAAATAAATGAATAAATTTATTTTAAAAAATAGAGGGATTTATTAAAACCAAACTGTTTTCTCATAATGCATGCCATTGATACTATGTGATGCCCAACACTGCCATTTGATGAAGGAAATTTGCCAAAAGCTAGCTCTGCATGCTCCCTGAGAAAAATGTGTGTCATTAATAACACAGCTGTTTTACAAGCTTCTCAGATAGTGTTACTTGTATCTGTGTTTTACTAAGAGGAATGCAATTTTGAATGCTGCCTACATAGTTTTGTTTTTCTTCCTGCCTTTAGTGGGGAAAAAAATCCATCAGTTTTGTCCTGGAAAGCTTATTTTACTTCTGCTCCGGAAAAAAAAAAAAAAAAGAAGGCTCTAATGGTTTACCAGAAAGGTCACTGTGCTTTGTTTGAAAATGATGTGAAAGGCTTCGTGGCTTTATGCCACTATTTGACAAAGTTTCATAACACACAACACGCTGGGGATTACGATGGGACGGATAGCCAGTCCAATGGAGTCCAGTGTTGGTAATTCAACATCATACTAGTTACACTTTTCTTTCTCAGTTGCTTGTGTGAAATCATCATACATGTCTGAGTTCTTAGAGATTTACATTTTTTTTGGAACCAGAATCTTCACTATTTACTTTTGTAACCCTGTTCTCAGTTGTAGTTTTTGGGTTACTATTTTCATCACTTTTCTTCAGTTTTAATAAGCCACTTTTTTTTTTTACATCTTTATTGGAGTATAATTGCTTTACAATGGTGTGTTAGTTTCTGCTTTATAACAAAGTGAATCAGTTATACATATACATATGTTCCCATATCTCTTCCCTCTTGCGTCTCCCTCCCTCCCACCCTCCCTATCCCACCCCTCTAGGTGGACACAAAGCACCGAGTTGATCTCCCTGTGCTATGTGACTGAATAAGCCACTTTTGAACCGCTAACTTATTTGAGTTGAGGACACTACACATCACAAATTCATAACCAAAAACCCATAAAGGGTATTAAAAACATATTGCCTGAGACAAACTGCCAAGATTGATCAACCGAATTCAAACCTTGTATCGTGTACAATGTTGAAGAATGTGACAGTTACTAAGAACATAATGGGATTGCAGTGAAAATCTTAATTTTGCAATTCAAATTTATGAGTAAAATAATTCCATCCTTTCTTCCTTGGAGACCTCCAACACCTATGGACCACTGATGGGGAAAACACAGGTTATATCCTCAAGGAACCCCAATCTTGTGGAGAGACACAGTCCCTGTCCTCAGGGAGCCCTAAGTCTGAACAAGGAGACGTACTCCTACCTTTAATGGGAGGGATACTGCTTTCTCCCCCAGGGAGAAGAGGGAGGCAGGTCACATCTTAGACATGCAGACTGGTGATATCAAGACTGGTCTTCGGACAATGGACAGGAAGAGCCTAGAAGCCTTCAGAAAAGGAGGACTGTGGTCCTTTGCAGAGAGAAGACCACTAAGAAGGGTCCTGGGACAGAGCTGATGGTGCCCTGGAAGTGGGTCCGGCTCAGACATGGATGTCCACTCTGATGATGGGTGCCCAAGTCCCTTATCCATTGTCTCCACAGTGGCTGATAGCAGCTGACAAGCAGTGAAGGGACAGGGAAAGACAGGAGACAGAAAGGTACACACAGAGAGACGGATGTGGAGAGAATCAGCCAGAGATGCCAGGAGAAGACCTGAGCTAGAGAGATACAGAATAGATAGAAGCAGAGACGTCCCTACCCTCGGCCCTGCCCCCTCCCCGAGCCCCGGCGCCCCGCTGGCCTACTCCATTTCCATCTTCCTGTCTCTGAGCTCCCATCCAGGCTTTGGCATCACCTCACTAGGTGTCAGATGCAAACCAGGACCAAGATTCACATGTTCTAGGTCACTGCGGGGGACGCTGTCTGGGAAGGGAGGAGAGCGAGAGTGGACATAGCCCCCATCTACCATGTAGTACTGGCAGGAGCAGGTGGGTGAGGCCAGGCGGACCTGGACTTTGTTCACCTCTGTGTGCCTAGGGCCTGGCACAGTGCTGGGCCCAACAGGTCTCTCAGTAGTGGCTGCTGACTGACTGAATGGGTAGTACCCAGTCAGGATAGAGGATGGGCTATAGCATAGTGCTGAGAGCCTGGATTCAAATCTCTTCTGCAACTGCCTACCTGTGTGACCCTCAGCAAGTTACTTGACCTCTCTGAGCCTCAGTTTCCTCATCTGTAAATGAGGATAAGGATGTTAACAGAACCTACATCATAGGATTGTTGGAGGCATTCAGTGAGCTACTACCTGGCATACAGAAAATGCCAGGTAACTCTTAGCCTGTATCACGGGGGTGCATCATGGGTAGCATTTTCCTGTGTCTATTACATGCACGTGTGTGTGCTCGGTGGGGATGTGGTGTGTTTGGGGGGTTGCTTCTGGGCTGGGTGACAGTGTGGGAGGCGGGTAGTGTAGTGCGATGCGAAGAGGGCTAACACTGTGGCCAGACTCACAGCTTCCCCACTTCCTCGCTGGGGGTCCCCAGCAAGGGGCTTCCCCTCACCTACAGGATGGGTATAAAACCTTCCTTGGGGGGTTGTCAGGGCCTCTTGAGACACGACTGAGGACTGTAATTCTTCCCGGTGTTGTACGTGGTCTAGTGGCTGTGTTGATTTGCAAGTAAGGGACACGGAAGGTGACAAAAAGAAGACTGATCAGGCTGTTGGAGCACGTGGGTCCCTCTGAGCTTTAGGAAGGGGGTTTGGGGCAATGCCTTGACCCTTCTGGGTCTCAGGTCCTCCATCTTAATAGAGGTATTAAGACTGACCTCCCAGAGCTGTTGTGAGGGTTAGATGGGATGACGTGTGCGGTGCTGTCAGCTCACAATAGTTCCTCGGCAGAGGGAGGGAGATGGCATCTCTAGAGTCCTTTCCAGCTGGTGCCTGTGGTCCATTTCCAGCCATGTGATGCTATGATTTTTAGCCTACATGCACACAGATGAAGTATATGTGTTTGTGCAAATAGCCACTTCTTCACACTGTGGGGAGTGCCCCTTGGCATCCATCCTGGGTCTCTAGGACCTGTCGAGAAGAGTGGTTAAGCCAGTGAGCTCCGGAGCCAGGCTGCCCAAGTCTGAATCCCAGCTCAGCCACGTCCTGGCTTTGTGACATCAGGCAACTGACTTAGCCTCTCTGTGCCTCTCTTTCCTCTCCTGAAATTGGAGACAATCATAGCAGCCACCTCCGAGGGTTTTGTGAGCAGAACATTAGTTCAAACGTGTGCTTATGGCGTAGCCTGGGACAGACTCTGCTGTTATTCCCAAGTCGAGCTGGGCCTGAGGGCTGTGCTCTGCTGCACGATTCCCACGCCTTTCCCGGCCAACAGATAGCTCATCCCCTGGAACAGTCCTTTCCAAGCTCTGACCAGTCTCCCTCAGGCAGGAGTTCCTAGAAGGGTGCAACCTGGGGCAACATGGCCAGTGCAAGCTGCGAAAAAAATTACGCTTCCAGGGAGGCCCCAGGAGGGACAGACATTTTGGAAAGTGAATGTTTATGAAGTTCAGCTCCGGGGCGGCGGAGTGGGGGGGGGCGGCGCAGGGTGGGAGAAGAAGGAGCCTCTCTCCACTCCTCTCCCTTCTCATCCCCCCTCCCACGGAACCTCAGAACAGCCAAGGGACCTGAGGGGGTGGTGGGAGTGGTCTTTGGCAGGGTCAGAGGTCTGACATTCTGAGGTTCAAATCTCATATCTCACTGCTCCTTCCTGCCCTTGCCCTGCCAGTGACATCAGGAGGAGAGAGTGCAAAGGGGCAGGAAGGCCGGGGCGGTGTGATGGGAGTGAGGGAAGAAAGCGGCTGTCAGAGATGCAGGGGACTGCTGCGCCCAAAGTAAGCAGGAGGCCATGTGCACGTGCAAAGGGGAGTGTATCTGAGTGTGTGAATGGGTGTGTGTGAGAGAGAGCCACGTGAGTTGGTGGGTACAGGTGAGTGCATGTGTGAGTGTCTGACTGGGAAGGGAACCGTAGACCAACCTCACCAGCAGGGACTTTTTCAGTCCAGACTCCGATTTTACAGATGAGGAAACAGACTCAGCAGTGGGAAGTGAAAAAAGGCCCAAAGTCACTAGGCAAGTCCGGTCCTAGACCCTGGTCTCTAGACAACGAATCCAGGGCTGAGAGGGAGATGGAGGAAGGTGGGGGGCAGCAGACACATTTGAAAGGAGAGGATTGGAAACTTTTCTAACTCCAGCCCTTCCCCTCCAGCTCCTCTCCACCCCCAGTTGTTTCTTCAGGCTGGAGAAGGAGGCAAGACAGGGCTGCCCAGGAGAAGAAGGAGGGGAGGAGGGGGCCGGAGGCAGCTTTGCAGGGTGCGGGCGCCCTGTGGGAAGGGTCCAGGCGCCGGCCCACTCCTTTCCTGCAGACGCGGACTCCCCAGCTCAGCCGGGCCCTGTCGTCCTTGGGGTCCTCGGCGGCGGCCGCGGCCTCTCTCTTGCTCTCTTGCCAGACCCAGCCTCCAATGTGGGGAGGGCCTTCCAGAGAGAGCTTGGGGGGCTTCCCAGCCTGGCAAAGCGGAGCCCTAAAATGGAGGAGAGGATTAGCCTAAGCCCACCAAAGTCCTGGCCTTCCCCTACCTGCCCCTCCTGTTTCCCCACCTGGGAAATGGGAGAAAGGACAAGAAATTCGATCTGTGTGTGATGTGTGAGGTGGCGTCTGGGGGAGTCCTTTAAGCCTCTCCTCCCAGCACTGGCGAAGCAGGGCCTCATTGCTGTCTTGCACAGGGCCTCCCTCCCCCCCCTCCAGAGCCCCCTGCCTGGGAGGGGCTCCCTCTGCCCTTCGTTTGGGGGAGGATGGGAAAAAGGGTCCACGCCTGCCTGCGAGGAGACGCTACAGCCAGAGCAGGCACTCCCGATGACTCACAGGCCCGGAACGCCTTGGGGAGAGGCAGCCGCAGCGGAACAGCCCCCTGCTCAGCTGGGGCAGCTGGAGAGGACCCAGGACCTGGGGGGCGGGGAGGCGACGGGAAGGCGGGAGGTCAAGAGGCAGAGCCCCGGAGAGGCTGCAGCCTGGAGCCAGGATTGAAGGAAAGGTCACTGAGAGGTGCCTGAGGGAGGGGAGACAAGGTGCCTCTCCACTGCCATCCTGGCCATAAATCCCACTCTCTACAAGCAGGAGCGATGAAGGCTCCACAGAACAGAAGACACCCCCGCCCGGCCTTCAGGAAACTCCCTTTCTCGAGAACCGTCTGAGAAGAGGAGCATGTCCTGCGCCATCCCTTCCTGGGTCTGAGAATGATGCCTCCAGTCCTGAGGAAGCAGGGGGGTGGCTTCAGTGGCCTCCCTGGCTTCTTGCCCGCTCCAACTTGCTTCACCGTCATGCCCCCCTCCAATTACGGGCCTCTTGTTTGGGAGGGGAAACTGAGGCCCAGAGTGGTCTGGGGACACAGGGAACACCACTGCTTCCCCAGGTCTGCCTGACCTGGCAGAGTTCTGGGCTCAAGGGGCCTGTGTCCTTCTGCTCTTCCTCTCCCCGGCAGAAGATGCAGCTGAAGACTTCAGTCTACGTGGCAGGCAGAGGGGGGCCTGCGAGGGAGAGGAGCTGGGAATGAGGTCAGCGGGTTGGACAGGCCAGGCCGTGGCTGTGAAGGCATCTGGGCTGCAGCAGTCTGGAAGGTAGGGGCCTCTGGGCCAGGCCACTCCCAGACCCAACCCGCCGTCCACCCGCCCACCATAGCCTCTTTCCCGTCTGCTGCTCCTCCCCTCTCTGCAGCCCACACTCCGCCCAGGCCAGATGGTTCACATCAAGCATCTTCCATGTGGCAGTTCCACCCTGCCCACCATGCTCCCTTCCCCCTCTAGCCACATGGCTCTGTGTAGAGTTGGGGAGCAACTCTCTTGCCCTGCCCCCCCACTCCAGGTCTGGGTGGGATCCCTGTATCATATCCCTGTATCATGTTAACCTACCCCCCAACCCCAGCTGCTTCCCTGGCCCCTCCAGCTCCTGCCCCCCACGCTTCCCCCCCCCCACCGCCTTCTTGAAGTACAGCAGAGATCTTACCTCTAATCCCTGAATCTCAGCTGTGTGACTTTAAGTAAGTCACTTCCCTTCTCTGGGCCTTGGTTTTCTCCTCTGTGCAAAGAAGGGAGGACAGGGCAGAATAAGCTCAAAGCTTCCTTCCAACTGAACATCTATTGTTCTATGATATTCCCACCTTGAAACTATAAGGTTCTGGATCTAGTGGAAGTTGAACACCAACTTTGGAGGGGTCATCTGGTCTACCTCTTTGCCTGTGCCCAAGCCGTATTTTCTTGTTGAGCCGAGATCCACAAATCTCACTCACTTACCTTGTACCTCCTCCTCCTCCCACGGGCCCCAGCCTTCTAACTTGAGTTCGTCTGCTGTCAAGGGGTAGGTTCTCTGGACAAGTCCTTGGCAAAAGGCTCACTACCATACCTTACTCAAAAGCAGTAACTGGCTCTCTATGGCCACCAAATTGATTATGAATTTCTCTCCTTGAATTCCAAGCCTCTAGAATTTGGCCCCAGCCCATCTCTTATAGCCTTCTCTTCCACATCTCCTCTGCCCCAGGTGCGTTCTCTCTGTCTCTGTATGTGTGTGTGTGTGTGTGTGTGTGTGTGTGTGTCAGCCTTCCCAGGTTTGGGGATGCCTTCCCTTCCATTCCAACCTTGCATTTCAAACCCTCCCAGGCCCAGCTCAAAAGCACACACTCCTCCAGAAAACGTCCCTTGTCTCCCATTGGCATCCTCGTCCTCCCTTGCAGCTCTCTGGAGGCTTCCACTTACCTTGCTGGATAAGGAGGTCTTATTACTACCCTATTTCACAGATTGGGAAATGAGGTTTAGAGAAATGAGGTGACTTACTCAAAATCACACAGCCAGTGCTGCCTCGGGTGAGAGGCATTTTGGGGTTTATTTTATTCCCCTTCCTGACTCTGCACCCTCTGAGGGCAGAAGTTGTCCCAGAGCTCTCCCCAATGCAAGGCTGACCCCAGGAGGTCTGCAGTAACCATTCACTGAATAGAATTGACTAGAGTGTCTGCAATAGGCGCCAATCTCAGGATCTTCTTCCCTAAACAGGGTCCCTGTCCGGCCTCCTCTCCTCCAGGATACCATACCATTCAGTCTCTCTGGTCGGAAGAACAGGAGTCATCCCTGCTCTTCACCTCCACACTCCCTCATCCAATCTAATCCCAATGCCTATAAATTCTGCCTCCCAAACCCCTCTTGAATCCACCCCCTTCTCTATCTTTATCCTCTTCCACCTGGTCCGGACTCTCATCACCTCTCACCTGGGCACCTGCAGTAGCCACTTGCCATCACAGCCATCTTTCAGTACCTGCTCCCCTGAGTGACCATGATGACCTTTGACAAATGCAGATCTGATTGTGAGCCTCCCTGCTTCAGACCCTCTGTGGGGCCCAAAGCTGTAAGGACAGAGACTAAAACTCCTGATACGGCTTCCTTGGCCTGCCTGGCCTTTGCTTCCTTGCTCCAACCACACTGTCCTTCTCCGGATTTTGTTAGCATCTAGAACTCGCCATGCTCCCTCCTGCCTGAGATGCCTGACACTCAGAGCTCTGTGTTCCTTTCCTTCCTAACCTTTCCAGTTGCAAGTACATGTTTATTTACATGACTTCATTCATGTCTGTCTCTACTAGACATAAGCTCCATGAGAACAGGCACTGAGTGCCCAGTGCCTAGCAAAGTGCCTGGCATGTAAGGATGCTGAATGAATGATTCTGGATCCTTCCTGTGTCCAAGCCAGACTCTGTCCAAAGGGCTGCTCTGCCCAGAGCTGGTGCAACTGAGCAAAGTGGGATCCACCCCTGCTCACCTTCCCATCCAGGAAACTCCAGAATCCCAGGTTTGCCCAGAGGGAGAACTGGCGGCTGATGTAGACGAGGAAAGACACCAGATATCTGTGGCTGAGGATTTCTTGTGGGAAGATGGGAGTGGAGGTGAAGTCAGAAGACTAGGATTTGGACAGGTGCCTCTGGCCCACACAGGCTGCCCCTTCATTCTATTTTTTTTTTTTTTTTTCAAATCCAAGGGTCAAAGAAACCTTTGCATCTAGCCCCTGAACACTTCAACCAGACAGCCGGTGGTGATGCAAGCCTTACCCCACCTTGATCCCCCCTCTCCTAGACTGCTGAAGCTCTCTCCTCTGGTGGAGTCCATGCACGCAGGAGACAGCCACCACCCCCCAGGAATGGATGGAGCACCAGAGATGCCAGAAGAGAATACGAGAGAAAAAAGAGGGAGGGAGAAGGAGTGTGTGGTGGAGGGGTGGGCCAATGGGACAGAGGCAGAGGAGAGGAAGAAAAGAACTAAGAAAAAGAAGAAACATATGTGAAGAGGAAAAAGGTTAAAAGGTGGGGGGAGATAAAGGAATAGAAAAAAGAAAAGCAGCAGGGGATGGGATAAAACGAGGGCAGAAGTGAACCAAGCCAGACAGGGGAAAATAACAATTCAATTGATTCACTCACTCAGCCTTTAACAAGAATTGACTCAGCCTTCAGACACTGCAAATGGGTCCAGTGATCTGATGATGACCTTGACAGGTCCCTGCCTGGGGAGCTCACACGTCAGCAGGAAAGATGGGCTTTGTGATCACAAGAGTGGACACTAGGACTGTGGCCCCCAAGCCTGACGACATCCCCATCCAGCACATTATTCTCAGTTGGGACCTGGCTGCAACCTGGTGGGGCTGGAGTGGGCCTGGGGAGTCCTAACGCCACCTAAGGACCATGCCCCATCCCTTCTCTCCCAGCTTGTCCCAGCTCCTTCCCTGGCTCCTCTGCCCCAGTTTCCCCCTCTTGGCCTGGGAGGTCCTGGAGAACGTGGCGGGATCTGCAGGACTAGAAATGAAGCTTTCACTTTAAGAGCACGGACTGAAGGTTCGCTCTAGAAGAAAACGAAGTGAAGACAGGGACTGGATGTGGACATTTGAGAAGAGGAAGATCGAAAACGTCACCCTGAAAAAGAGCTGCAGTGAGAGAAGCAGAGTCCCGTGAGAAAGAAAGAGGAGGGAGGCCAGGGGCAAAACGACAGACAAGGGTGGGGTGGGGGAATGTAAGAAAAGAAAGAAAAAGAGAAGGAAGGAGGGAGGGAGGATGAGGCATCTTACAAGCTCTCCTCCCCTTCGGAGCTAAACTCCTCCCCTGAGTTGTCTGCACTCTGACCCCATTTCCTGGCCTCCCACTCACTCCTCAGCCAGCTCCAGTCCAGGTTCCTCGTCCATCACTCCACCAAAACAGCTCACACTTAGGGCACCAATCACTGCCATGTTGCTTAATCCAGTGACCATTTTACTCCCTATCATACTAAGTCTCTCTGCAACATATAACTCTCCCTCCTTCTAGAACAATCTTCCCCCTGCATACATGACACCCGCAATCCTCTCCTCCTTGCCCTCCTACTTCTCCCACTCTTGTCCTATCTCCTGTGCAGGCTCCTCCTTCCCTTCCCAACCCTTAAACCCTGAGGGTCCTCAAGGCTCAGTTCTAGCCCTTCATACCTCCTCCCTCCATACTTTCTCGGGAGATAACTCCGTCCACACCATCACCCTATGGAGGCGGGGGTCCCACATTTGTCTCTCCTCTGGACTCCAGACTCAGACACCTAAGGGTTCCCTCCATGTGTCTGACTGGGTGTCTCATAGGCACCTAACACTCAACACGGACAAACTTAATTCATCATCTTCCCTCTAAACCTGGAAAGGATGAAGAGAGGAAGGGAAATCTCAGGCCAAAGGAGTTGGGTTGAGGCTGAGGCATTGAAAGCTGTGCCTGGAACCTAAGGACCAAAAGACCCAGAAAGTGCAAATGAAAAGGAAGAAGAGAGAACCCCCCACTCCTGGGGTCTGTCCCCAGCTCTGCCCGCAGGGGTCCTCATACAAACCGTGCAGGCTCCATGAATGGCGACATATGGACACCAAGTTCTTCACTGCAGCCTCACTCTTACACCCCCTCCCCTTCTCTGTCCTCAACCCCTCTCCCAGGGACCCTCTCTCTATCACCAGTCTGGGGCGGAAGAGCATTCTGAAGGGTCAGATCAGGGAAGGAGGGCCACGGAACCTCAGCAGGGGGACCAGAGAGCTGGAAAGGGCTGATCAAACTGCTCACCAGGTACACCAACACCTGGGCTGCCTCTTCTCTTTTACCCCACACCGTGCAGTCCAGACCGGGACTTGAGGGGCTCCGGGGGAGGGAGAGCTGGGGAGCACAGGCGCATTGAGGGAGAGCACTTGGGGAAATTTGGAGAAGGAGCGAACTCAGAGCTCAGCACTTTCTTCCTTCTGGTTTTCTTCTTGAGGAATTTTTTTTCCCTAAGTGCTGATGACTTTACCATTTCTTGGGGGTGGGGGGGAGGAGATTTTGGCTTTTGCTCCCCCCACTCCAAATGCCAGACAAAGTCTTACATTCCACAAGAAGCCAGAGCTTCAGAGTTTCCTAAAGATGAGGTGGCGTCTCCTCCCGCTCCGGCCTCAGCTCCTGCTCTCCTTCCTCCCCCCACAAGTCTCAAGCCCTCAGTTCTGGCCAAGGAGGCCCAGCCAGGCTGGGAGGAGACCCCAAGCACATTCTTCCTCTCACTGTCATGCTGCAGAAATTAAAGACACATCTTGGGGCTGGGCGCCCGCCAAGCGTTTCAAGTCGAAAAGTGGCAGAGGAGGCCCTGGGCCTCAGCTCTATGCCACGTGTAAAAGATGCTTGGAAACCTTCTGCCCACAACTCCTGGGACGGAGGTCTGCAACCGGACATTGGGGTGGTGGCTATCGCACACCATACGCACAAAGCCCACCCCCCAATCCTAGGGGTCCCTAAACATTCTTCAGAACCACAGGCCCACGATGTAGCACGTCCCAATCCACGTCTCTGAGTCTTAATCTCCTTTAAGGTGGTCAAGTGAGCACGGCCTGAACAGGGAGCGTGTGGGGAGGGGGCTGTAGGTGGGAGTACTTCTGGCTGCAGAAACGCAGCAAGCAGGGAGGTGGGCAGGTCACAGCAACCCTCACCTCCAGCCTGTGACTCTCCACCCCAGACAGCCATTCCAAAGGGGTGACCGCGCTGAGGGGCAGGGCTCGCATCCCGTTAGGGAGGGGGCGCTCCTTGTCCCTGACCCACACTGGAGGGGGCAGGAACTGCCATCTCAGCCCCTCAGCCCCCAGTCCTGCCCTGCAGTAGCTGGCACCAGACGGGGGCAGATACTGGGCCGTAAGTTGCTGCCACATGGTGGGGATAATTGATGAAGGCCTGTCCCTCCATTGCTGTCTCCAGCCCTGCCTCTCTGGAAACTCTATATTTTCCCTTTAATTATAGCCCCTGCAGTCTCCCTCTGCTGCCCCACCCGCACGGCTCATCCTGGCTGCCCACGGCCAGCCAGCCAGCCGACGTGGCTCCCTCCCCTTCTGTTCTCTTGGTTTTTTTTTTTCCTTTGCCTTCGTTGCACAAAAGCAGCTGGGGGAGGGCGTGGAGAGGGGCAGGGGGAGGCAATGGAATCTTGGATGGTTTGGGGGAGGCGGGACTCCCCACTTCCACGTTTGCAGCTCTGGAGTGGTGGGGGTGGGGAACTGCACAGGAGGGACTGGAGTCGATGGGGCTCCGCAAAGGGATCCTCACTGCCTTCTCTTGGGTCCACGTATTTTGGCAGGATCAGCCGCCCGGATAGATTGGGGTTGGGGTCGGGCGCTGTCAGGAGGCTGGGACCTAGAGAAGGGAGGACACTGGCTTCTGGAGGCATCTCCTCCAAATATAGCCTGTTGTTCTTGGGGTCCCCACTGCCTTTCAGGGTGTAGATGATTGTCTCCTGGTTCCAGGGACAAAGAGCAATGCCCTGGGTTTTCAGGAAAGAGGTGAGGCGGTGGGAAACATCCTCTAGAATAAGGTCACTCACCTGCAACCCCATTTCATACCCCCAAGGCAAGTCTCCCCCAGACACCCAAATTCTCCCGTATGTCCCCAACGCTGAGTCCAGGTGCAGACAGAGACAGAGCTTTCTGCAGCCCCCAGAAGGAGAACCCTCGTTCTGGTCAAGTGCTCTCCAGCACAGTTCTCTCCAGTTTGGCTGTGCCGGGTAGAAGGGTCTCTAACCAGGGCCTGGCCACTGGCCATGACAGACCCTAACACAAGACCCTTTTCGAAGTCGCCAGTGACCACAGTCCTCCCCATGCAAACTTACTCCCCCCAGCGTGGAAGAGTTTTAGCGATTTCTCACCACCACCCTGCTGCCCCATCACTCAACACCAAAGCTTCCTTCTGGAGAGACCGCGTAGTCAAATTTCTCAGCCAGTGCCTCAGCCTTCCCGCCCCATCTCTCTCAATCATGCTGAGGTTTGGGGAGAGCATTGTACTTCATCCTGGAGCCTCGGGCACGGCAGAAGAATTGACATCCTGAAATAAAAACCTCTTGCTAGCACCCATCCCCACGTATCTGATCCTTAATGTCTACAAATGAGTCCTTAACCTGTTCCCCCAATATTCCTAAGTTCCATACCCCAGCCACATCAGAAGACACCCCTAAACAGGCACATCTTTTTTTTAGGTTCTCCTGCTTTAGAGGGGTGCCCAGCTGGCCTCTTCATACCCATCCCCTAGCTCTTGCCAACGATGTCAGGAGGGTGAACGAGGCATGGCCAGCAGAACTCTCTCCCAATCACCCCCAATCCTTCCATCTTTGAAAGGTTCCCTAACCAGCTCCCCAATTCCAGTTCCGCCCCCCAGGTCGGGGGTCCCAGGAAGAAAGCCGAAGAGGTGCCCCTACCCACTCTTTAGCCCACACTATATTGAGGACCTAGCCGCATCCCAGCGGCATCATCTCTGGCCCTGGCTGGGCTGGGGGGCTGGGGAGGCAGAGCTGCGAAGGGGGGAGATGTGCGGTGGACTCGTTTCCCTTCCCTTCCCTCCTCCTCCCCCTCTCCGTTCTCACTCCCAAATTGGGGGCCGGGCCAGGCAACTCTGATTGGCTGGGGGACGGGCAGCCGGCTCCCCCTCTCCCAGGGGCAGGGTTCCTCCCCGCTCTCCATCAGGATGGTATAAAAGGGGCCCGGGCCGGTGGTCGGAGCAGACGGGAGTTTCTCCTCGGGGTCGGAGCAGGAGGCACGCGGAGTGTGAGGCCACGCATGAGCGGACGCTAACCCCCACCCCAGCCGCAAAGAGTCTACATGTCTAGGGTCTAGACATGTTCAGCTTTGTGGACCTCCGGCTCCTGCTCCTCTTAGCGGCCACCGCCCTCCTGACGCACGGCCAAGAGGAGGGCCAAGAAGAAGGCCAAGAAGAAGACAGTAAGTCCCACACTTTTGGGAGTCTAGGGCTGCTTGGTATCTTGCCCTGCGTTTGGTCCCAGGGGTCCGCAACTTAAACTGAGACTCGGGATGCTCCGGAGGCTCAGGAATGGAAGGAAGATGGTGAGGGCTTGTCCTCGGCGCCCTGGGATAGAAGGGACCGCACTCTGGGTCAGGGTGTAGATGAACGCCCCCCAGGAGTGAGAAGGGAGGATGCTGCACGGCGCGAGTTGGCACAGGAGGAGTTCTGAGCGCGCACTGTGAAGTACTGCGGGGAAAATGGGGTCTGGACGCCGGGTGGGGGGAAAGTACGTCGAAGATGGGATGGGGGCGCCGAGTTGGGAATTTGGAGCCCAAGCTATGAGTGATCAGAAAGGCTATGAGATGATTCATAAGGAAAGATTGTTTACCCTCTCTGCAGGCTAGACAATGTTCCTGGGGCCGCGGAGGTGCTGGGCGGAGCGGGGGAGGGGGCGCGGAGCGTGGGCGGGTTGAAGGAAGAGATTCGTCGGCGCGGACTTGGTCAGGCAGAGTCCTTGCGCCCTCTGCTGATCTACACTGGGCAGTGCGCCTCCTTATCCAGCGCTTCCCCGCGCAGGAGCCGGAGCGGGAAGACCGGGATTGTTGCCCGGTGCGGACCCCACCTCTAGACCTGGAAAATAAAGTTGGAGATAGGGTAGCCCCGTCTCTAGAAGAAGTAGCCAGTCGGGGGAAATTGCTTAGTGTCGCCCGCCACCTAGTGGCCGTCTCGGTAGACGATCCGCGGTGGGCGTGGTTAACTAACTTCATTTACTATTTGCGGACTTTCTGGTTCTTTGGCTAAGGAGTGACCCAGAGGCACTGGCTGGCTTTGGGAAACGGGGGGTGTCACTGAGAGAGGCCTTTTGAGATGTCTGGGCGCCGGAGGTTAGGGCATATCCTACTTTTACGGTACGCTTCAAGTCTCTGGGCGGAATCCCACGCCAATCAGCCCCTCCCCCATCCTCCTAGCCCCGCCCACGCCATCCCACCTGCCCCGGGAATGGGGCGGGATCCGGGCTAGACCTCTTGTCTCTCCTGCCGTCCCCTCCTTCTGTCTCCACCCAAACCACGCCCCACAAGCCTGCCCTCTGGTTGAGGAGCTTCTCTTCCCACTCCTCCACCCCCCACTCTCCCACCGAATGGCTTTTTATTTCATTTGGCTTCAGCGCAAATGGTCTGGGGTTGGAGTTGGAAGCAACCCTGGCCTAAAACTTTGTTTAAATTCCTGGGAACTGGAAGGAGTTATAGCTTCCCTGGCCAGGCGCCGCGGCCCTGTCACTGGCGCTGATGAGGAGCAGATGAGCGTTTAAGGATTTGGGGAAAGGAAAAACAAAAAGACAAAAAAAGGAGAGGCGGGAAAGGGAAAATCTAAATGTGCCTCTAAGACCGAGGGGAAGGGACGGTGGGGTTGGGGTACCTGGAGCCCCGAGGTGGGGGACTCGCGTGCTGCTGACAGCCCCCATCTCCCCCTCTTGCCCCAGTCCCACCAGTCACCTGCGTACAGAACGGCCTCAGGTACCATGACCGAGACGTGTGGAAACCCGTGCCCTGCCAGATCTGTGTCTGCGACAACGGCAACGTGTTGTGCGATGACGTGATCTGCGACGAAATCAAGAACTGTCCCAACGCCAAAGTCCCCGCGGGCGAGTGCTGCCCCGTCTGCCCGGAAGGCGAGGGTATAGCTCGGGGCCTGGGCCGGGGCGGGGGCGGGGGCTCTCCCTTGCCCAGCGCAAGGGAGGCGTCTGTTGCCGGAAGCACCTGGAGCAAACCTTGACTCTAAGCCGAGTCTCTTCCCCCCCTCCCCTCTAGCGTCACCCACGGACCAAGAAACCACTGGAGTCGAGGTAATCCTCTGCCCTCGACTTTCGCCACCCCGCCCAAGACTCTTCACGGTTCTCCTTCTCTAACCCGGCTTCTCTTGTTTCTTCTGCCCCAACCCCATAGGGACCCAAAGGAGACACTGGCCCCCGAGGCCCAAGGGTAAGCGGTGCCCTCTCCCGGCTGTTGGGGCTGGAGGTGGGCGTGGCTCCTGGCCTGCGCTCACCCGGCCCGCCCTCTCCCGCTGCAGGGACCCGCTGGCCCCCCTGGCCGAGATGGCATTCCTGGACAACCCGGACTTCCCGGACCCCCCGGACCCCCAGGACCTCCCGGACCCCCTGGCCTCGGAGGAGTAAGTGGAGAGTCGAGGCGTTCGTGGAAGGCCTTATGTCACCTCGCCCCCACCCCCCCACCGCGGGGTTTTTAGTTTGTTGGGGTTGTTTTGGCAGATGGCATACTTCATAGTATGAAATAACTTCAAACTTACAGGAAGAAAACGAGAAAAGTTGCAAAAATAATGCAAAGAACTTTCACATATCCACGATTTGTCACATTTGCTTTATCAGTTTCTGTGTATAAATATAATCATCTGGGTTTTTTTGTTTTTTTCTAAACCATTTGAGAGTAAGTTGCTGGTATTATGTCCCTTGGCTCCTGAATACTTTAGCATGTATTTTCTGAGAGCAAGAACATTCTCTTAACATGAGCGTTGCACAATGACTACATTTTGGAAATTTAACATTGATACAGTACTATTTATTATCTACTATGCAGTCCATATTCAGACTTCACCAATGTTCCCAATAATGGCCTTTATAGCTTTTTTGTTGTTGTTCCTGTTCCAGGATCCAAGCCAGGATCATGAATTGCATTTAACTGTCATGTCTCTAGTTTCCTTTCACCTGGAACATTCCTCAGACTTTCTTTGTCTTTTATGACACTGAAATTTTTTGAAGAGGCCCGTTGTTCTGTAGACTGTCCCTTAAATTGGGTTTGTGGGATATGTCTTCATGATTACATTCCCATGGTACGTCTTGGGCAGGGCTATGCCACAGGTCATGTTGTTGTCCTGCATAGCGTGTCACATCAGGAGGCACGTGATATCAGTTTTTCCCATTACTGGTGATATCTTCTGCCTTTCAACTCACTGCCCTGACCCTGCTTTCTCATGTACTCTCTCTTCTAGAACTTTGCTCCCCAGATGTCTTACGGCTATGATGAGAAATCAACAGGAATTTCTGTGCCTGGCCCCATGGTGAGTCACCAGCGAGGGATGTGGAGGACAGAAGAAGAGCAGATGAGGATCCAGACAGGATAGGCCAGGGAAGGGGTATGGGGTGGCATAGATAACTTAGGAGCTCAAGAAGACCTTTGGGACCTCAGAATCCAGAGAGGATGCCAGGCGACTGGGTGGTCTGAATGGGAACCATGGGAGATAACCTTTCCTGCAGAGGCTTCATTATGGCCTCCCTTTCTTTTTCTTCTGTAGGGTCCTTCTGGTCCTCGTGGTCTCCCTGGCCCCCCTGGCACACCTGTGAGTATCCAGGCTGTCTACACCGCTTTGGGCTCTGGGCTTTTGGAAAGAGGATTGGCATGAGGGCAGGGAAGGTGCTCAGAGATCTCTTGGTGAGATGGGGGACAGGTTGGCAGGGACCTACTCTTCTAACCCTACCCCTCTCTCCCTGTCTGCCAGGGTCCCCAAGGTTTCCAAGGCCCCCCTGGTGAGCCTGGCGAGCCTGGAGCCTCAGTAAGTGCTCCCCAACTTGTACTCTCTATGCAAATACACACTCCCTCTACAAATACATGGGTTCTCCTATCGAAGGACCACCATCTGGGGTCTTTCTTACCTCCTTCTTCCAATCCTAGCCTTCCCCTTCTTTTTTCCTTATCCTGGCCATTCTAACATCCTCTCTTCCTGTCTCCTCTAGGGTCCCATGGGTCCCCGTGGTCCCCCTGGCCCCCCTGGCAAGAACGGAGATGATGTAAGTAGCCCTGGTAAAGAGATACCATCTGACGCCCACCACCTTTCCATGTGTTAGGTCCCTGTAATCTCTACCCCAGTGCCCCCACCACCTTTGGGGGTGATACCCAGAGAAAGGAGGGCATGTTCTCCTTGATTCATGGGACTGCCCTTGAACAAGGAGCCTCCTGGGATGTTTCCCCATCTTCCTAACAGAGGTGGCTGTCCCTCCCCTCACCCCAGTCACCTTAAAGCAGTCCCCAACCCCATCCCCTGATGTGAATGGCTTCCCACAGGCTTAACCACTTACCTCAGATTCTCACTGCACGTGGTGAGATTAAGATGCTGGTGACAGAAATAAACAGAAATTCCTTTGGAGGGACGCAAAATTCAAGCAAGGGTTGCGTGGTAGATTTAAACTGAGATAAGGTTCTGGGCCCCTAAGCCTGACCCTCAACAACTCCAGGAAGACCCAGGCCTTCCATACTTTTCCAACTCAGGGGGCACGGGCACGATGGCCTTTTCTCTTTCTCTCAGGGTGAAGCTGGAAAGCCTGGTCGTCCTGGTGAGCGCGGGCCTCCTGGACCTCAGGTGAGCAGGAGGATGGCGTGGCTGCCTCCAGGCTTTGCTGCATTTGGGCTTCATTTGGGAGCTGTGTCCACAGTGGTGTCTTCTAACAGCCCTGCCTTTGTCCTTTTCTTTTCTCTCCAGGGGGCCCGGGGATTGCCCGGGACAGCTGGCCTTCCTGGAATGAAGGGACACAGAGTGAGTCACCTTTGTGTCATCTAAGTTCCCAAAGTCCCAGTATCGCATTCCAGCCCTTTCCCCAAAGGATCCTGGTGTGCGTCGTGGTGGGTGGCAGCTATATAAGTTCCAAGGGATAGAGAGTAGACATCAAAGAGAACTTCCCTCCATTGGGAAGGAAATCCCAATAAAGGGATGGAGTGAGATCTTGGGCCAGTTGGGATTTAGTCTAGCTCAGACACAGGGAGATAGCTATGATGACCTCCTGAGGTTCCTCCTGAGGTCTGGGTGGCTGTCAAGGTTGTCCACAGTCTCCACAAGGTCTCACGTTGGCCCTCTTCCTATCTTAGGGTTTCAGTGGTTTGGATGGTGCCAAGGGAGATGCTGGTCCTGCTGGTCCCAAGGTAAGAAGCTGTATGACTGTCATGGTCCTCCACCTCCCCTGCAGTCCCACCATGAATGAATTTCTAACTCTATTCTCTGCTCTGTAGGGTGAGCCTGGTAGCCCTGGTGAAAATGGAGCTCCTGGTCAGATGGTGAGTGTGTCCAGTTGTAGAAGGAAGAGAGGGAACAGGACGTAAGGGCGAGATGGGGGCTTGGGGAGAGGGGTGTGTCTGCTGTCTCACTTGGCTTCTCTTGGTTTTGTTGTCAGGGCCCCCGTGGTCTGCCTGGTGAGAGAGGTCGCCCTGGAGCCCCTGGCCCTGCTGTAAGTACTCCTGGCCCCTTGGGGGACTCCAGGTTCTGGAAGAGGTTCCCCAGGAGCTAAAGGGACTGAGGTGAGCAGTGCTCCGTGAATGTAACTGGGGCTTTCCCCTCTCTCCTGCAGGGTGCTCGTGGAAATGATGGTGCTACTGGTGCTGCTGGACCCCCTGTGAGTACAGCCCTTAGACCTCAGTGCCTGGGATTGCAGAGGGGTCTCAGTGTCAGCTCTTGGGTCTGATACCAGGGGCAGGACTGAACCCCAGGGCCTCTTCTGTCCCAGGGTGTGACTTGCGGCTGCCATCTTCCTTCTCACTAACATCTCCCTTTCATTCACAGGGTTCCACTGGCCCCGCTGGTCCTCCTGGTTTCCCTGGTGCTGTTGGTGCTAAGGTGAGACCCCCCACCCTCCAATGAGCAGGGTTCCCACAGGCCAAGGGGTGGGCATCTCCTTGCTCCCCAAACCAGAGGGACCCAGAATCAAGAGAGAAGCCCAGTCCCCAACACCTTTGTCCTGGGGTCCCCTTCTCTGATCTTGGAGTCCTGACTCTTGGTCTCCTGTCATGGCCCTTCACCCCCTGCCATCCAGCCATGAGGTTGGACTCCCAGGGTGGCTCCTGACAGGTTCTTTCTTCCAATCCAGGGTGAAGCTGGTCCCCAAGGATCCCGAGGCTCTGAAGGTCCCCAAGGTGTGCGTGGCGAGCCCGGCCCCCCTGGCCCTGCTGGTGCCACTGGCCCTGCTGTAAGTGTCACCTCCTCAGTACCCCCGTGCCTGTCCCTAACTCAGAGTCCTTGCCTGTCACTCACCCACCTCTCTCTGTGTCACAGGGAAACCCTGGTACTGATGGACAGCCTGGTGCTAAAGGTGCCAATGTAAGTATCCTGCAGGTTTCAGAGCCGCCCCTGGTGCCCACCTTCCGCCCACCCTGTGCCCTCCACTCCTGGGCTTAACTTGTTCTGCCTCCCGCAGGGCGCTCCTGGTATTGCTGGTGCTCCTGGCTTCCCGGGTGCCCGAGGCCCCTCTGGACCCCAGGGTCCCAGCGGCCCCCCTGGTCCCAAGGGTAACAGCGTAAGTACTGCTCTCTCTCTTCTGCCCCACCCCATGAGCTGGCTCCCGTGGCCTTGTCTGGGAAGCATGAAGATCCAGGCCAGCTGAGCATCCCCACTTTTCACTCATCTTCCTCTCCTCCCACTCAGGGTGAACCTGGTGCTCCTGGCAACAAAGGAGACACTGGCGCCAAGGGAGAGCCCGTAAGTCCCCCAGCAGCCCCTTGGGGGAGGTCCAAGGAGGAATGGGAGCCCCTGGTCCTGGACACCCAGCCTCAAGCCTGCTCTGGAGCTGGTACCAGGACAGCCCCTCACCACAGGCTGCCCCCTCCTCTCTGCCGTCTCCAGGGCCCCACTGGTATTCAAGGTCCCCCTGGCCCTGCTGGGGAAGAAGGAAAGCGAGGAGCCCGAGGTGAACCCGGACCTGCTGGCCTGCCTGGACCCCCTGGCGAGCGTGTAAGCGCCCCCTTCTCAGCCCCAGAGCCGGCCTGGTGCCCACTGTCTGAGCTCACTGACCTCCTCTCCTCCCACAGGGTGGACCCGGTAGCCGCGGTTTCCCTGGCGCAGATGGTCTTGCTGGTCCCAAGGTAACCTCTCTTCAGGGGTGGGAGGCTAACCCTGCCGCTCCCTGGACATTACCTTCCTCTCCCAGATGTAGTCAACCGTCTCCCACTCCCACCGCCCAGTCATTAGTGCCCACACTGGGGCTGCAGACCTCTCTCTTCACACGTAGCCTCACCTTGACCTTCCTACCACCACCATTGCCTCTCAAAGCACCACCCACAGCCCAGGAGGAAGAAGAGGCCAGCCCATGATAAAGAGACCCTAATTGTTGCTGTGACTCCCCCCACCAGGGTCCCGCTGGCGAACGTGGTGCTCCTGGCCCTGCTGGCCCCAAAGGTTCTCCCGGTGAAGCTGGTCGCCCCGGTGAAGCTGGTCTGCCTGGTGCCAAGGTGAGACCCCAGCCCAGCCCTCTGCCCGGCTTGGCCCATGACCCTGCCCATCCTATGAGGGTGCTGGAGCAGGACCACAGATCCACCTTCTAGAATGTCCTCCGCCCCAGCCTCCACTCTCCTTCTCCCCGTCTTCCACCACCCTTATCCCCCACCCCACTCACAACTCTCTGCTCCCCCTAGGGTCTGACTGGAAGCCCTGGCAGCCCTGGTCCTGATGGCAAAACTGGCCCCCCTGTAAGTATCACTCCCCCAGGCCCACATCAGTCTCCTGACCTCTCACCCTCTGTCCTCACCTCCACTTTTGTACCTTCCATCCTCAGGGTCCTGCTGGTCAAGATGGCCGCCCCGGACCCCCAGGCCCTCCTGGTAGCCGTGGTCAGGCCGGTGTGATGGGTTTCCCTGGGCCTAAAGGTGCTGCTGTGAGTACTCAGTGAGGCGTATCGCAGGGACAGACACCCTTGGGGCGAGGGTGGGGGTGGGGGGAAGAGTCCTTGCTCTGGGGCCACCTCTGCCACTGACTTGCTGTGTGGCCTCAAGCCACTCATTGCCCCTCTCTGGGCCTCAGTCTCCCTATTCCATAAAATGAGAGACCTCTCCTGGCTTTACTACCATTGCTCTATCCCTGGAAATAAGTATCGTTGGCCCGCAAACACACGCACACGCACACGCACATGCACACGGGGATAGGATGGGCCTTTTACATGATAGTTAGCCCCAAATCTTGGTGGGTTCTTTGAGGTTCAAAAGAAGATATCAGAATAGATGAGAGCCCTTTGCAGCTCAGGTCACCAAAGGCATACAATGGGGAGAAGAAAGGGAAGAGGGTGGAGAGAGGGGCCTAAGGGGCGGGTCGTCTGGGAGGAGAGGGCTCAGGGAGAGGCCAAGAGATGGAGCAGTGGAAGCCAGCAAAGGCCTTCCTCAGGGGCCAGAGCTGATGGACAGATTCAAAAGCTCCTTAAAAATGCCACTCAAAGTAAACGGGAGGGACCCAGGAGGCCCCGGTTCCCCACTTCAGCTCCCTCAACCCTAACTCTGTCTCCCCACAGGGAGAGCCCGGCAAGGCTGGAGAACGAGGCGTTCCTGGACCCCCCGGCGCTGCTGTAAGTATCGCCTTTTGGTCCCTGTCCCCTCCCTGCCTCCGCCCATGTCACATCCCTACATCCTGCAGGAGGGATGCGGGAGGCTCCAGCCCATCCCCAGGGCGTCAGGACCCCCAGCCCGCAGGCCCCCTACCTGTGCTCTCCTCCTCAGCTGCCCGCCCACCTCACCACCCTGACCCCTTTTTCACTCTCTCCCCATAGGGTCCTGCTGGCAAAGACGGAGAAGCTGGAGCCCAGGGACCTCCCGGACCTGCTGTGAGTGTCCCTGACGGGGAGGCCTGGGGAGGGGGTGCTGTGGGGCAGGAAAGGGGAGATAGCCCCTGTCCCCCTTCTCCTGAGCTTTCCCATGACCGCAGCATTTCCTCCTTGCAGGGCCCTGCTGGTGAGAGAGGTGAACAAGGCCCTGCTGGCTCCCCCGGATTCCAGGTGAGGCCTCACGGCTGTCAGGGTGTTGGAAGAGGGGCATGAGCAACACCTCTTCCAGATTCTAATCCCTCGCTTCCCTCCCCCATTTCCCACCTACAGGGTCTCCCTGGCCCTTCTGGTCCTCCTGGTGAAGCAGGCAAACCCGGTGAACAGGTAAGAGGTAGCAGGCCGCTGAAGAGATGGGGAGTGCAGGGAATACAGAGGGAGAGTCCGGCCCCCTAGCTAATCAGACAACCATCAACTAGAGGAATCAAGGTTAGACTCGAGGAAGGACTTCCCATCATGAAGGGTGCTACACAGAGGGGAGCAAAGAGCTGCACCTCTGTGTGATAGGATCTGGAAGGAGCTGCATGGCTGCTGGCCTGGATGACTTCTTTTTAGAGCTGCTGGAATACTCTGGCTTTCCCTCAACCCCAAGTCTGGTGAGGGTGACACGTTCACGAGGAGGAGTAGAGGGATAATCCCGGTTCAATGCTGAGAAGGGATTGGTCTCCAATCACAGACCCCAAGGGCTAGCCCCCAGGTGGACAAGAATGTTTTCTAGTTGGGAGGACCAAGGTGGGTTCTGCTCACTGTGTGTCCCTCCCTCCCGCTCAGGGTGCTCCTGGAGACATTGGTGCCCCCGGCCCCTCTGGAGCAAGAGTAAGTAGAGCCTCTTGCTGCTTCTGCCAACATGCCCCGTGCTTGGTCCCGTCTCTGCAGCCGCCTCATGGGCCCTGTCCTTTCCTTCTAGGGCGAGAGAGGTTTCCCCGGCGAGCGTGGTGTGCAAGGGCCCTCCGGTCCTGCAGGTCCCCGTGGGTCCAACGGTGCCCCTGGCAATGATGGTGCTAAGGTAAGGGCAGCACAGGGACCAGGTCTCACCCTTCCTGTGATGGGGGCTGCCTGGCTGTGACCAAAGCCGGCTGGATGTTGGGGAGGGATGGGGGGACAAGACTGGGGGGGTCCATGTGCAGCCTGAAGTTCTGGGCTGTGAACCTTTCCTCTTAGCTAGTACCTGTCTTTGGCCTCAGAACCAAGCCTGGGAGAAATTAAGAGGGGGCTCAAAGCTGTGACCCACTTCTGAGACTCCAATCTTCTTGGTTGTCATACAGGGCGATGCTGGTGCCCCTGGAGCCCCTGGTAACCAGGGCGCCCCTGGCCTTCAAGGAATGCCTGGTGAACGAGGTGCAGCAGGTCTCCCAGGCCCTAAGGGTGACAGAGTAAGTTGAACTCCCCCCTCCCTCGAACCCTGTGTGGTTCCCATCTCTCTCTGCTTCAGATCCCTCAGCATCTCTCTTTCTACTCCTTTGGGTCTTTCCCTGTTCTCCTTAATCCTCCCTCTTCTCTGGCCTCTTGGCTGACGAATCCTTACCTATAGTCCAGGCCCTACCCTGCCCATGTGTTACCATGGCAACAAGAGGTGGGAGGGGGGCTCCTGGACGAGGAATCCCTCTACACAAAGCAGGAGCTTCTTAATCTAAGTTCCCCGGAATCCCCACACAGGCACCTTTCCCCTGAGAGATCTTGAGTCCTTGGCACACGTGGGGGCAGGGCAGACACAAGCAGGATGCCATAGGTCACCTCCTTGCCCCACACTGGAAGTCTCAGGCTTTCCTGTGTCTTTAGGGCGATGCTGGTCCCAAAGGTGCTGATGGTGCTCCTGGCAAAGATGGCGTCCGTGGTCTGACTGGTCCCATTGGTCCTCCTGGCCCCGCTGGTGCCCCTGGTGACAAGGTGAGACGGCTGCCTCCCCACCTTCTTCCCTAACACACAGCTTCCCCAGCAAGCCTGGGCACAGCTCTGCAGGGGGAGGCAGCTCCTGCCATGCTAAGCTGGTGATCCAAAGGTGGGGGGCCAGGAGGGAGGAGGACTCTCCTGGGTTATCCGCCAGGAGTATGCAGCATGGGCCCCTGACCCTGCACCTCTTGTCCCTCCCTCTCAGGGTGAAACTGGTCCTAGTGGCCCTGCTGGTCCCACTGGAGCTCGTGGTGCCCCCGTAAGTACAGAAGAGCCAGTCAAGGCTCCATACTCCAGCCTTCTCTCCCTTCGTGCCGCCCCTGGCCCTCTTTCTGGCCCTCTCCACCTTGGCTCCCACCTGCTCTGGTCCCTGTGGGGTTCTCCTCAGGCCCTCCTTCCCCACCCTCCAGTCCATCCCATCCCACCTTCCCCCAGATCAGGGCATCTCTCCATTTGCCTCCTTTTCTTCTAGGGAGACCGTGGTGAGCCTGGTCCCCCCGGCCCTGCTGGCTTCGCTGGCCCCCCTGTGAGTACCAAGATCCCTTTCATCTTCCATCTCCAGCTAGGCCCTGGGGCCTTGAGTGACTGGATGAGGAGAGAGGCATTGGCCTGATTCAGAGAAGCAGGGTGGAGGGGGAATTGTCTCCCATCCAAGCATCTTCCTGCCTGGAGTTCCTGTCCTTCCTCAGCTGACTTCCTAGGCTCACCTTCCACTCACCACACTCCCTCCTCCCCCAGGGTGCTGATGGCCAACCTGGTGCTAAAGGCGAACCTGGTGATGCTGGTGCTAAAGGCGATGCTGGTGCCCCTGGCAGTGCTGGACCCACTGGACCTCCCGGCCCCATTGTGAGTATCTCGCCGTCTAGACCCCGAGCTGCCGGCAGGCTGGATCCAGGACCGGCCCAGCCGTGACGCCTCTGTGCTCTCCTACAGGGTAACGTTGGTGCTCCCGGACCCAAAGGTGCTCGTGGCAGCGCTGGTCCCCCTGTGAGTACCTCACTCTGATTCTCTGCCGAGGCTCTCCCCAGCCCGCGTTTGGAGGTGGGGCGGCTGGGCCAGGTGAGGGGCTGTCCTCCCTCTGATTGCTTCTTTGTCCTTTTCTCCAGGGTGCTACTGGTTTCCCTGGTGCTGCTGGCCGAGTCGGTCCCCCTGGGCCCTCTGTAAGTGTCTGTGGTGGAGACCCCACCGGTCTGGGAGGGTATGGGGCACAGGCCCTCAGGAGCGCGGTGGGCCCGACTACGGCTTCCGCAATGCTCCGGAATCCGATGGATTCTGACGGCCCCAATTCTCCCCAACCAGGGAAATGCTGGACCCCCTGGACCTTCTGGTCCTGCTGGCAAAGAAGGCAGCAAAGGCCCTCGCGGTGAGACCGGCCCCGCTGGGCGTGCTGGGGAAGTCGGTCCCCCCGGTCCCCCTGGCCCCGCTGGTGAGAAAGGAGCCCCTGGTGCTGATGGACCTGCTGTAAGTGCACTACGCTCCAGACGGGTCCAGAGTGGGGGCAGCGTCCCTGGCCGCTGGAAGTCACCTCACCCCCACCCGTCCCCCACAGGGCTCTCCCGGCTCTCCCGGACCTCAGGGCATCGCTGGACAGCGTGGCGTGGTCGGCCTGCCCGGTCAGCGAGGAGAAAGAGGCTTCCCTGGTCTTCCTGGCCCCTCTGTGAGTGCCCCCTCACCTTGCGGATCCAGACGAGAACAGTTGCAGGACTTGGAGGGCGCAGGGTGGGGGTGTTGGGGTCAGCGGGGACAGAGGAGGTGGGTCCTAAGGTCCTCTCCCACCCCATCCCTGGCCTGACCCTTTCTTCTCCCTCAGGGTGAACCCGGCAAACAAGGTCCTTCTGGAGCAAGTGGTGAACGTGGCCCCCCTGGTCCCATGGGCCCCCCCGGATTGGCTGGACCCCCTGGCGAGTCTGGACGTGAGGTAAGCGGTTGCCGGCCCCACGCCAGTGCCGTCGGTGTGGCCGTCTCGGCCTTGGCCTGAGCCTCCCTCCCCTTGGCTGCCGTTCACCTTCCCCCACTCTCTGCAGGGAGCCCCTGGTGCCGAAGGATCCCCTGGACGAGACGGTTCTCCGGGCCCCAAGGTAAGACGGCTGCACCCTGGGGCCACAGCCCCACCTGCCGCTCCACCTGGCCCTCTCAGCTGGGGCTGACCCGATTCCCCTCCTCCCCCCCATTCCCCTCTCAGGGTGACCGTGGTGAGACCGGCCCTGCTGGACCCCCTGGTGCTCCTGGTTCCCCTGGTGCCCCCGGCCCCGTCGGCCCTGCTGGCAAGAGCGGCGATCGTGGCGAGACTGTAAGTAGCTGGGCTCTGGCTTTACCGTTTCTGCTCAGGCCAGGGACTCTCCAGGCCTGCCGAGGGGTCTGCAGATGGACACCTGGCTTCACCTAAGCAGGGGAGACGAGGAGGCCTTGCAAGATGTCTGGGCCCCTGGCCTCCCTGGAAACACTGAGCCACAGCTCAGCCTTGAGGCCCCTCCTCCCGACAGTCCCGCTTCCCCCGAGGAATGGGGTTTGTTCCCAGGTGCTCGCCCCAGCTTACGTGAGGCCTGAATTTACATGAAGATGCACCTGGGGTCAGGAGAGAACGGATATGGTGGGAAAAGATGAGAGGACAGAGGGATTTGGCCGGGGGGGGTCTCACCTGCAGCTCAGGCCGTGCCAGCCCTCAGCTGGGCTCTCCCTGACCAGGATCTAATGCTCTCTTTGCTCTCCCCAGGGTCCTGCTGGTCCTGCTGGTCCCATTGGCCCCGCTGGTGCCCGCGGCCCCACCGTAAGTGCCCTGCTCTGGCCCTTGTGTGCTCAGAACCCTTGTCCAGATGTGGACTGCACCCCCTCAGTGCTAACAGAACTTCCACCTGACAGCCTGTCCCCATCTCTCTTCTAGGGACCCCAAGGCCCCCGTGGTGACAAGGGTGAGACAGGCGAACAGGGCGACAGAGGCATTAAGGGTCACCGTGGCTTCTCTGGTCTCCAGGGTCCCCCTGGCCCTCCCGTGAGTATGCCCAGCCCCTCCCCAGCGCCCACCTGCCATCTTGTCTTCTTTTATCATCTCCCCAAGTCCTGCTGTGTGATGGGGGAGGACACTTTGCCTCGGTTTCCCTCTCTGGACCATCCTTCTCCTCCCTAGTGGGGACCGGGGTCTGAAGACTAATGGGTATTTCCAAGTAGCCTCTGAGAGAGTGAGGGGTGCGCAACGAGGGATCGTGGGAGGGGTCTCAGCCTATGGACACCCTGGGGCTAGACTTCCAGAATAACAAGGTGGCTGGCAGGGGGGCGGTTGCTGGCCACATTTGACCTACACTCGGCCTAAACTGTCTTCGCATCTCTCCTTCAGGGCTCTCCTGGTGAGCAAGGTCCCTCCGGAGCTTCTGGTCCTGCTGGTCCCCGCGTGAGTTGTGTCTTCTATTTATCTGCTCTTCCTGGGTCCCTCGCCTCTCTGGAGAAGCGTCTGGGGCAGGGGATGAAAGAAGGGAAGGGGGTTCTGGACCACCTTACGCAGCCCTCGCCTCCCCCTCCCCACTGCTTCCTCCCACAAAATTTCCTGGCCCAGCTGTGGGAGTGAGCCGTAATGAGGCCGAGGAATCAGAGCCCAGGCAGAGTGGGCTGTGGGCTTCTCTGCCAGAGCTGGGGTGGGCCCGTGCTTTCTGGCAGGCTTTCTCCAACCAGCTTCCTCCCTGCAGGGTCCCCCTGGCTCCGCTGGTACTCCTGGCAAAGATGGACTCAACGGTCTCCCAGGCCCCATCGGTCCCCCTGGTCCTCGTGGTCGCACTGGTGATGCTGGTCCTGCTGTATGTGGTCCCCCACCTTGTCTGCCCCTGGCCCTCCAGCCCCGAAAGCACTGAACCCCGGTAATCCCCCCTCTCCTCCCTCTCTGCGCAGGGTCCCCCCGGCCCTCCCGGACCCCCTGGTCCCCCTGGTCCTCCCAGCGGTGGTTACGACTTCAGCTTCCTGCCCCAGCCACCTCAAGAGAAGGCTCAGGATGGTGGCCGCTACTACCGGGCCGATGATGCCAACGTGGTCCGTGACCGTGACCTCGAGGTGGACACCACTCTCAAGAGCCTGAGCCAGCAGATCGAGAACATCCGGAGCCCTGAAGGCAGCCGCAAGAACCCTGCCCGCACCTGCCGTGACCTCAAGATGTGCCACTCCGACTGGAAGAGCGGTAAGGGCTGGCCCGGCTGTGCCTCCTCCCGCCGCGGCGGGGCTGAGCCCTGAGGCGCCCACATCCCGCACCTCCCCTGACGCCATCGCACCCTGTCCCACTGCAGGAGAATACTGGATTGACCCCAACCAGGGCTGCAACCTGGATGCCATCAAGGTCTTCTGCAACATGGAGACAGGTGAGACCTGCGTGTATCCCACTCAGCCCAGCGTGGCCCAGAAGAACTGGTACATCAGCAAGAACTCCAAGGACAAGAGGCATGTCTGGTACGGCGAGAGCATGACCGGCGGATTCCAGGTGCGTGAGCTCGATCCCGTAGCTGCTCTTAGGAGATGGGCTGGCCCAGGGCTCAGAAGGGCCTGAGGGTAGGTCCTGGGTGGACCAGACCTCTGCTAAGTGTGATCAGCTGGGAGGCAGGAGACCTGGGTCCTTGATACGGGGTCAAACACAGGGTGCCTGGGGGCAAGGGGTGCCACCTCTGGACGTAAGGTTCTCTAGGATGCTCTCAGGGGACTCCAGGGAGGGAGGCCAGGACCGGAGGCTCCAACACAGCCACTTATCTTCGCTCTTCCGCTCCCACAGTTCGAGTACGGCGGCCAGGGCTCCGATCCTGCCGATGTGGCCATCCAGCTGACTTTCCTGCGCCTGATGTCCACTGAGGCCTCCCAGAACATCACCTACCACTGCAAGAACAGCGTGGCCTATATGGACCAGCAGACCGGCAACCTCAAGAAGGCTCTGCTCCTCCAGGGCTCCAACGAGATTGAGATCCGGGCTGAGGGCAACAGCCGCTTCACCTACAGCGTCACCTACGACGGCTGCACGGTGAGTCCAGTGGGGCCCCCGCTCTACGCTTTGGCTTTCCGGGCAGGCTCAGTCCCCCACCCCCTCACTGCCACTTGGTGACACCCCTCTCCCATTGTCTCCCTTTCACCCCAGAGTCACACCGGAGCCTGGGGCAAGACAGTGATCGAATACAAAACCACCAAGACCTCCCGCTTGCCCATCATCGATGTGGCCCCCTTGGACGTTGGCGCCCCAGACCAGGAATTCGGCATCGACGTTGGCCCTGTCTGCTTCCTGTAAACTCCCTCCACCCCAACCTGGCTCCCTCCCACCCAACCCACTTGCCCCTGACTCTGGAAACAAAGAACCCAAACTGAACCCCCCAAAAAGCCAAAAAAACGGGAGACAATTTCACATGGACTTTGGAAAATATTTTTTTCCTTTGCATTCATCTCTCAAACTTAGTTTTTATCTTTGACCAACTGAATATGACCAAAAACCAAAACTGCATTCAACCTTACCAAAAAAAAAAAAAAAGAATAAATAAATAACTTTTTAAAAAAGGAAGCTTGGTCCACTTGCTTGAAGACCCACGTGGGGGTAAGTCCTTTTCTGCCCGTTGGGCTTATGACACCCCAACGCTGCCCTTTCTGCTCCTTTCTCCATGCCTTCTTGGGGCCTCCCCTCCACTGCTCCCCGAATCTAAGTCTCCCCAAAAGACGCAGGAAACAATGCATTGTCTGCCCAGCAACCAAAGGCAATGTTGAAACACCCAAGTGGCCCCCACACTCCCAGCCTACTCCCTTCACCCAGAACCCCCGAGCCCTGGGGGAACCCGGAGTTCTCAGACTGCCAAAGAAGCCTTACCATCTGGCATCCCTGTTGGCCCGGCAACATACCCCTCTTTGTTTTTGAGGGGGAGCATGCCAGGGGCACCACTGGCCCTTCACCACCGGGTTTGGAGAAAAGTCAGGAGGGGCCAAGACAGAGCAGAAACGTCGGATTTGAGAAACATGCCAATCCCCCTGTGCTACCCAGCTGGGTGGGAGAGACTGCTCTGTTCCTTGTGTAATTGTGTTGCTGAAAGACTACCTCGTTCTCGTCTTTGGTCTTTGTGTGTCACCGGGGCAACTGCGTGGGGGGCGGGATGGGGGCAGGGTGGAAGGGGCTCCCCGTTTTATATCAAAGGTGCTACATCTCTGTGATGGGGTGGGGTGGGGAGGGAATCACTGGTGCTATGGAAGTGGAAACGCGCCCCCCCCCTTAGGCCAGCAAATGTTCCTTTTTGTTCAAAGTCTTTTTTTATTCTTTGTTTTTTTTTTTTTTTTTTTCTCTCGTGGATGGGGACTCGTGAATTTTCTAAAGGTGCTATTTAATGTGGGGGAGAGAGTGCCGGCTCCAGACAGGGTCACTTGCTCTCCACCCTCTCTTCATCCCCCTCGGCGGCGCCTCGCACCACCTCAGGCCTCTCTCCTCTCTCTCCCGACCTCTCCCGCCTCTGAAACCCTGTCAGCTGCATCCCATCCTCACGGCCTCTCTTGTAGTCTGTTCTGCGTTCTCTCTCACTGGGTTTCAGAGCACAATTTCCCAAAGCACAAAGCAGTTTTTCCCCCTAGGGGTGGGAGGAAACAAGAGACTCTGTACCTATTTTGTATGTGTATAATAATTTGAGATGTTTTTAATTATTTTGATTGCTGGAATAAAGCATGTGGAAATGACCCAAACCTATCTGCAGTGGCCTCCTAATTTCCTTCCTTGGAGATGGTGGAGGGGAGTCCTGGGGAGGGAGCTTTGGGAGGTGGGTGGGCTCTCCTTCAGCGTCTGCCCCTTCCCTTCCCCTCTCCCTCTAGCACCCTTGACGGACCCTCCCCCTCCCTCTTGCCTTTCTTACGCCTTTACCCTTTCTCTTAACTCTCTCCTGCCATCTTCCTTGCATGTCTCCCATACCCTCTTGTCCCTTACAGTGCCAGACAGGCAACCCACTTGTGCAACAACACACACACGCACACACACACACCTCCCGGCAGATCCTGCCCTGCCCAAACCTCATGCCCATGCCCATGCCCATCAATGCCATCAACTCTCGCTGCTCCCCCCCTACTGCTGGGGGCACCCTGCAGGGTTGGGGGGCTGTGGTCAGGGCACTGGGAGGCCCGTGGTTGGTGGAGGGAGGTGGAGTCCCTGGGAGCCCCCCTGGGCAAATGCCTAGGGTCATCTGGCCTCTTCTCCGTCCTAGCCCCCTCTGAGCTCCTCCAAGGGAGCAGTCAGCAATACAACATGAGACAGGGCTGCTGAGCCTGCCCTGAGGGCCAGAGGAGACCTGGAGAAAACATTGCTTCCTCCTCCTTCTTCTGGTCTCCCTCGGGAGGGAAGGAGGGACCCACCAGCCCTCAGGAAATCCTCCCCAGGGCCTTGGAGAGCTGCAGTCCAGGTACTTACCAGCCGCTACCAGGAAGGTGACAGGCCTTCTAAGTCCCCAAAACATGACTCCTGGGTGTGTGGCGGCCTGGGGAGATCGTTTTGCCCAGCCCCTGCCTCCTGCCCTTTCCTTCTCATTTTTAGAAATTCCTGCTTCCTCTTCCTCCTTTCTCTCACTCCCTTCCTTTTTCCCTCACCCTCTGCCTGCCCCTCCCTGCTGAGCTGAGAGCCTGAGGCCCCCACAAGGAAGGTGACTGGTCAGCTCCCCAATCTCAGGGAAGAGGCACAGCAGTGTGCCGTCCGTGGGCACATAGAGGATCCAGGCAGTCAGAACTCCGGAGCAGACCAGGCGCCCAGAGACCTAGAGACGGGGAGAAGTTGACAGCTGTCCCATTCCTGCCCCCCTCCCAAGGTCTCAGGAACTAAACCTTTGGGCAGGAAAGGCCCTCATCCCTCCCTCAGGTCCACAGAGAGATGGACCAGTCCTCAGAGGCCGTTGTCTGCAATACTAATACCTTGGCTGTCATTCAGTAGTCGTGACGGTTAATTATGGCCTTTAATAATTCTTCATTAGCACTTCTACCACATTCAGGAAAGTGTAGGACTGGAATCAGCCTAAAGAGGGCAAGAAATTGTGGTTTGTAAACAAAAGTTTATTCAATATGCAAATGACCCCAAGTTACCTCGTGATCCTTTGATCAATCCATTGAATGATGGCCTGCCTGACACCAGCCTAGGCAACTCCCAGGCACCTGGACCTCCTGCCCCCTGAGGCCCTTGGCTGTCTTGGTCCCATCCGTATCTGTCGCACCGGCAGGTGCACCACGCTTCTCAACTTCCAGGCCTTTCTTTTTTTTTTTTTTTTTTTTTTTTTTTTTTTGCTGTACGCGGGCCTCTCACTGTTGTGGCCTCTCCCGCTGCGGAGCACAGGCTCCGGACGTGCAGGCTCAGCGGCCATGGCTCACGGGCCCAGCCGCTCCACGGCACGTGGGATCTTCCTGGACCGGGGCACGAACCCGTGTCCCCTGCATCGGCAGGCAGACTCCCAACCACTGCGCCACCAGGGAAGCCCCAGGGCTTTCTTAGGTTTCAAATGTCTCATTGTCCCCTCATTCTCCTGGCCAACCCAGGCTGAGTTGGACTTGAGTTTCCAAAGCTCTCCATGTCTATGGAATTCATCTCAGCCTTAAGACCAGACATTGGTGCCACTGTCACGTTTTCACCCTGTTATTCTTTTCAAGCCAAGAGGAGCTGGCTGAGGCCGGAAGCCAGGGGCTGAGACGCAGGGCTGGGTGCAAGTCTGGGTGTAGATGCCCGGGAGACTGAAGAGAGAGACCATGAGGTCAAGAGATGGCCTTTCTAGGTGAGCGTGTGGAGTGTGACATCGCTGTGAACAGGAGTGAGCACGTGTGAGAGGAAGAGCACGTCCAGACCAGGCCCTGTGTGCAAGCAGCCAGCGGTGTGGAAGGCTCTAGGCTTGGGCTTGCTGCAATGATAAACTCATTCTCCATCTGCTGTCCAGTACGGTAGCCACTAGCCACTGTGGCTATAGAGCGCATGACATGTGGACAGTGCCCCCGAAGGACTCCATTTTAAATTTTATTGTAATTAATTTTAAAAGCTACCTGTGGCTCATGGCTACCGTATTGGGCAGCACGGTAAAGGAGGGGCTACACCTCTCACTGCATATGCACAACTCTACACGTGGGTACGTGTGTGCACGCGCAATGTGTGCACACGCACGTATGAGGGCACGCCAGGTGACGCCGAGTGTCAGGGCGGTGGTGGTGGCAGAGCCCCGCTGTGCAGCCCCGCCTGTGTCATGTGGTTTGGGGCCAGAATGTGGTTGCAGAGTGTGTGCAGGACAGGAGGGGAGGGGGACAAAGGGGCCATTGTATCACATTCCCACCTCGAGCCCTCCTCCCCGCTGACATCACAGCTGCCCTAAATACAGCTGCCCAGACCCGCTGCCTGCACGGAGGCACAGCGTGGACTTCCCACCCTGCTGCTCCGTGGGCTCACACTTGCTTCTCTGTGAGGGAATGGGTCATGCTCCTGCGTCTGATTTTTCAGTCAAATCCAGACCGAAAATTCTAGAAAGAGAGGAGGCTTCATTTGGATTTTTTACCTTTTTGCTCTCTCTCTCTGAATCGTGGGTCCATTTTGGGCTCGACCCCATCTCCTGGCAGGATTCTCTATAACCGAAACGTGGCGGATTTTCCCTCTTTTTTCTCCAGCTCCTTAACTGTCGGCTCCCCAGGTGCCCCCAAGACATCCCTAGGCAAAGCTGGCTGAGGTTGAGAGGGGCTTCCCTGCTGAGCGTGGGCGCCTCAGGCCAGGGGCACACAAGGCCCGGTGGGGCTGCATGTGGGGCTCTCAAAGCCAAGACCCACAGGAGGAGGGAGAGCGAGGTGGGTTCCCCCGGCCTCCCCTGAGCGGATGAGAATGCGCCCACCGACCTAGGAGTAAACTGCATCGGTGTCCAAAGGGGCCCTGTACCGTGGGGGTGGGGGAACGGTGGGGGGTCTGTGTGCGTGCGGACTGCTTCCACACACAGATGGCGACCTGAGGGATGGGCCTGGGCATTTGAGACGTGTGTACATAGGCATGACAGAGGGCACAGGAGAGTCTGTGTGACGAGGATGAAAGGGGGACAGTAGAGCAGAGAGGAGTGTGGGGGAAATGAGGAGAGGCTGGAGGGGTGGGGCACCATCCTCAAGTCCAGGGCCGCAGGGCTCTAGTGCGGGTGAGCAGCTGTGTCTCTGTGTCTCCTCCCAGGTGTGTGCTCCAGAGGGTACCCAATAGGGCTGAGAGATGTCCATGGATCAGGAAGCAAGACCCTGGAAGAAGGACGGCTCTTGTCTCAGAGGGTAATCAGGCCCTTACACACACAGAGGTCCAGTGCTTTGCGGAGGATGTGCATGGCAAGGCCCGGAGGGAGGTGAGTTTGGTCCACATGGGTGCTGGAGAGAGTGGGGTTTTCTCTGCGTAAGACAGTGGAGGAAAAGGAAAATGGGGTAGGGTGGGGACCAGAGCACATTTTAGAACAAGGAGGCCACATATTCAAGTGCTAGGTGACTTCACTGCTGTGAGGCAAAGGCCTGCCACTCCTCAAGGTTTCTGAAAGCTCTGACACATGCAGAGGCCTGGTGTGAGGAGGTGTTCTGGAAAGTGCCTGAGTTCTGGGTTTGGGTCGATCTGAAGTGGAGATACAGGAAGGACCATGAAAACAGCACTGCGGTGGTGGGATGAATTGGGAGATTGGGATTGACATATATATACACTAATATGTAGAAAATATTAACTAATAAGAACCTGCTGTATAAAAAAATAAATTTAATTTAAAAATTATAAAAAGAAGAAAAGCACTGCCCGATAAAAATACAAAGTGAGGCACACATGTGATTTCTCATTTCCTAGCAGCCATATTAAAAATATAAAAAGAAACAGGGGATGTTAATTTTAATAAGATATTTTATTTAACCTAATATAACCCCAAATATTATCATTTCATCAGTACATTTGCAGCACATCTCAGTTTAGAAGCCAATTTCAAATGCTCAGTGGCCACAGGTGGCCAGCAGCTGCCTTACCAGACAGAGCGGGATTGGACAGCAGGTCAGCGCCAATGAGCAGGTGAATTTCAAGCTCCACCCTCATTCACAGGGAGAGCTTGAACTTTTCGTAGAATGGAAATTGAGTCCATTTAATCCGGATCTTAGGGGACAGGGAGATCTCACAGACCTCTGGTTTTGGGGTGACCATGTGCATGTTTGTATGTCATAAAGTCTCCGTTCTCGGGAGCTGCCAGATGACAGGCACTCACCTAGTTCTCCCAAATTCTCACAAAAGCCTCAAGACAGTTATAATTAATATCTATGAGTAAAATGTCAGAGCTGTGATTGGAACCCTGCTCCCTCTGGCTCCAAATCCCAGCAGATACACCAACGGAGCTCTCTATAACACGGGGTCTAAGTGTGTGCGTGCATATATCTCAAGAATAAGGAAGAAGTGTGCAGGTGGGGGCTGAGGCCAGCTGTAGGGGTCCCTGTGTCCCCTGGTAACAGAGGGCCTTCTCACCAATTTGAGAGGTGGTGAGCTACCATCTGGAGTCAGGCCATGCGCGAGGGCTGTGTTTGGGATACAGGTGGAGACGCTGGGTCCTGTGGGCATCGTGGGCGTGGCACTGGAGGCGATCAGTTCTCAGGAGGAGAACACAACAGCTATTTGTCCTCGGCGGTGAGGGACTGGGGTGTGACTGCCAGGTGGAATCTTGCCCCCTTGCCCTCCCCGTGTGCTGCCAGCGTGGCCGGGAGCTGGGAGCCCAGGCACAGCTCTCTGTCCTCCGCAGTCACGCCATGCCCCCAGCCCCTGTCTGGGCCACTTCCTCCCGGCCAGCAGCCAGGCTCCCGTGTGCTCCTGGTAGCTGAGCTGGGAGGGAGGCGCTGCCAGGATCCCAAGGCAAAGTCGCGCAGCAAAGGGAAGCGTGGCGCGAGCCTCGGACTCTCCCGTCCTGGCCAGCACAGGAAGAGCGCACAGACCCAGGGTGGCAGCATGAGACTCGGAGAGGGCGGTCCCCTGCTCACGGGGTGGGGGGCAGGGATCAGGGAGGAGCCACCCCAGACAGCCAGCTGACCGAGTGGAGCTTCCAATCTGAGCAGATTCTGTGCAGCTCCAGGTTTCAGCCAGATGAGGGGCCCCGGGGGAAGGAAATTGCACATGAGAAGTCGCAGAGCCCATGTGGTTGGGGGTTGTTACCTAAAGAGTTCTTCAGCCAACAGACGTTTATTGAGCACATACGCGGTGCGAGCTCGGAGCCTCTTCCTGCCTCCACAGATGCTTCTGGGATTAACTAACTAATGGGTGTGGGGTGGCCAGCAGGGAAGGGGGAGGCACCCACAAGATAACGGTAGAAACGTTGGCAATGGCCTTGCTCACCTCACCCCCTTTGCCCAGAGAGGAGCAGCAACCTCCTTAAGAGCTCGGAGTGGCCCAGACCTGATGGCTTCCCCTCACATTCCTTCTGAGCAACCCTCCTGAGTGCCTGCTGTGTGCGGGCGCTGCGCCCCCTGGGGGCACACAGAATCCTGCCCTCCTGGAGCTTACATTCTAGGGCCAAAGCTGACCCCAGCAAGGCGCTCCTACAGGGCACATCCTATGGGAGAGCACGGAGGCTGGGCAGAGGGCTCTCTCTGAGCAGGGGAAAGGCCTCTGTCAAGACCTGCCATTTGGGCAGAGGCCAGAATGACTGCACTAAGGGGAAGTTTTGTGGACATGGGAACTGGGGGTCCCCGGCAGAGGGAAGAGCGAGTCGAAGGCCCTGAAACAGGGTTGTGTTAGAAGGCAGCGCAGCTGGGGCACACAAGCCGTGGGAGGGGTGGTGATGAGGTCAGAGGGGTGGACGGGGTCTCTACGCCTGGCCAAGAGTGTGGATTTACTCTCGGTGTCTCGGGAAGGCAGAGGAGAGTTGACAGCAGAGGGGCGAGACTCCCTGATTTTTCTTGTTAAAGGAAGGGCCCAACTGGTGTTGGAGGCGAGACTGAAGGGGCAGGGAGGAGGCAGGGAGGCCACAGGGAGGCTGTTGTGGGGGTCCGCGGTGAGATCCTGGAGCTGGCCTGGGAAGGTCATTGTGGAAGCCGTGAGATGTGGATGGATTCGGGACATTTTTTGAAGGTGGGGATTCTGGGAAGTGAGAGGAAGGAGAGCAACTTGGGGTCCTCATGACCCCCTTGCCTATACATTTCTGAAGAGCGGGATGCAGTGTTCAGAAACTCGGCCTCCTCTGGGGTCCTTGGCTCTGGGGGCATCGCCATTAGACCGGGGGCTGCCCTGCCTGTTTCAGCCTCCCCTCAGCCCCCAGGTTGGGCCCTTGCCTCCAGGTGAGAGAAAACTCCCATGCATCCCCCCTACCTTCCCCCTCCACACACACACACACACACACACACACACACACACACACACACACACACGGGGAAAAGGGGTGATTAAGCATCAGGACAGCGGGTGGGGCCCAGGCCTAGTGTGAGGGGCGTAGAAAGGGGTGGCGAGGCCTCAGGGTGGGCTTGTCTGTATTCTGTTGGAGCTGCCCTCGGCGTCAGGGGCCTGGGCCAAAAGGCCCTGCTTCTCCCTCGCCCTCCTTACCTGGGTCCCCTCTGGGGCTTAGTCCCTGGCCTGTCCTCCCCAGGGAGCATGAGATGTGAGACGGGATGTGCCCTGGCTGGTAGGGGCAGGGGTGGAGCCGGCCTGCTTTGGTTGCAGCCATCTGAGAAAAGCAAGCTGTGGCCACTTCCTGGTCAGCCAGTCTCTCCAGGGCTCACGTGGGGACCAAGCTGAGCTGGTGACCCCAAGCTCAACAAGGGCTGTGCAGCGTCCTGCGGACCTCGCCCCTGTCCCTGAGGAGCGCACCGGGAGGGGTCGCTGATCCGGGTCACTGATTCAGGGTCCTGCACCCCAACCCCCCCTCCATATCTAGGTTATGACTCCCAAAGGGACCTCCCCCCAGGAGATCTGGATGGGTGAGAGCCTGGATCTCCTGCTTCCAGAGCCCCTCAACCCTCCAGAAGGCGGCTTGGAGGTGGACATGCCAGGTTTGAAACCAAGCTCTGCCACTTGCCTGCTCTGTGACCTTGGGTAAGTCACTCATTGTCTCTCGGACTCAGTGTCCTTGTCTATAAAATGGGGATGGTGATCCAGGTATCCCTCGCCGTTAGGTTCATGGGAGGATTAACATCAGGGCTGCATATGCAGGTCCTTCGCTCTTACTTTCAGAGAATTTGAGAAAGGGCCAAGAGTCCAGAGGGCAAGGCGGCAGCTCCTGGCTCCCTCGAAGGGCTCCCCCAAGGCAGAAGGGGAAGCAGAGGCAATGAGGGCTGGGAAGGAGGCTGCTGAGAGGAAGGTACAGCAATAGATGAGCAGAACAGCAGGTTTTATTCTGGGCGACCTGATCCCAGATACCCTCATCCCATCCCATCCCATCCTCATCTCTCTGCTTATTCCAAGCCTGGGGTCCACTGGGACAGGAGCTGGAGTCGGAAGGAAGGATGTGGCCATGGGTCGTGGCTGCTCTGTGCGTGGGGAGAGAAGGGAGGATGAGGCCAGGGTTGGAACTGGAGCGGCAAAGAGAAGAGAGGGTGGGGGTCTGCGAGGACCAGGACCCGGTTCTCCTGCCTTCCCCACCCTGACCCTCTGAGTCCAAGTGCTTGGCACTGGGGCCCACACACCTGGCACTGCTGAGCACCCCCCACCACTGCCTCAGAGGGGCAGACAGGTCTGTGTGCCCTTTCCCATCCGCCCCCGTCACCTGCCCCAGCCTTGAGACGGAGGCCACCTTACTCCCAGAAAAGAGGCTGGCACTGCCCAGCCGGACCCACCTGTGTGGGCCCTCAGTGCTGGTCCAGGATGAGGGGCACCCGGGCGCTGTCCACTTGCGGGGGCAGCCGCTCGCCTGTGCGCACGTTGAACATGGGCAGGGTTGAGAGTGGCCGGGGCACCTCTCGGCTAGCTGCCATCTGTCGCAGCTCCTCTGTATTCCCACGGATGGTACAATGGTGGACCATCTGGATACTGGGGACACAGGGCCAGCAGAATCATCAGCTCTAGGAGTCAGCACCCACTTTGGGGTCCAGCCTGGCATTATCTCTGAGCCACCCTGAAGTCTTCCCCGCCTACAATGTGTGGGGAGACACACACGGGATGGGTGGGGGAGGACAAACAGGAAGTTCTACGGTGTCAGCTTAGTGTCCAGTGACTGAGGCATGGGGTCTGGGTGCAGACATCCTGGATTCAAAGCTGTGTGTCCTTTGAAAGTTGCTTAACCACTCTGTGCTTCAGTTTCCTCAACTGTAAAATGGGGATGATAATAATAGAACCTACCTCCTAGGATTGTTTTGGAGATTAAATGAGAAAATGCAGGCTGGGTGTTTAGAAAAGTGCCTGGCACATGGTTAAGAGTTCCTGAGATACTAAGACATGAATAGATACCTACAGTGGTATTTATTACCAGAAGCCAGTGTTTGCTGGGCTCTATATTGTTTTTATATTCTGATGGTGATCCCCCTGTGTCCCTTCTAGCAATCAGTTCCCTCTTCTAATATTCTCTCCCAGCACCGAACCTCCCTCCCCTCCCCGTCATCCCCATCTTAGTCTGGCAAATCTACCTCCTTCACCTTTTCCTAGATTTGCCCAAGTTCTTTCCTGCTGGGCTTTGACTGCCTGTATTTTGGACCCTCAGACCTGGGCTCCACTCCCTCTGTAACTTGACCCCCTCCCACCCTGCCCCAGGCTGTCCCCAGCATTGCTTAGCTCCAGACACACACAGAGTCTTGCTTCCTGTCTGTGTTTCGGACCAAGGCTCCTTGAGGCTGGAATGAGGTCCCACCCTCACCGGACTGGAAGCCCCAGCAGCGCCCAAAGGACTGACTACCACCCCCTTTAGTAAGTCCTACCTGAGCTCTAGCTCCAGTTTCCCCTAAGAGGGCTGAGCCTCGTTCTCATCTGACGTTCTCATGGGCTTGCTTTCTGCTGTCCGAACTTTAGTTCGTTTTGAGAAGTAGGGTAGGGTAGCACAGTGGTTAAGCATGAGAACCTGCTTTGGGTCTGAGTGTGAGTTCCACTGCTTACTGGCTGTGTTACCCTGTGTAAGTTACTTAACCTCTCTGTGTCACCATTTCCTCGACTGTAATGCAGTTGTTGTATGAATTAAGTGAGTTGATGCAGAAAAAACATTTACATCTACTGGTCAGCATGCAGCAAAAGATAGCTATTATTGTGGGGAGACTTCCATGGCTATTATTATCGTTGGTGCTGTTTTATTGTAGTAGGCCCACTGATAAACTTGGCCTCCAGTGGAAGGATGTTTCCGAGCCCTTTTACATGAACCCACCCACATTTGTGGGCTCAGCCTGGAGACCTTTTCCCAGACTACCTGCTGGGTCAGACAAACAACAGGGACTTTTCAGTACGGACAATAAGAACTGGTTTTCTTAAAGGGGTGGGGGCCCCAGGCAGGGTGGAAGCAATCCTACTTACTGCTGGATCACTGATCAAATCTGGGAGGAGGAAATGATCCCTACCCATGCCCGTGTCTCAAGTCGTGGACACAGACTCCAGCTAGAGCCTGAGAGATCAGACTACAGAAAAGTTTTTCTAGCTTCCTACTGAATGTGCCGGGGAGGGTCAAGATGAGCTATTGAGTCTGGAATTTGGCAAGCAGAGTTGTCCAAAGCACAAGTTTCCATTAGCAGGCAAGGGGAGGCTGAGAGGGGACGGGAGCAGGAAGCGTGTGGCAGTGGAGGCAGCCTGGCAGGTAATGATCCCTCCGGTGGGGGAGGCCTTAGTTGATGGGCCTCCTCCCCACTCCCAGCCCCACATCTGGGTCTCATTACTCTAGTAACACACACAGGTGGAAAAACGTTCTGCGGACAGTTTTCCAGAGCAGCAGCAGAAGTCAGACCCGCGGTGCCCTCCTCCGCAGTCCTTCCACATCAGCACTTGGGCAGAAAAACCAACTGGCAGGCATTCTCCCTCTCCACACACACACGCACGCACGCACGCATGCACGCACAGCCCCTTGAGCCCTGATTCTGACACACAGATCACAGGAGAGGGTCATTGGGCTGGAGGTTGGGCTAGAGGATGTTCTGACCAATAAAATCTGACGTAGGTGAAAAACAGGCAGCAGAATCACAATTTTGGATCATTTGAAAAATGAACCTGAACAGGCAGAAAGAAAAAAAATAGGATTTTGTAGAAATAAATCAACACAAAATCCAAATCAACAAGGGCTGATACCGTGCGCGCACGCGCACACAGGGTAAAATTGCTTATTGACTCGAAACTGATGGAGGAAGCATAGTTTCCTGACACCAGCAGAGCTAGAAAGTTGACCCAGGAAAGGCAGACCTGGTGGAAGTAACTGGCCAGAAGAGAATCCCCGCAGTGGCAGGAGACGACACTCATCAAATTTGGCACAGGCCCCCAAATTGAGAAATAAAATCCTCCTTGTAAAATTTACATAGAAAATCACTGATCCCAGTGGGGGAAAATTCTACCAAATAAAAATGAAAGCAGAAAAAAAAGCAAATCTTTTTCATTGCTTTGTGTAAAAAGTTGATCAAGGAATTAAATCGACTTAGATAGATCAAGGAATTACATTTGTGTTCACTCAGGAACATTTATTCCCCATAAAAATTCAAAAACGTTGGTATAATTCTGATTCTAAAAATGTATTGTTTAACCCAATGGATTTATATGGTGCGGTCAAAATGGGGGGGTTAAGGCGCCCTAGAGTCAGCTGGCGAGAACATACATACCCCGTGGGTCCACCTGCTTGGCTCACTCAGCCACAGCCCTTCTCCCCAGGCTCCCTGGCACGTCAGATGCCCACACTACCTGGCGTCTGCCCCACGCAGGGGGGAACAACGGGGCTACTGTGACCCTCACAAGATTCTGGTGACCTCACAATGCTCCCCTGAGGTCACCACAGGGATAACCTTACCACCCTCTGCACCTGAGGCACAGCTCTGCTGAGGCCAGCGTGGGTGACCATCCTTAGCCCTCCTTCTGGCCACCCAGGGAGGGCAAGGCTCCGGCCAGAGCCCTACAGGGAAGCCTCTGAGGGAACCAGGAACAGGGACGCACCTCCTCCACCGAGGAGTAACTCAGGGGAGACTTCCAGCCACCATCCTGGAGGTCCTCGCACCCAGTTCCCTTCACTGGCCCCAGGAAGAGATGAAGAAAGACACTTCGCTGCCACCCCCATCTGGGCCCTTGGCCTCAAACAGTGCCCTGGGTGCAGTCCAGCAGGCCAGCACGTCCGGACTCCCGAGCAAGAGAGGGACTGGGTGCCACGCCTCCTCCAAAACCCACCGGAAGCCCAACATATCCAAAGTGATCCTGGGGGTCATGGCGAGCAAGGGGGCGCGCAAGCGCGTGTCCCTGGCTACCCTGAGGAAGGCCGTCGCCACCAGCGGCTACAACATGACCCGCAGCGCCTGGCGCTTCAAGCGAGCACTCAAGAGGCTGGTGGACAAGGGCATACTCAAGCAGGTGACAGGCAAGGGGGCCACAGGCTCCGTCTTCATGGCCAGCAAGCATGCCTCCAAGTTCAAGCCCGAGGCAAAGAGACGGCAACGGCAGCGGCAGTGGCAGTCGGGGCAGCGCCGGCCTGGGCAGCGCCGGTTGCCCATGGGCTCCAAGCAGGGGCACAAGAAGCTCGCCAAGGGGGTTCGCAGGGCGGCCAAATGCTGCCACAGTTAACCAGGAAGGCTGGGCAAGCAGGGAGGGCTGCCAGGCCCGCCACAGGCTCAGTGCAGTGGGGATAAAAGGAGCCTAACATTTCACACCTGCCTCCTGGAATCTCTGGGGTTCAAGGGAGAGGGACAGAAAGAGGTCTGGAGGCACAGAGGACAGGTAAGGCCATGGGTGGGGAAAAGCTGGGCAAAATAAGAGTGAGATAGATTTGGGAAGGGCTGGAAGGATTGAAAGCACCCAGATGTTAGCTGGTCCAACCGCATCATCTTGCAGGTGAAGAAACTGAGGCCAGAAAGAGTCACAGTAACTGTGTGGCAGAAAGCAGCCTGGAACCCAAGTGTCTGACTCCCAGCGAACCGTGGTTGTGTGTGTGTGTGTGTGCGCGCGCGCGCGCGCACGTGCACGCGCTGGAAGCCTTTTAAGTTGCTTTCTAAAGTTGCTTCTCAAGCCCTTTCTCCCAGGGTGGCAGCAGATCCCTGAAGCTTGGCTAGGTCCCCTCTCCTGTCCCACTTTAGGCTCCTCCATGGAGACCAGAAAATGAGAAAACCAAGCCAGGACAGGTCGGGCCCAGCGCCCAGCCAGCCGAGGGCTGGAGCGCACAGGCCGAGGGTAGCTTCATCATCCCAGAGTAATTTGGTTTGTCTGCTGCTCATGGAGGTTGGAGGGTCCAGCCTGCTAGTCTAGGAGACCTCCCACCCAGCCCCCAGATTTCCCCTACTCACTCAGAGGTGGCCAGGTCTCTCTTCAACCTGGAAAAACAAGGGAGGGGATTAGCTATTATCCACAACCCGTCCCGGTGCCAGGCCAGGCAAGGGGCCCTTCCTCCCTTCCTGGCTGAGGACTCTGCTCCCTGAGGGATCTGGGTCCCCACGTGACACCAGTGCCACAAGGAATCCCACAACGTGAGCACCAGCCCCAGTGCCCTCCCTGCCCTCAGCCCCCACACTCACCGTCCCTCCCGCCGGCAGCACATAACGTAGGCCAGGAGCAGGGTGAGCAGTAGGGCCACCAGCAGGGGCACCAGGAGGGTGACCAGTGCGTCGGTCAGGAATTCTCGGGCTGTGGCCTCGGTGGGTGGGCAGAAGAACGGGTCGTGCTCCAGGATCCCATCACCTGGCGTGGGTACCTCATCTGCCGGCTCTGGCACTGACTTGTCCACCTGCTCAGAGAGCCCAGGGCTGACCCAGGAGTGGATGGCCAGACACAGAGAACCTCAGGGCGCAGGGCAGGAGTTCTGGGGCCAACCTGCTCCATGCAACTGCAGGGATTCCTCCTGCCTGGCCTCCCCCAGCTCATGTGACCGAGCAGAACAAGCACTGGTCTAGGTGCCAGGAAAGAAATTCTAGGAGAGGCAGGACCGCACAACGGTTAGAGCACAGCTCTCATGTCTGACTGCCTGGGTTTGAATCCTGTTTCAGACAAGTGCTATGCTGCAATGACTTACCCCTAGGTGCCTCGGTTTTCTCATCTGTAAAGTAGGGACGCTAATAGTGGTACCTGTCTCCTGGGTGGTTGTGAGGATAAAACATGTTGATTGCATAGTGCATTGCCCATGGCAGGTGCTCAAGAATGTTGATTACCAGTTCCTGCCTGTGCTGTCGGTCAAGTCACAGGAAGGGTTCCTAGCCCTGGGAATAAGATCTCTAGGGACCCTAGACCCCTCAGCTCAATATCCCAAAGAGCAGTAGTGAGCATCTTTGGTTTATAACATGGGGGTGAGAGCTATCTGTCCCTTATTTTAGGCCAATTTGCTGTGACACCTTAGAGGAAAATAGAGCTGTCACACAGAGGCCCCAGGTGGAGAAAGGAGTTTGGAACCATCCTGCGGGAGTGATTGTTCTAGCTGTTCCGTTGGGCACAGCTGGGGCTCCAGGAGCGGGTGATCCCTTGTCTGGATCATGGGCTCTGTTGCCCTCTTGTGGAAGAAGGTAGAACATGTGTGTGCGCACGCGCGCGAGTAGATAATTGAAGAAACGGAAATGGGATGGGATGGGGATGGAGGAGACCGTGATGGGGGCCATGCCCCGCCCCCACCCCTAGAACCAGGGTCCCTCCTCACCAACAACACGTTGCACCAGTCAACTCGGAAGTGAGGTGCCAAGGTGTCATAGCAGGACAGCAGTGGAGGCTGGCCCTGGGCACAGCGAGCTTGGCTGTCCGGGGATGCCACCATCTTCAGACAGGTGGAGAAGGGTGAGGAAGAGCCCACCTTGATGTATACCCTGGGCCCAGACAGAAACCACTATCAGAAAATCGGGGGTATCACTGGGCACTGGAGATTTGAGGGTTATGGTCACCCTGAGATCTGGGGTTATGGTGAGAGTACACAGAGCACCCATCTTCTGGGGCCTTGGCCCCCAGGAATGTCCTTTGATGGATGGATCTATCATGTCCTTATGGGCACCAGGAAGTGCAGAGTTCAGGGTAACTAGGGTTTGGGCCCAGGAAGGGCAAGAGGGAGGAGATGAGGGGGTGGCCAGAAGGAAGTGGACAGTGATGTGATGCTGGGAAGTAAAGATGCGCACGGTGAGCGTGCAAGTGGTAAAGCCCCACTTGGAAGTTAGGGAGACCCATGTTCTATGCCCACCGCCTAGACAAAAGGCAAGCTGCCCCCTCCTCCAGGAAGCCCTCCTGGGCTGCATGCCTACCCTTCCTTGCGGCCCTCGATAGGAAGGGGGACTCGGCCCCCACGGTCCAAGGCAGAGGTGATGTTGAGCAGCTGGAGTTCCCCTGGCTCCCAGAGCCCCCCCAAGGCTGTGAGGAAACGGCCGGCAGGTGTCGAGGGCAGCACCTCCTCTACATCATGGCTGCGCACCAGGAACTCAGCCTGGTATGGTAGCAGGGGGCCTGGGAGGGCCAGGTGGGCACCTTAGGCCGCACCCAGCCCCCAGCCCTGCGTGGATCGTTCCTAAGCCTCCCCCCATCCAAGCTGGTCCCCGTGTCCCCTCAGCTCCCTTCCTTCCTCCCTAATACCCCCTATATCACAGACCTCAAACGCCCTTCCTCCACACCCACAGCCTCAATTACTCACCCAAGCCTCCACCGTCTATCAGCAGAGCGGCCGAGAATACAACTCCAGAGTCTTTCCAGGGTGCCCTGCTCCCCACTACTCACTCTACACCCGCCTTCCAGGGGAGATTCCCCCAAGACTGGCATTGGTGGGGTAGGGGTGGGGCGGGGCTGGCGGTACCTTCTGGGTCTCCAATCAACAGCACCAGCCTATGCCGGGTGGTGTCAAAGCTGTCCCGATTGTAGGCTGTGACCTGGAGGATGGGGTAGAGGGCTGAGAGGTGGGGTTAGGAGAGAACCTACCCCCTAACCCCGGGTGGTGCGGCTGGGCCTGGCGGGAGAAGACTGAGATAGCCCACCAAATTAGAGGCATGTGAGTCACGTAGATGAGTGAACGCCGGGTCCCTGTTGCAAGCGACACAGCCCACTGGGGCCCCTACTGGTACCTCGATGACCTGGCGTCCGCGATCTGCTGGGGTGGGGGCGCCATAGAGAAAGCCAGGCTGGTGGGGGCCGCGCTGGGCGTAGCGGAGCCACCTGGGCAGGTCTGGGTGTCCCTGGAGGTGGGCGTGGTAGGTGATAGGGACGGTGGCTGGGACAGCTGGCGGAAGGGAGGAGAGGGGATTGGAGACACAAGAGGAGCCTTCACCAGCCCTGGGCCAGGCGCCCCCAGTCCACCCCGGTGCCCCTCAGGCCCCTCTCACAGACGACGAGCTCAGGAAGGTGCAGGAAGTTTTCGCGATCCAGGGTGTGTACAAAGACGCGGCCCACGAGCGGGTGCAGGGTGGTCTGCTGGGCCTCGGTGCGCCCCAGCCCTGCCAGGAGACCTGTGGGGACCCACGACCCCCAGACACACGGCCCAGCCTCAGTCCTGGCCAGGGAATAAGGTCCCCTTTTCCACCAGCCCCTAGTGGCCCTGAGGGAGTGGAGACATGTGTGAGAGGAGGCAGATGGATTTGCTGGCTCCCAGGCAGGATGGGTTGGGGCCCTGGCTGTGCCGCACACTTTAATCAGTGACAAGACCCAGACCTTAGTTTGCTTTGGATTCACGGAAGCCCCTCACTCCTCATTTTGGGCCTCCATTGAGGGTCACAATGGGCAGGGACTGATGTCTGGCTGAAAGGGGTGTGGGGTGTGTGAGTGTGTGTCTGTGTGTGCGAGTGTGTGTGTGTGTGTTAAGAGCACTTGGAAAAGACCCCCAAGCTGACTGTGGGAGGCTGGAGGGGGTAGGAGGGAGGGAGAGGTAAGGACCCCTCGGAGGAGGCAGGTAGCCATTCTGGGGCCCCCACCCGCCTCCCCTAATATACAGAGGGGAGAGGGCCCACACTGGAGGCCACTAGGAGCTGAGCAAAGGGGAGCCTGAGCCCAGAGCCCCAGGGAGAGGACCTGCCCCAGTGACCCTCACACTCTCCCAGGGCCAAATTTAGCCTGGACCCAGGAAGAAGCCAGCCCATTAAAGGGCCCATGGCGCTCTGGGCCTGTGCAGTTAGGCCCAGCCTAGCTTAGGACACCTTGCCCCTCAGAGTTCCCAGCCAGCACCCCATATCCCAGCTCCCAGCCCCAGTTCCCTAGAGCCCCATCGGCTGTGGAATTTACACCCCAAAGTCCCTGTGGCCCTTGCCTCACCCCGACCCCCAACCCCTCCCCTGAGGAACTTCTCACCTCCCCCCAACCTGGACCTCTCCCCTGAAGAAGACCCCAACTTACCCACAAGGAGAGAAATCCAGATTAGCACTGCTGCCATGGCTGTCCCAACCTGGCCCTGCCTGTGAGTGACAGAGACAGGAGCAGGGAGCAGGGAGGAGGGAGGAGGGAGGAGGGAGGGGGAAGGACGGGAAGATGTCCCAGAGCAGCTGGGCCCGGCTTCAGCCAGCGGGACCCTCCCCTTCCCCACCCAGAGCAGGCACTAAATCTAGGGTGGACACCCTCCTCACAGGATGAGGGCCCTCCAATCATCCCCTTCCTAGGGCCAGAGTATATTTTCTAAACCATCAACCTGACTGCCTGAGGCCCCCCTTAAAACCCTAATGGCTTCCATCGCCCTGAGCTCCGCAGCGGCTGATGGCTTTCAGGCCCTGCCTGTACCTGGCCATCCTGTCCAGAATCCCCTCTCTTCCTCCTTACCCCCTCCCCGCACACACACACTACCCCAGGCTTCTGCCCTGCCTCCCTCTGCTGCCCCACAACCTGATCATCTCTCCTGAGTATACACCCCTTTGCACGAGCTCTTCCCTCTGCCTGGAGCTCCCTTCCTGCCCTAATCCTACCTTTCATCCTACCTTCTACTCACCTTGCAAGACGCAGCACAGGCATCCTCTCCTCTCTGAAGCCTTTCTGTCCTCCCTCCTGTGTGGCACAGCCAACCACACAGTGTTGCGTGGTGGCCTGGGATCTCATGATCTTTGCATCCCTGGACCTAGCCCAGGGCCTGGCAACTAGTAGGTGTAGGGGGCGAGGTGACAGCTTCATGAACAGCACGTGAGGGCACCCCTTCACCCAGCCCTCTCCTCAGACTAGGCACCCCCAGCATGCCCCCCAGGTCCGGGAAGAGAGAGAGCCTTGGACAGAACCAACCAGGTAGAGACAGGGAGTAAAGGAGGCCTGCAGGCCTGGACATGAATCCCACCTTGACCCATTCACTGGAGAATATGGCCTTGAAAAATCATCTGCCCTCCCTAGGCTCTGTTTCCACGACTACAAAGTGGCAAGAACAGTGCTCTCCTCCGGGTGTCCTTGTGAGGAATCCACAAAATCGTGAATTCAGCACATATTACAGAGCACCTGCTATGTGCCAGGCACTGAGGGGGCAGAGATGAGCAGCCCCTACTCAGGTGGAGCTCTCACGTCAGCAGGTGATGACAGCTGCCCTCTGCCTGCTACTGTGCTGAAGGTTTTACATAGATTTACATATAGTAACTCATCCCATCCCCACGGCCGTTCCATGAAGCAGGTATTATCTTTGTCCCCATTTTACAGATGAGAAAACTGAGGCATGAAGGGTGTATAACTTTCCTGAGGCCACACTATAGACAGCTGAATGCATGTAAAGAACTCAGCCCGGTGCCTGACTCAGTCCAGGATGCCGCCAACGTCCTTGCCGGTGGGGTACCACTTCCCCTTCCTTCCTGCGTCTGCCGAAGGATCTCAGTACAGGTGTGATGGAAGCGGTGTGCCTTTCTTTCCCTGGACCACCCATTCAGAACAAGCAGAGGGGCACTCTCCCCAGATGCCCTGAGAAGGAGGCAGGGGACTGTGGGTGTCAGCGTTCCAAAATCCTCAGTACCTGTGTGAGCATTCTTCCTGGGCCTTGAGACATAGGGGGTTGCCACCTCATCCCCATAGGCGAATGCCCCAGGCAAGGACATCTGGGACCTGCCCTGAGTCAGCCTGAGAGGGAGGGTGTTGGCCTGAAGATTGGGGTGACCGGTGGGCATGTTACTCAGTCCTTGTCCCTTCCTGTCTCTCCCCACATGACCATCCCACCTGTCCTTGGATAGCCAGCAAATTCCAGAATGAGTGTCCACTTAGGCTCTCAGACAGGGCAGGGTATGTCCCAGAGTCACCTTGGTACCTCTCTGCCTTCTCAGAGATGGAGGGCAAGAGGAAGAAAGGAGGCAGAGGAAAGTCAGAGGGCTCTGGGGGAGCAGGCAGAGGTGCCAGAGCCTGGCTAGCTGCCCAGGCCTCAGTCCCTCAGTGGCTCCATGTGATTCCCTCCCTCCCTGGCTGCTGCCTCTCCTGCTATTTTTAGAGCCACCCAATCACACCCTCAGCTGTCTTAAGGTGGCATTGCCCGAACCCAGTGCCACCAGGCCCACTGAGGCCAGCCTTTCTTACTGATCCTTCGCTCTCTCCCCAAAATCAAGGGAACCAGGGACTGGGCCAGGAGGCAGCTGGAAGTCCCTTGAAAGTCTCCTCTGCCCCACAGATGACCTCCCCACCTCAGAGCTGTCTGGATTGCAATCTGCTGCTATAACACTGAGTGCCTTCCGTTCCTTGAGGCTTAAGGGTGGTGGTGGTGGGCGGGTGTCACAGGGCCTTTAAACCTATTCTGGAAATTTTAAAATAAAACTAAAATATATAGAATAATATATTGAGCCCCCATATATCAATCAGCCAACTTCAACAATGATCAACTTATGGCCAATCTCATTTCATCTAGAGCCCTCCCAGTTAATTTCCTCTGTCAATATTTCAGTGTGAATCTTTGAAAGATAATGACTTTTTAAAAATATGATCACAATTAAACTACCCAATGACATTATTTTACCATAAGGTTAATAATAATTCCTTAATATCAGATCTATAGTGCTCAACTTTCCAATTTCTCATGAATGTCTTTTTTTTTTTTTTTTTTTACAATGTACTTGTTTGAATCAGGACCCATATAAGATGCACACATTGCAACTGATCGATAAGTCTCTTTGAAATCTCTTTAAATCTTTGGAGTCCCCCTCCAACTAACTCTCTGTCTCTCTCTGCCCTTGGGGTAACCAGGTCATTTGTCATGTAATTTCCCAGTCTGGATTTTGCTGATTGCATCTCTACTGTGTTCTTTAAAATATTCCTCTGACCTCTGTACTTCTTATAAATTGTATCTCCTGGACATTGTTTTTTCTTGTAAATTGTAGTTGGATCGAGAGTCCTGATCAGGTGTATATTCCACTTTCTTTGGCAAGACCACTTCATAGGTGGTCATAGGAGCCCATCTTGAGCTCCTGATTTTGTCCTATCCAGCTGGAGCAACCATCTAGGTGAACTGGTGGGTCAGTTCTGCACCTGGGTTTTTCTCAGCTTTGTCTCCAAAAGCCCAGCCCAGGTTCCCCTGCCTCTGCTTTACTCCTGCTACTCCAGTCCTGACCTCAGCTAGCTGATTCTCTGTCCCTGCTGCTTTGCCTTCCGCACCTGTCTCCCCAGCTTTCTGCCCCATCTTGGCCCGTCAATGTCTCAGTTTAATCCCTTGGGTCCTTTGTCCCTGTCTCTCCCCATCTCAATGAATGTTTGCTGAATAAATGAATGATTGATTGAATAATATATCATCTCCCCAACTCTCTCATTCCACTTCCGTCTCTATGAACCTGTTTCTTGATCTCTGAGAGCCATATTTTCTTCATCTGCATCTAAAACGGAGGGTTAGATGTTGGCATGAGGGACAAAGGAAAGGGATTCTCGTCATTGTGATCTGACTGTCGCATCTGCCTCCCAGACTCCACCCACATCTTTCTCCTGCATCCTCTTCGCCGCCTCCAGCACTATAACAAAGGGTGCGATCTGACGGTCTGCCACGAGAGGGCGCATTCGCCAGTTCAGGCCCGGACTTGCGCCTGCGCATTATGGGGCCCGAGCCGGGTGGCCCGTTGGAATGGCAACAGAGAGCCCCGCCCCAGGCTACGGATACGCGTCAGAGGTGCTTGCTAAGCTCGGCGGCTAGAGGGGGCGACGGAAGAGGGGACCCACGGCCTCTAGCCCTTCCTCGTCCTCCCCTTCCGGGTCCGGAGGATGTTCTTCCAAACAGGGAGGAGAACCCGCGTGGAGGCAGGGCACTGGAGACAATGCCCTGTTTCCCACTCTCCCCATCATTTATATCATTTCTCCGACTTGAAACACTTCCATTTTTCCCCACCCCCACGACGTTTGGGGACACCAGCCTGAGGACCTAAGTGTACCCAGAATCTTACCCCCCTTTTATCGGTGAACTTCAGTCTTCAGAGGGGTTCCTTGAGCCTCGTGGCCGCCCAAAGCTATCAATCATGAGTCGGAGAATGCCAGAGACCATCCCTGGCCAAACTTTTTAGCTTAGAGGAGAAACACAGAAGGGGAGGGACTGTCTGAGGCTTCACAGCGCAGTGTTCCGCACAGCTCGATTGCTGCACTTGGAGCTTACAGCCCTTCCCTTTCTGTAAAGTGGGGGCAATACGGATCCATGAGATAACGGAAGAAAAAGTGCTTTGTAAACTGTAAAGCTCTGGAGAGAGTAAGGGGTCTTTTATTTATAACAGCGCAAGGCAGGAGCTGCCCAGGGCCAGCCCACTGGCACAGCCCAAGAGCTGGGAGAGGTCAGATTTAGAAGCTACCACTCAGTGATAGAGGATTAGGAAATAAAAGAAACAAAATCTCACTCTTTTACCAAGGACCTGCCAACATGGGCCACGTTCACACCAAAACCGTGAAGAAGGTGGCCCAGGTCATCAGTGAGAAATAATACAAGTTCCTGGGCAACGAATTCTGCACCAACAAGCGTGTGTGCGAGGAGGTGGCCATTATTCCCAGCAAGAAGCTTCGCAGGGAGAAAGCAGGCTATGTCACACATCTGATGAAGCAGTTTCAGAGAGGCCCAGTGAGAAGTGTCTCCATTAAGCTGCAGGAGGAGAGAGAATTATGTGCCTGAGGTCTCAGCCCTGGATCAGGAGATCATTGAAGTAGATCCTGACACTAAGGAAATGCTGAAGCTCTTGAACTTTGGCAATCTGTCCAACCTGCAGGTCACTCAGCCCACAGCTGGGATGAATTTCAAAATACCATGGAGCCAGTTGACTCTGCTGTGCTGTAATATTTTCACCGTAAACCTTGGGACCAAAAAAAAAAAAAAAAGGAGAAAAAGAAAGAAACAAAAGACTCAGACTTTTTTTTGCAGATGGTATGATTATATAGAAAACCCAAGAGATTCCGTAGGCATGTTGTCAGAGCTATTAAGAGAGATCAGCAAGGTTGCTGGACAAAGTTTAACATCCAAATACAAATAAAATACAAAATTCAGCAGTGTTTCTATACACAAGCAATATTTTATTAGAAACTGTAATATCTTTTTTAAAAGAAATAATTCACAATAAAATTAAAATTGTACAGAACCCAGAAAAATATTAGAAAAGATATCTGAAGATATTTGTGAAGAAAAACTATAGGCTATAAAACCATAAAAACTATAGGCTAAAAAAAGAATAAATTGAGAGATGTATTAAGTTTAGGGATGAGAAGCCTCAATGTCACTAAGACAGTTCTCGCCATAAAAATATGTCGATTCAAGGCAAGTCCGCTGAATATTCCAACAGGATTTTTCAAAGAGCTAAGCAATGATTCTAAAATTCATATGGGAGAGCAGAGGACCAAGAATAGACTAGACAATTCTGAAACGAAGACTTATTTGAAAGCGATAGTAATTAAAACAATGTGGTATTGGTGCTGGGCTAGACAAAGAGATCAATAGAATAGAGTGCCCAGAAACAGATCCAAGCATATGTGGGAATGTGATTTATGATGGCAGTGGCATTGCAACGTAATGAGAGAGAATAGGCAACTCAATAAAAAGTGTTGTGACAGTTGACTTTTCATCCATAAATATTAATTCCAGATGGATTAAAGACCTAAAAGTGAGAAACAAAACTTTAAAATAATTAGAAGAAAATGTAGGAGATCTCAGAGCAGGAAAAGATTTCTTAGATGAGAGACACAACTCACAAAAGATTGATTTCATTACATTACCGAAAAAAAAAAAAGGTTTCTTCTATGAAAATGACATTATAAACAAAGTTAAAAGACAAGCAACAGCCTAGGTGATAATATCGGCAGCACATAAAGCAGATAAAAAGTTAGTATCCAGGATATGTAAAGAGCTCCTACAAATCAATAAAGCAAGCACAGAACTTTTGAGTGCCACCCCAAAGGGCAGTCTTTCCCTTATTCCTTGCTAACAGAATCCTGATTCAAAAGTCAGGGGTCTAGGCTTTGGGTGAGGCTGGGCCTTCCCCATCCGCATCAGGTGAACAGTGATTGGTCTAAATAGAGCATGATAATACACTTCCTCTGGTCAACGATTAGTTTAGGTGTGGACCTGTATGCAGTTCTGTCCACTGAGACCAGAAGGAAGAGCTCCTGTGGGCCTCTAGGAAAAAGACACTGAGAAGAAAGCATCCACTTTCTTCTGCCTCTGGACATTGTTGTCTGCATGAGACGCCCGGAGCTGAGGCAGCCATCATGGACCATGGTGGGGCCAATCTAGGAAGCAAACCAACACGATGAGGAGGGTCTTATAGAAAGATGGAAAGAACCTCTTCCTTGATGTCATAGTTGAGTCTCTAAATGAACCAAACCTGGGACTCCTTGTTATGTGAGATAATAAAATTCCCTTTTTTGCTTAAACCACTTCTAGTTGGGCTTTCTGTAACTTGTATCAACAGCTGCACTGGAGAGCAAAGGATGTGGACGTAAGCAATTTGCCTGGAGGAAACCCAGATGGCCAATAAGCATGATAAGATGCTCTACCTCAGAGGCAGGGAATGCAGATTCAAATGAGATACCACTTCACACCCATCAGATTGGCAAAAATAGAAAGTCTAACAAGAGCAGATGTTGGCAAGGATGTGGTCAGATAGGACATCTTGTACAAATGCTGGTGGTGAAAGCATAAACTGGCTCAGAGAGCAGCTTGGCAGTACTAGTCTAGGTGACAGGGTGCCTGCAACCCTGGCTTCCTGCTCCGAGCTGTGCACTCCAGAGATGGGTTAGACAAGCACAAGGGTGTTCATCGCAGCCCTGCTTATAACAGCAAAACACAGAAACAACCTAAAGGCCCATGAGTAGAGGAACCGATGAATAAGTTGTGGCTTATTCATATGATGAAATAGAAAACAGAAGTTAATATGAATGAACCAAAGCCACATGTATTAATGTGGCTGCATCGTGGAAAACACCTCAAGTGAAAAAAAGACGCAAAATGATACACACAGCATGATGGTCATTATATACATTTTAATAATACAGAAAACATTACCATACGCTGCTTTATGAATACTTAAATGTGTAGGGAAAGTATGAAATTATGGGCTAGACTTAAAAGGTAAGGAAATTCTGACATATGTTACAACGTGGGTGAATCTTGAGGACATCCTGCTATTCGAAATAAGCTAGTCACAAAGGGACAAATACGGTATGATTCCATTTATATGCTGTACCTAGAGTAGTCAAATTCATAGAGACAGGAAGTAGAATGGTGGTTGCCAGGGGCTCGGGGGTGGGGCCTGGGGAGTTATTGTTTAGTGGGTAGAGAGTTTCAGTTTGGAAAGATGAAAAAGTTCTGGAGATGGATAATGGCCATGGTTGCATAACAAGGCAAGTGTACTTAATGCCAATGAACTGTACACTTAAAATGGTTAAAATAGTAAATTTTATGTTATGTATATCTGACAATTAAAAATGGTAATTTAAGAATTATGGGCTAGGGACTTCCCTGGCGGCGCAGTGGTTAAGAATCCGCCTGCCGGGCTTCCCTGGTGGCGCAGTGGTTGGGAGTCCGCCTGCCGGTGCAGGGGGACGCGGGTTCGTGACCCGCTCCGGGAGGATCCCGCATACCGCGGAGCGGCTGGGCCCGTGAGCCATGGCCGCTGGGCCTGCGCGTCCGGAGCCTGTGCTCCGCGACGGGAGAGACCACGGCAGTGAGAGGCCCGCATACCGCAAAAAAAAAAAAAAGAATCCGCCTGCCAATGCAGGGGACACCGGTTTGAGCCCTGGTCCGGGAAGATCCCACATGCCGCAGAGCAACTAAGCCCGCGTGCCACAACTACTAAAGCCCGCGCGCCTAGAGCCGGTGCTCTGCAACAAGAGAAGCCATCGCAATGAGAAGCTCGCGCACCGCAATGGTAGCCCCTGCTCGCCACAACTAGAGAAAGCCCGCGTGCAGCAACGTAGACCCAACGCAGCCAAAATATCAATTAATTAGTTAATTAATTTTTAAAATTATGGGCTATAAAGAATGCATTCCAAATTTGTGAGAGTGGGTAGGGTGGGCAACAGGACTGGGGATAAAGAGAAAGGGGGTTGGGGCTTGGTGGCGCAGTGGTTGAGAACCTGCCTGCCAATGCAGGGGACACGGGTTTGAGCCCTGATCTGGGAAGATCCCACATGCCGTGGAGCAACCGGGCCCGTGAGCCACAACTACTGAGCCTGCGCGTCTGGAGCCTGTGGTCCACAACAAGAGAGGCCAAGATAGTGAGAGGCCCGCGCACCGCGATGAAGAGTGGCCCCCGCTCTCCGCAACTAGAGAAAGCCCACGCACAGAAACGAAGACCCAACACAGCTGAAAATAAATAAATAAATTTATTTTAAAAAAGAGAAAGGGTATTGAACCTGTGCCCCCTGCATTGGGAGTGTGGAGTCTTAACCACTGGACCACCAGGGAAGTCTCTGATAGCATTTATAAATTCTGTTTGTTATGTGATTCTCTGAACTTTTCTTTTTTTTTGGCCCCTACCAGGGATCAAACCTGAGCCCATGGCAGTGATAACACCAAGTCCTAACCACTGGACTGCCATGGAATTCCCTGAACTTTTCTTATTTTTAAAGAAACTTTTCAAACTAAAAGTAAAAAAGTAAGTGCACATTCTTTTTCTTTTTTTTTTTCTCTCAGAAACAAGAGTTCTCTAAAGTAGAACTGCCCTGAAGTGGCAACATTTGTCACCCAACCCTCGCCCTCAAGGCCACCTGAAGTGCAAAGGATTGAGTGTGGAGCCTGAAAGCTGGCTTTGCAGACAGTACCTAGGCCAGGCGCATGCAGCCTGGCCGAGCCTGGTGGAACCAGTTGGGAGGGGAGCTGGCAGGGCCAGGATTCTCTCTCCTTTGACCTTGGGCAGGTGAGGCAAAGGCTGGTGGGAAGGTGACTCTGAGAGCCAGTCTCTTCCCCAGGCATCCACTGCAGATCCAGAGAGCAGATGAAAAACAGAAACCAACATCAAAACACAGGAATGTGTAATAATAGCAGTTGGAGCAGTTCTACGAATCTGCTGATGACAAAATAATATTGCTCAATCTTTCCAGTTATTTTTTTTTCTTTGACCTCCCTGCATATCTCTGGAGCTCCGATGGCTATGGCTGTCTGCTTTGCAAAATACATATTTACAAACCCTCTAAGCTTAGCTAAATATAGGCTTTCTTTTAAAGCAACTGATGATTTGGAGAAATCTTTCCTCTGTCCTAACCCTTCCCTGCCCCCAACACACACACACACACACACACACACACACACACACACACACACACACACACACACACACACACACACACACACACACACACACACACACACACCTGACTCTTCCTTCTTGGTCTCCTTCCTGAATCTCTAAGAGGTATCTGAACTTTCCAAGTGACACTAGAATGAAGCGTGGAGGGTGGATGAAAGAAAGCGGGGCAGAGCAGAGAGACCCAGGCAAGCCAGTCTCCCAGCTGTGGGAGGACCCCAAGGGGCACTCTTTCTGCAGGGGCACTGGGGGACTTGAGACACTAAGAGGAAGGAATGAAAAACACTTTGGGAGGTAGAGAAGGAAGGTCACCTTCACTCCAGGGATGATCCCAAAAGCTTTGGAGGAGCTGCAGGCAGGGGGTGCTTATATTTCAGAATTTCATATAATAGACCTTAAAAGGAAACAAGAGGCCCTATAGTCCAATGAAGACACACGTGGAGATGCAAATACCGATGCCCACTTTCAGTCGTACCTCCCCACACGTGTACACGTGTGCACATACACGTTCAGATACACATGTAATCAATAACAACCAAGCTGCTTTGTGCCAGGAGCTGTTCTAAATGTATTTAATTCTCACAACACTATGAGGTTGGTCTGTTATCTCCATTTTACACATGAAGAAATTTGTTGAAGTCCCTTAACTGGGCAGTGGCAGGTTGGAGATTCTAACAAAGATGGTCTGGCTGCAAAGCCCATGTTCTGCTCTGTTCCAGAATTGGGAACAACCAGGATCACCTATGCTCGGGAGACACACTCAGACATTCAAATTTGAGCAAGTTGAGGAAATTGGGGCTTAGGGAGAGGAAACAACTAGCCCAAGGTCACTCAGCAAATGGGTGGAGCTAGCGCTCGGTTCAGACCTTGTGAACCCTGGTCTCTTTCCTCCAAAACTGGTAAGTCACTTCCCACTTCAAGTCCCAGCCCTCCTCATTCCCCCTGGGAAGGGGTCAGCCAAGGGCCGCTAAAGGCCCTTCAACACTGACATCCTGGATTTGAGCTCTCCTGTATATAAAACATGTACGCATAGGCAAGCCTTTCCAGCATCCTTGGATTAGCCCAAGTCCCTGGCAGAGGAGGACAGATGAAGGAGAGTGATCGGGGCAGGGGCCACTGGCTCACTACAAAACGACCAAAGAGCGGGGTCTAGGCCAGTCTTTGCTCAGATGACCCTAGCCACGGAAACACCACTTTCCGAGGCTGAGTCTCAAGGCCCCAGGGCTGGGAAGAGAAGGCAGCCTTGGCACCCAGCCTGGATGTGAGCCCAGGGTGCTAAGAGCTTGGGATTTATCACAAATCAGGTCTGTCCCTGCCTTCATCACCTTCATCACCTGTCTTTGCAGTTAACACCTGGTGTTTAAAACTATGAAGCCTCGGGCTTCCCTGGTGGTGCAGTGGTTGAGAGTCCGCCTGCGGAAGCAGGGGACACGGGTTCGTGCCCCGGTCTGGGAAGATCCCACATGCCACAGAGCGGCTGGGCCCGTGAGCCATGGCCGCGTGTCCTGCGCATCTGGGATCAGAGGGCCCCCATCAGATTTGAGGGTAGGTGGGAAAACAGGGAGGAGCTTTATCTGGAGAATAAAGATTACCTCTCCCTATAGAAGCCTCCAGGCTTTTTAGCAAGAACTGGGGAAGGCACACACCCTATTTTCTGTGTTCCACACTTTCACCTCAGTTTACCCTTATCAGAGCACAGAGAGGCTAAGGGATTTGTCCAGCGTCACACAGCTAGTAAGTGGTGGAGCCAGGATTTGAACTCTGGCAGCCTGGCTCCTGCGCCAGCTTTGGGAACCACTCTATTCCACGTCAGAGGTAAGGAAGGAACTTCCATTCAAAGACCATCAGGCAGCTCCACAAAGGAAAAAGGAGAGAAAGAATGGCTAAATTACCCTGGGAGATAAGTAAGGATCTGAGGATCACAGCCTGAGGAATGAAAATTAGGTTCAAACCCTTCAGTTTGGGCGTAACCCTCCCCAAAGTAACCGCCCTCCTCACCCTCCCTGCAGGTGTGATTATTGCCTCAGGCAGGCAGGGACTGGGTGGAGAAGATAACAGCCATTCCCCACTCCTCTCACAGGCCAGCCGGCCTGGCGCCTGACCCCGGGGAAGGAGTGAGGTGCTAAAGCACTCATTGCTCCATAACAGCTTCTTCGGGAATACTGGCAGGGGGTGTCGCCCAGGAAATAACGATCCCCCTCGTTAGCCTCAGTCCTCCGAGCTCTGGGCTGGCTCCAACTGTCCTGCATCCCGAAGTACTTAAAAGAGTTTCACTCTTGGAAGTCTCAGGACAAGGGGGACGCAAGCATCCCGAGTCTAGTCCACTCCAAGCTGCTGCTGGAGATGTTGTTGGGGGTCGGGGTGGGGAGCGTCCACTGGGCCTGACTTGGTTCCCACCTCCTCCTCCCGTCCTTTAGAAGCTGGATTCCCCCCCCACCTGGCCAGAAGCATGGGCACTGACCCCTTGGGCTGGGACCAGTTAGAATGACTCACCAAAGGGTGTGGGAGATTCTGGGCGGAACACCCAGGGGCCTGTGCCCTCCCCCAATCCACACAAGAGCTTCTGAGGACACCGCCCAAACCCCCAACTAGGTGAGACTTCTGTCTCACCCAACTTCTATAGTGAGGTTGAGCGGGGGCGGGGCCGGGGGCGGGGGCGCTGTGGGTGGGGAGGTTCAAATCCCAGACTTGAGCTTGGAAACCCAAGTCCCAAACCTCCTGCTCAGAACCCAGATCGTTCCTCTCCGTTACCCTCAGGATTGCCAGCCTCAAGATCCAGTCCTGTGGTTCCTCGCCCCTCCCTGTCCCAATATTCAGGGTTCCCAGGCGGCTTCCCACACCCCATCCCCCACGCTCTTTTGCACGTGCTAACCAGTTTATATCCCACAAAACCCACACATATCCCAACAGTGGAGAGGTGAGAGGATTCCTTTCGACAGCCCTTCCAGGCAAGGGCAGTGGGTAGTGGGAGATTGGGGAGAAGAGGAAGAGGATGGAAGGGAAGAGGGCGGGGGAGGAGGCAGAGGCTGCAGGAAGGCCCGAGATGCAGGAAGCAGCTGGGAGTGGGGGGAGGCTTTGTGCCTGAGTTGTTCTCTGGGTCCTAGGGTCCACAATGTTCATCATTTTCTGGGATCTGTGGAGTGAAGCCGTGCATCTGGATCTGTCATGGTCTAGGGGGTGGACCTTCACTCCCAGGCCCTGGCATCTGGGGAAGGGTAGAGGGCAACCCCAGGCCCCTTGTTGTGTATGTGGGGGTTGGGGGGAGCATCAAAACAGCTGCCAGGACAGGGAACGTATAGGTCACTGCCCCCCTTCCCCCTCCCTCCCCACACACACTTGCACACAGTGGCCAGAATCCTTTAGAGTAGAGATCCAAGCTAGAGCTCTCACTGGTGAAACTCTGGCCCGAGGCCTCCAGAATTCCTCCTCCAAAACTCCTTCTTCCTGTTTGAGAGGCAGGAGTGCTCTAGTAAGGCCGTGAAGACAGGCATACCACCCCTTCTTTCCCAGCCTGGGTGCAGTGCAGGCAGGTGACAGGACACCCTCTTCAGAATGGCAGAGGGCAAAAGCCAGCTTCGGACTGCCACCTGGGTGATGAGGACCATCTCCTTTCTCTCTTCCCCTTCCTCCTCCACCACAAGGCCAGCAACACTGGGCCAAGGTTTCACGCGTTAAAGGGTGCAAAATGTTCCCTATGGGAAATTGTTAAAATGCAGATTCCAGGGCAATCTGAATTTTTAAAAATTTCAAAGTGAACTATACTAGGAAGCTCCAAGGACATTGAAGGAAATGAAGCTTTGCCCCTCCCCACTATTCTCCCTCCACACCTCGGGTAGAGGAGGGCCACACTGAGACCACAGTGGTTGGCTTGCCAACTCCCAATATTTAGTGGGAGTGCGGTTATGTGGGTTGTGAAAAGCCACAGTCAGAGGTTGGGATGGAAGGGTTGAAGTGTACAAGCCAGCGTCTGGGGTCAGTGGAAGGCTGTGGCGAGGAACGGGCAGGGGAGGGGAATACAATCGCGTGGAGGGGAAGGGGAGGGCTCACAGGCTCCGGCCCCGGAAATCCGATCCCTTTAGGACCCAGAGGTGCCAGTCCCCAGCGGCGGCTGCAAGAAGGGCAGCCGCTTGGTCTCCGGCAGCCGCCGCTCGGGCAGAGCCAGAGAAAGACCGAGGCTCGGGGCGCGGGGGGGAGGGAGGGAGGGAGGGTAGTGCAGCGGCGGAGCGGCCCGGGCCGGCCGAGCAGCCATGGGCGCCCTGGTGCCGGGCCCCCCAAGAGCCAAGGCCCCCGGCCGGGGTTGGGGGTGCCGGGGCTACCAGCCCCGCTGACACCTCCTCGGACGATGTGAGCCGGCGCCTCCGCTGCTGCTTCCCGGGCAGGGCTCGCAGTCCCACCGGCCCCGGCCGCCGCTTTTCTAATTTGGGTGGGGGCGACCGTTCCAGGCCGCTCGGTCTTTGGTAGAGGGGCTGGCTGTCTTTGGCAGCTTGACTGGGGGAGGCGACCCACACAGGGCTCTCGGAGATATTTTTTCCCTTTTTTTTTTTTAAAGCGAGGTTAACTGTTTTGAGCAGCTTGGTTTTGGGGGGAGGCTAAAAAAGGCCTTTCGGGGTTCCTTTTCTCTGGGGGAGGGGGCGGTGGTCCCGACTTGGCCAGCCGCCTGTTGGAAGGGGGGAGCGGGAAGCGTGGGGATGAGAACCCGGCTCCCCCCACTATGATGAAGACGGAGCCGCGGGGGCCCGGGGGTCCCCTCCGGAGCGCTTCCCCGCACCGCAGCGCCTACGAGGCGGGCATCCAGGCTCTGAAGCCGCCCGACGCGCCCGGGCCAGACGAGGCACCCAAGGCGGCCCACCACAAGAAATATGGCTCCAACGTCCACCGCATCAAAAGTATGTTCCTGCAGATGGGCACGACGGCGGGCGCGCCGGGCGAGGCGGGCGGCGGCGCGGGCCCCACTGAGGCCTTGCGGGCGCCCGAGCGCGGCGTGCGCCTGTCGCTGCCGCGGGCCAGCAGCCTAAACGAGAACGTGGACCATAGTGCCCTGCTGAAGCTGGGCACCAGCGTGTCGGAGCGCGTGAGCCGCTTCGACTCCAAGCCCGCGCCCTCCGCTCAGCCTGCGCCGCCGCCGCACCCGCCGTCCCGGCTGCAGGAGACGCGGAAGCTGTTCGAACGGAGCGTCCCGGCGGCCGCGGGCGGCGACAAGGAGGCCGCGGCGCGGCGGCTGCTGAGGCAGGAGCGCGCCGGCCTGCAGGACCGGAAGCTGGACGTCGTGGTGCGCTTCAACGGCAGCACCGAGGCGCTGGACAAGCTGGACGCCGACGCCGTGTCGCCGACGGTCAGTCAGCTCAGCGCCGTCTTTGAGAAGGCCGACTCGAGGACCGGCCTCCACCGCGCGCCGGGGCTGCCCAGGGCCGCGGCCGCCGGGGCGCCCCAGGTCAACTCGAAGCTGGTCAGCAGGCGGTCCCGGGTGTTTCAGCCGCCCCCGCCGCCGCCCGCCCCGTCGGGGGATGCCCCAGCCGAGAAGGAGCGCGGCCCCGGAGGGCAGCAGCCCCCGCAGCACCGAGTGGCCCCCGCGCGGCCGCCCCCCAAGCCTCGGGAGGTGCGCAAGATAAAGCCGGTGGAGGTGGAGGAGAGCGGGGAGTCGGAGGCCGAGGCGGCGCCCGCGGAGGTGATCCAGGCGGAGGTGACGGTCCATGCGGCCCTGGAGAATGGCAGCGCCTTGGCAACCACCGCCAGCCCCGCGCCCGAGGAGCAGAAGGCCCAGGCGGCCCCCGAGGAGGAGGCGGCGACCGTGGCGGCGCCTGAGAGAGGGGTGGGCAATGGCCGGGCCCCGGACGTGGCCCCCGAGGAGGTGGACGAGTCCAAGAAGGAGGATTTCTCGGAGGCGGACTTGGTGGACGTGAGCGCCTACAGTGGGCTGGGGGAGGACTCTGGGGGCAGTGCCCTGGAGGAGGACGACGACGAAGATGAGGAGGAGGGTGAGCCCCCCTACGAGCCCGAGTCGGGGTGTGTGGAGATCCCGGGGCTTTCGGAAGAAGAGGACCCGGCCCCGAGCCGGAAGATCCATTTCAGCACGGCGCCCATCCAAGTAAGTGAACCCCCTCCCCGCCCCCGCGCCGCCCCTGCCACGTGCACGCAGTCGCCCCCGCCTCGCCAGCCAGCCGGGTTTGGCAGGCTGAGTCAAGCCCTGTCACCCAGCCCCCTTCCCAGAAGTTACCACCCTAAGGGGGGCGTGGGAGACTTCCAGCTGTTTGTCAGAGGGGGAAGATTTTTAGGCCTGAGCCGGGGTGGCCTGCTCTGACCTGCCCTCAGGTTCCTGAGCCCGCTGCCCCGCCCAGCTCTGGGGCTCACCTGCCCTGCCCTGCGTGGGTCCTGGGACACCTGCTTTCCCTTCCTTTCCCAGACCTTCGTCCTCCAGAGGCTGCCAGAGGCGTGGGCTTGGGTGGTGGGAAGGTGTGTCTGTGTATGTGTGTGTGCGTGTGTATCTGTGTCCTCAGGAGAGCCTCCCCACTTTGGTCCTTACTCCACTCTGGGCTGGAGGAGCCTGGGGAGCTTAGAAACACCCCTGCTTTCCCCCTGCACCAGAGCTGCATGGGGGGATGGAGGAACAGGAATGTGCAGTGGCCTGCAGCCCTTCCTCCACAATGTCTGTAGCCCTCACCCCAACTTTACAGAACTGAAAGAGGGAAGCAGGTCTGTGAGGTTGAGCTGAGCTGGGGCCATGTGACTCGGGCCCTGTTCCCCGGGGTGTGTGCTGGGCCAGCTCCCGAGGTGGGGGTACAGGGTTCCACGGGGAGCAGGCGCTTTCTGTGGGTTTTGAGGAGGCTAGGCCTTCTGAGGGGTGTGGAGAAGGGAGGGGGTGAGGCTGGGAAACCCCCAGGTGCTTTTGCTCTTGGCCTTGGCAGGACCCAGGCGCTCTTGCCTCATTCTCTGGGTGCCCTCTTTTTTGGGGACTCAGCTGCGTGTACACACACACACACACACACACACACACACTATTGGTGATTGGTTTGTGGGTTGTGCCAGGGCCCTGAGATCCTCAGGAGAATGTTGATGGTGAGATCCCTGGGAGAATTAAGAACCACAGCCCTCCTACTACCACAGCCTTTCCTACTACCCTCCATTCTCGGCAGGCACATTCAGCCTAAAGGCTCTTTCTCACCACGCCAGGCTCAGCTGTGCCCAACTCCAAGTCTGCTTCATGGGGGTGTCCAGGCCAAGGAAAGTCCAGCCTTTACCCCTCACCAGTCAAACCCTCATCTGTTTGACTGAAGTTTCCATAACTACTCCTGGACACTGAAGCTGCCCAAGTTTCCTCTCACCTGCCCCAGCATCTTAACCTCTGTTCCTCTCCCACCTCCACCCCAGGGGGCCTGAAAAGGGCTACTCCCCGCCTGGGCCAGCCCCTTCCCCCAGCTGTGACCGCACAGGCCCTTTCCCCTCCCCTCTCCTCTTCTGAAGGTGCTGGCATCCTGGAGGGAGAGAATTGAAGATTATGGGTGTTTCTGGGGACACTGAGGACAGAGGTGGGGACCACTGAGGCGGTCAGGACCTCCCCCACCACCACCACCGGCAGTTCTCTGAGCTGTCTGATCCCCTCAGTTGGAGTTTGGTCTTTCAGCCCTGGGCCTCTGACTGTCTATATTTGACACCTTACCCTGATTTTTGGGTAGAAAATAGCACATGATTTGGAACAGTGCTCTCTGACTCCCTGGTGACTGTTGCTCGCCTGTGTGTGGGAGCCTGTGGTGTGGGGTGCCGCCTGTGCGTGTCTGACGTTTGACCTTACTGGGAATTTCCTCCCCCCACCCCCCAGTTTTTCCCTCTCTTTGCTGCACCCCCTGCATTGATACTAAGTCCAGGTCTTGTGCCCCTTGGATGACCCAATTGTTGCCTTTACGGAGGCTTCTGCTGAGGACAGAGAGCTCAATTCCAGATTGTCACCTGGAGAGGGGGGACTGGGTCCAGGGCCCTGAGGTAGGCTGGGCACATGGTGGTGGGCAGTGGTGAGGGGTGGTCTGGGACCTCTGAGCCTGAGGCCTGGGTTTCCTGCAGGGGGCAGGATTTGATAGGCTGAGAAAAGAGGGGAGGGCGAAGCCCAGGACAGGCTGTGAGGGTGTTATGGAGGTCACTGTGTGTGTGTGTGTGTGTGTGTGTGTGTGTGTGTGTGTGTGTGTGTGTGTGTGTGTGTGTGTGTGTGTGTGTGTGTGTGTGTGTGTGTGTGTGTGTGTGTTTGCGTGTGTGTTTGCGTGTGCTTACACAATGGGGGGGTTTTGTTGACCCAGGCCACCACATAGACTGAGGGATGAAGGGACCATCTCTGCTGGAGTAGAGGGTGAGGGTCAAAGGGACTCAGGTACAAAAGGGGGCCAAAGCCAGTTTGCCAGGTCTAGGCACACACCAGCCCCTGTCCCAGGGCCTGGGGCATATGTGCAAAGGGGACAGAGTCTCAGTGACCCACCCTCCAGTCTTATCCCGCCCTGTCACAGGCTAACCCCCGTGACCTTGGGCAGCGGACCTGGCATTTTGCACTGTGTGTGGATGAGGTAGCCCGTCCCTCCCAGGAGCTTGGGGCTGCTGGCCAGATGTCAGGGGGGCAGCCCGACTACTGCACAATCCACAAGGAGCTTTTAAGGGTTTGTGTTCAACTTTCTCTGATGCTGTGAAGCTGAGGGCAGTGAGTTAAGTGACCACATGGACTCCTCCAGCTAGGAGCCCCCTTGTGGGAGTGGTGGGGCTTCGCGGGGGTGACACCAAACCAAGGCTGGGACACGAGAGTGCCGCTGCCGGCCTGGGTGCCCGTGGACCTGCTCCTGGAGGAGTGGGGCCCTGGCAGGGGCCTTGGGGGAGGCGGCGCCCCACTGCAGCTGCTCAGGCCTCAGGCCCAGCCATCTGATGGAGCTGCCGCCACCCTCCGTCGCCCCCGCTTGGCTCCAGGTGGTACCAGCCTGCCACTGCAGGCAGTGAGGCAGGACCACGCCGTGGTGCCCCAAATGGTGCTCATTAACCTCCCACCAGGGCGCCCTGCCTGGGCCCAGAATTAGGTACTCCTGCAGAGCCCTTGTCCTAACTTCTCTGCTCTTTGGAGGAGGGTCAGGCTGGGGAATTTCCCTTTCTGCTGAGAGACAGCAGAGGGGTACGGGGGACAGTAAGGCCGGGTTCGCTGTGGACAGTGTCAGAGGCTGCCACCTTCCCGCTCTCCTTGCTTTCTGCAGGGCACTGGGCCCAGGACCTCTGCCCAGGCCTCCTAGTGCCCTGGGGATAGGGGCGTACCTCAGAGAGCTGAGGTTCTAGAGGGAGACTGAGGCCTGGCTGTGCAGGCAAGGCCATAGGGGCTCCTCTGGCCTGCCCTCTCTCCATGGGGGTAGAGGTGGTCCTTCCTGCCTCCCTCCTCCACCCTGGCCTCCACTTCAGGTTCAGGTCAGCTGGGTCCTGGGTGCCCCTCTGCCTCTTTCTACCACTCTCTCTCCTCCCTTCCCCCTCCCTGCGTCTCCACTCCCGTCCGCCACCCCCCAAATGTGGCATCCTCCAGCATCTCCTTCACTCTTTCTCCTCTTCCCCTCTTCCACTCATCCTGTTCCTTCCTCTCTCCTGCCATCTGTGTCCGTGCCCACCCTCGCCTCTGTCTGGGACAGGGGCTGTCTGTCCATCTCTCTCTGACCTGGGGACCTGGGTTCCTGAGTGTGACCGTTTCTCCGGCATTGACCTTCCTTTCCTACTCCAGTTGGCCATGCTCATGTGGTCGGAGCTGCAGGGGAGTAATGGTGTGGATGCGGCAAGGCTGGCTCCCTTTCTCTCTCGCCCCACAGTTCCGGAACCAGAAGGGCCCCCACTCTGAGCTGGGGTCATTGCGGGCTGGGGGAGGCCTGTGGCAGGAGGGGAGCGCGGCGGGGGGCGCAGCCTGCCCGTTGGGCCCCCTCTCAGCGGTTTAGCGCTCGCCCTCCTGCGGGCTCCTCTGACAGGCGGCCTCCTCCCCAGGTGTTCAGCACCTACTCCAACGAGGACTATGATCGCCGCAACGAGGACGTGGATCCCATGGCAGCCTCTGCTGAGTACGAGCTGGAGAAGCGGGTGGAGAGGTTGGAGCTGTTCCCTGTGGAGCTGGAGAAGGGTGAGCCGGGCCTCCTGCGCCTCCTCCCCCGTGCCAGCTTCCACCCTGGACCCTCAGGCGCTTCCACAGAGACGTTCTGCTTCTACCTCTAACTGGGCCTCTGTCAGCGCCCCACGGCCCCACGACTCAGCCCAGCCCAAGCTCCTACCGCCACCACCCCTGTCATGCTGCACTATGTGCTCCTGAAGTCATCAGGCCCCCCGGGAGCACTGGGGGCTGGGTCCTGGGCTGTGTGGGCCAAGCCTTGATGGGAGAGCGACAGTGGAGGCGGGGGGCAGGCCTGGGTGGAATGGTCACATCTAACTACGTCCTTGTGTACAGTGAGGGGGCCGGGAAAAGAAGGGAGGGGCCGCTATAACAGCATTTAACAGGAAACCTGACCAGACTCGGGGGGATCCCCAAGGAAGTGATGCTTGAGTTGAGCCCTGAAGAGGAGATCAGGGGAGTGTGTGGGAGAGAGGAGAGACCTGGTGGATTCAGAGGGTGGGGGAAGAAGGGTGTGCAAACAAGGCCTTGTAGACCACTTTTTTCTAAGATGGACCGGAAGTCTTGCAAGGCCTGGGAAAGGTATTCTAGAGAGACCACACCAGGCTGTGCTGTGGGGTGAAGGGTTATAAGTGGATGGAGACGGGCCACTGCGGTGTGGACAAGACGATGGCCATGCAGGAGGTGGATGAACAACTTGAGAGCTTCTTAGAAGGTGGGAGTCGGCAAGAGTCGGTGGCTACTTGGCTTCCACAGAGGGTACGAGGGGGCGGGAGGAATCCAGGTGGCTCCCAGGCCCCATGAAGGAGTGGCAGACAGGAAAAGCCTGTTTGTGGGGGAAGATCATGAGTTTGGATGTCAGAAGCCCGTTAGACAGGCGGGGGCAGCAGCTGTGGAGAGAGGAGTGGGTCTAGGGGGAGACAAAAGCAGGAGGTCTTGAATTGTAAAGGCTGTGAGCAGCGATGAGACTGCTTAGGGAGGGGGGAGATCATCCCCATCGTGGCTCCCTCAGTGGTCCTGTGGCCACCACACACCTGCATCTGCATCCAGACAGTACCCCTCAGCACCTCTGCTGCCCGTCTGTTCTTTGGATGGGGCAGAGGGCAGGCAGTGACCCAAGAGCATCCTAGTTGGCTTGGCAGAGAAGAGGTGGCCAGAACCATGTCCCTTCCCCAGGTGTGGGACATCCCCACGTGGAGACTGCTTCTTGAGGTGAGGCCATACCTCAGCACGAGGGTAGGGGATGGGGAGTCTCTCACTCTGTCCCCTGCAAGCCCCAGGCTGGAGCTCCTCACCCCACCCCCCTACCTGCTTCTCATCACCCTCTGCTTCACAGATTCCGAGGGCCTGGGCATCAGCATCATTGGCATGGGGGCCGGGGCAGACATGGGCCTGGAGAAGCTGGGCATCTTCGTTAAGACTGTGACTGAAGGCGGTGCGGCCCATCGGGACGGCAGGTACCGCCTCCCCTTCCCTGATCAGCCATCATGTATGGGGCGGGCCACTACCTGTGTGGGGCTCAGATGTTCGTGGAGCACTGCTGTGCCAGGTGCTGGTCCAGGCCCTGGGGGTACAGTGAACAGAACAGGCGGAGTGCTCGCCCTCATGGCACGTGCATGCTAGGGGGCTGTGTGTAGGTGGTGTGTGTCCTGGTTTTGAGTGTGTGTTGGGCCATGGGGAGGAGAGCACGGGTGTGGAGGCTCTGTCCTAGCAGAGTACCTGTGAGCTTTTTTTTCGTTTAGCAAACACTGAGCCTCTGACCCTGTTGTAGGGCTGGTGCCAGGCGCTGGGGAGTCAGTGTTGAGGCCTTGCCCTCAGGAAGCATGCAGTGTAGTGAGGCAGATGGATGAATAGTGGATACACAGAAAATGGTGAAACAGAAAAATACAGGGTGCCACTAAACCCTAAAACAGGAGGGCTTGACTTCTCTGGGTATCAGGGAAGTCTTCCTGGAGGAAGTGATGTTGGAGTTGAGACCCAAAGCATGAGCAAGAGTTAGCTAGGCTGAGGGAGTGGGGCATGCAAGGCATTGCAGGCAGGGCACCGAAAGCAGGCAGGTATAACTGGAGCTAGAGACCACAAGGGATCAGGTGTGCGGTGAGGCTGGAAGAGCCAGTGGGGGCATGCCAGGGAGGAGGCTGCTTCTTGCCTGTGTGCCTATGTTTGGCCTCTGAGGCTGGAGGGTGTGAGTTCTGTGGGTCAGAGGGCTCAGGAAGACCCCCTGGAGTTACGGGCAGCCCAGTGACCCCTCTGGAGCCTCCCTACTGTGTGTGGATTGCAGAGGGGGAGTGGGAACAGCTGTAGGGCACCCCGGGTTATTGTAAGTTAAAGGCTGATATCAGGGGTACCTTGTGGTACCTCTAAGCACAGACCCCTCCACGTGACAGAGGTGAGTGGGTGTCCTTGCGAGGACCGGGGTCATGATGCTGGAGGTGGGGTTGCCTCACTCAGGGAGCTTCTGTCTGCTGCAGCCCAGGTGGCATGGCGGGCTGGGGTTGGGGGGTCAGAGAAAAGGAAGGAAGGCCATCCCTGCTCTTTCACTTACCCCCTCATTTGAACTTTCCAGAGCCTTTCCCATGGTCTCTCGTTGGCCGGGTGGGGAGTGTGTGTGCATGTGAGAGTGTCCCCACACGAGGCATGTTGGTGTGAGCTGTTTACAGTAGGCTGTCTCCTCCATTTCTGTGTGGGAGCCCTGCGGGGAGGCCTGGCATTCTGGGGGGAGGTGGGAGTGGAGGAAGGAGGTGGCCGAGGGTCCCTCCCACACTTTCGTCCCCCTCGGCGGCCTGTCTGGACCACCCCCATCTCCTTGTGTGGAGAACAAGGGCTTCCAGCACCACCGCTGGGGCGTGTTGGGGGCTGTGCACCTGTATGGGGGCAGGGGGTGACCCTGTGGGACTGTGTGAGAACACAGGTCTCAGGCATTTGGAGGAAATCTGCGGACTCAGGTCTGCACGGAAATGGATGTATAAGAAGGCTGTGTGTTATGTGTGCGCGGCAGGCCCTTGCTGGTGTGCATGGCCGTGATGAGCTCTGTGGATGTCACACTGGTCCGCCGAGTGTGGTGGAGGAGGGGAAATAGCTTGTGATTGTCATGGCAAGTGTGCTTGCCACCATTCCTGGTCCTGGATGCCTGGTCTCACTGCCCATGGGCCTGGCTGATACCTGGTCCTCCGGCCTCATGCATCTTATGCAGGCAGACAAGTACCAGGTCCCTGTGGGGACTGAGCCTTGAGTTACTGATGGGAGGGGGGCCATGTCTACCCCAGCTCCACAGTTCACCTCGTGACCCCCCCTAACCAGTGTCACCTCCCTTAGGATCCAGGTGAATGATCTCCTGGTGGAAGTGGATGGAACAAGTCTGGTGGGAGTGACCCAGAGCTTTGCAGCCTCCGTGCTCCGGAACACCAAGGGCCGTGTGCGGTGAGGCCCGGGAGGGTGGGGGCGGTGGGCAGTGGGAGCAGACAGGAGGCTCAGCCCTCATCTGGCCACTTTGCCCAGCTGCCCACGCCTGGTTAAGACTCTGGGTGGCCCAACTTACAGAGGAGCTTTCACCATCTCCCTGCCAGAAGGAACTGCTGTGTGCCTATCCCCTGCCCTGTCTGCCTTCGCATCTCTAGCCCCTGACTGCTGCTAGCCACCAGCACTCAGGCTTCAAGGCCCGTTGTCCACCATGCCTCCAAACTGGCCTCTTGGGCTTATTCTCCTTTCTCCCTGCCTGTCCTGACTCATTCATTGAAGATCCAAGACATGCAGGGAGGATGCCATCCAAATTGCAGTTGATCCCTCCCTCCTCTCTAGCCTGGTGATTCCTGTGAAGACTCTCCTCCCTGGGTCTGTCAATTAAAGGGGTTGGGTTAGAAGCTCCCTACGTCCCTCTCTGCCATAACATTCAAGGACCACTCCCTGCCCCCTCCAAGAGGGGCACTGCCCCCAGAAAAGGGTGGTAGAGAAACAGGATGTGGGTGGCCACGGAGAGGAGGGGCTGGTGCCTGGAAGTTCCACTATTTCCTCTCCATCCTAATCTCTAGTTGCCATCATCCCGCCCCTTCCTGAAGCTCAGGGCCTTGGAGTGCACACAAGACACCCGTCTACAGCCCCAGGGTCAGCTTCGCCAATCCCCTGCCTCGCTTTCTCCCATGTGGTGGGGGAAGAGCTCCTACGCTGGTACCTCCCGAACTCCTGTGCCCTGCGGCCTAGCCTGAAGTTCGGCTGACGTCTCCCCTCCCCACAAACTGGCCAGAAGGGCTAGTGGGCCTCTGCTTCTCCTGGGAAGGAAACCCAATAAGGGCCCCCTGCTACCCCATTCATTATTAACACTCTGCAGTCTCTGGACTCAGTTCTTTCATTTCACCTCCCTGGGAGGACCTGGATGTGGAGAGGGGGATACCAGCGGGGAGGATGGTGGCATTTTCCGGCCAAGGACAGAGACAAAGGGAACGATGCTGGTGCCTCTGCAGATTTATGATTGGCCGGGAGCGGCCGGGTGAGCAGAGTGAGGTGGCCCAGCTAATTCAGCAGACCCTGGAACAGGAGCGATGGCAGCGGGAGATGATGGAGCAGAGATACGCCCAGTACGGGGAGGATGACGAGGAGGTAGGGACTCCGCCTGGCTGGCAGCGTCATCGCCCCCTGGTGGCTTGATGGAGTATTATAGCCGTCCTCTGCCTCTGCCACTTTCCAGGCCTTGTGAAGAACCCCAGAGCAACGCTCCTATCCTGGGGGAGCCCCCAGTCTGAGGGAGGCGATGCAGACCTTTCCCTTAAAGAACCTCTAGTCTGATGGAAGAGTCACACCCTCTGTCTTCAGAAAGCCTTCCTGGTCCTACAAGAAAAACGTAGTTCCCTCTAAGAGCCCCCACTCTGAGGGGACCTAGTCTGAGGAAGGAGACAGTTCCAGACCTCAGGGGACCTGCTGTGTGAGGGGGAAAGCAGAGGCTGTTTCTTCAGGGCCCTCAGTCTCACAGGGGAATTACCCCTGTCTTCTGGGGACTCTCCAGGCTGTTGGGGGTAGACACAAACCATGCCCCTGGGTGACCCCCAGTCTGATGAGGGCAGCGTGAACCACACCCCTGGGGGACCCCCAGTCTGACATGGGCAGACTGCTGCTGGCCTAGGCCCCAGTCCTCAGGGCTGAGGGAGGTTGTGGTGGGCAGGGTGCACAGCCGCCTGTCTCCCTTCGCAGACAGGAGAATACGCCACTGACGAGGATGAGGAGCTGAGCCCCACGTTTCCAGGTGGCGAGATGGCCATCGAGGTGTTCGAGCTGGCAGAGAACGAGGATGCCTTGTCCCCTGTGGACATGGAGCCTGAGAAGCTGGTGCACAAGTTCAAGGAGGTGGGCAGAGGGGTCCCTGGGCTGGTGGAAGGCAAGGGCAGGCTGGTATCCAGCCCCGCAGTACTGCCTGCCCCAGCCCGAGCTGAGTGCCTGCGCCCCTGCCCCCACAGCTCCAGATCAAGCATGCTGTGACAGAGGCGGAGATCCAGCAGCTGAAAAGAAAGGTAAGGGCGGCGGGGAGTGGGGGCGGGGCGCTGGGGGAACGACCCCTCCACCCTCACACTGCACACGCTGGCCCTTGCCCTCCACCCACAGGTGCGTGCAGAACCAGCCGCTCTGAGGTGAGGGAGGGTAGTGTTAAGAGCACAAGCTCTGGACCCATCTCTCCACCACTGACTTGCTGCTCTAGGTCTCATTCTCCTCACCTGTAAAATGGGTTGATAACAGTGCCAACACCGTAGGATCACTGTGAGGATAAAATAGAATAATACGCGTAAAGTCCTTAGTACAGTGTCTGACACATAACAGGTGCTCAATAAAAAGTTGTGCTGTTAGCCGTCAGCGTTCTAACAGCTGAACGTGGATGTCTTCACGTTCACACAGTCCCACACGTGTCCTCTACACGTACAAGCCCAGCGGTAAACGTAAACCATCCAGGGGTCCAGGCACGTGGTACCCACAGACTCACTCACCCAGACACCCAGAGACACCCACTCTGCTCAGACATAACACGGGGACAACAGACCCATGCTTCACATGGCAATACCTCTGTGTCCGTCTGCTGTGTCCGTCCGCTGTGAGATGCAAGAAGAGTGTCACAGGACGTGCGCATTCTCACAGAGATGCTGATGCTACCAGTTGGTGCACACACGTGACATCTACAAACACACATATGTGCTATGTACAGACACCCACACAAGCACACTGGGTGCCCACACCCTCACAGGCATAGATACACAGACTTCTGATACACAGTCTGTACTGGGTCCCTGCTGGGCCTGGACATTAGGAGTCCCAGTTCCCCTGGGGCTCCCAGTGTGGCAGGGAGAGGCAGGGGCACATAGGGACTGTGCAGACATGGTACACACATGTGCACTCCCACATGTGGGCTTAGACCAGCACACCTGGAGAGAGGAGAGCGTGAAACAGCCCCAGGGGGACGGCAGGGTTTAGATGACTGAGGCAGGGGAAGGGCATTCCTGGCAGGGAGACCAGCGCGAGCTTGGAGGCTGGCTTTGGAAGGAGGCCCACAGGCTGTGGCAGCCGTTCCTGTGGGGGAGAAGTGGGAGACAGCTGGACTGCCAGGGTGGGCTACGCTTGCAGTGTCCTGACACCCTGCTAAGGGCTCCAGCCTTGACTCTTTGGCCGTATGGGGCCACGAGGGGGAAGGTCACGGCCGACAAAGTGGGAGGCATGGGGGTGAGCAGGACTTGGAGGCCGGCGAACCAGTTAGAAACCCGGGTGATGTCCCGGCAGGGAGGGGCAGGGCTGCCCAGGGCACAGGCAGAGGGAATGGATAGGAAGGGCGGATCTGAGTTGCATTTTCTAGGGTGAGGTGACAGGCCTTGTTCCTGGGTAGACGCAGAGCATGAAGGGGAGGAACTGCTGGGCGCCTTCTAAGTGCTCAGCGCCATCTGGGACCTGTGATGGGCGAAAGCAGATTTGATCCTTGCCCTTGTGCGGCTTAGAGTCTCTGCACCGACACTGGTATCACAGAAGCTGACCCGGGCTCTAGAGGAGAGGACAGGGCCCTGAGCTAGAGCCAGCAGAGCCTGATGCAGCCGGGCTGCGTGTGGGCCGTGCTGTCAGAGGGGAATCACGGGAGACTTCTTGGGAAGTGATGCGCTAAAGAGAGGGCCTAAGGGTGAGCTAGTGGGAAATGACGAGGCAGTGGGAGGGTAGGTGTGGGCATTCCAGGCACAGGGAATGGGGAGGCAAAGGCCCTGCAGCAAGAGGGAATGTGGCAGGTCTGAGGATGTGCACGAAGGCCCGTGTGGCTGGGACACAGAGGGCAAGGGGTGTTTGCAGCCAACGAGGTTTGAGGGGCAGGCAGTGGGGCTTGAAGCTGAGCCCTGGGGTGGCAGTGAGATGACGGCACCTTTGGATGGAGGTGGGCTAGTCAGAAAAAGAGGAGTAGGTTTGTGTGGGTGGGGGCAGGGTGCTTCTGAGGAGCTGGGAGTAAATTTGGGCTGGAGGTGCGGGGCTCAGTACACAGAGGTGGTGAAGGAGGTGAGTAGAGAGAGAACAGAGTCCCCAGGACTGGGCTGTGGGCGCTGGGAGGTCTGCACTGGGGTGGCCAGGGAGCTGGGAGAGGAGCCAGGACTGTTGAGGAAGCCACAGAAGCCAGGGCTGCAGAGAGGGGATAGAGGGCAATGGTGACCCTCACCTGCCCTGCTCCTTTACCTCCACCATCTCACTGCAGCCTCTGTGAGCTTGGCAAGGAAGGAATCACTCCTGCTTTGCAGATGGGAGGACTAAGGCTTAAGACAGAAGTGGCCTTACCCCAAGTCCCCGAGCTAATCAGCGACGATCCTGGGCCTCCGGCCTTCTAGGAGTGTGGCACGTGTCAGGGCCCCTGGCTGGGAAGGCTGAGGTTGTGGTCCCACCTTCTCCCTCTCCAGCTTTCGGTTCTCAGGCCCAGCCAAGGAGAGTCAGTAGCTGGGGGGCAGTGGGCTCCGTATCTGCGGGAATCATCCAGCGACTCTGGCCCCCGCCAACCCAGGGGTGTTTCTTCCTCTCAGCTGCAGAGCCTGGAGCAGGAGAAGGGGAGGTGGCGGCTGGAGAAGGCCCAGCTGGAGCAGAGTGTGGAGGAGAACAAGGAGCGCATGGAAAAACTGGAGGGCTACTGGGGCGAGGCCCAGAGCTTGTGCCAGGCTGTGGACGAGCACCTGCGGGAGACCCAGGCCCAGTACCAGGCGCTGGAGCGCAAGTACAGCAAGGCCAAGCGCCTCATCAAGGACTACCAGCAGAAGTACGTGGCTGGGGGCTGGGCTTCCTGGGCCTAGGGGGGACTGAGAGGCCTATGGTGGCATTCCTTCCCCACCCCAGCCAAGTAGGGAGGCAAGGAGCACAGAAGTTGGAGGGCCCTGTGGTGGGGATGCCTGGGTTTGTAATGACTGGGCGCCAGAGGCTTTGGGAGGAGCTGGGACCTCCCGACCTGAGGACAAGGAGCCGGCAAAAGCGGCCCAGGTGGAGCCGAGGACGGGGCTGAGGACCCTGAGACGCTCTGGATGGAAGCTAGACCAGACCCCCTTACCCACTGTCTGTCTCCCCCTGGTACCCAGGGAGATTGAGTTCCTGAAAAAGGAGACGGCACAGCGCCGGGTTCTAGAGGAGTCAGAGCTGGCGAGGAAGGAAGAGATGGACAAGCTCCTGGACAAGGTAGGCCCAGGGGTGCCCTAGGGGCAGGCAGGTCAGCCCCCCTCTGGCGCCCACCCTGTGGATCCTGCAGGGAGAGAGAGGAGTCATGCTGCTGGCTGGGAGCTCAGGGTCATGTCTCCTTCAGGGGGGCCCGAAGGGCAGGGACCATGCCCAGCGCCCAGGCCTGACTCCCTCTCCCCTTTGTTTTTCAGATCTCGGAACTGGAAGGAAACCTGCAAACACTGAGGAATTCCAATTCTACTTAACAGGAATCATTCCTTGACCGGACAATAATTAATCCCCTCCCATTGTCCTCCTCCCTCCCCTGTCCTCAATACTTCACCCCGCCCCCTACCAGCCTGGGGACAGGTGCCCCGACTCCCCCACCCCTCCACCCCACCTCCCCCAGCTTCAGGGACCAGAGGGCCCATATTACAGGCCCCCTTAAGGTGGCCCCGGGCAGACAGGTGGCTGGAAGGATGGCCTCCTTCTAGCCTTTGGGGCTGAGGCACAGAGGCCATGGGATGCCAAGGGCTGGCCTGGGTGGTGGATGGACACGAGGACCTGCAGACCAAACTGCCAGACGTTACAACCTCCAGCCTTTGTCTCTGGACTGGAAAGGGGCCGGGGGCTCTCCCAGCATCTCACCACCTGGAGGCTGCTCCCTGCTCACGGGGCTCCTAGGCGGCCCCTGGGCCTCTCGACTTGAGTCTACCTTCCTGTCCCTTCCCCGCTCCCCCGTCATCGTGCTGTTCTGTTGCATCCTGACCCTCCTGCTGGGAGGGGTTGCCTCTACACCTCTCCTCCCATCCCTGTCTGCGCTCCCAGGATGGGTAGCGTCTACCCAGAGCCTGGAGGCTGGGCCTGGCCCTGCACTGATTTCTCACGTATCCTGCGTGAAAAGGGGAGAGTCCGGGACACCTGATGTCCAGCTCCCCCTTTGCTCGGGGCAGCAGCCCTCAGTCTCTCCTTGTGCCTCCCCTCCCCCAGGTGCCAAATAGCCATAACCTCTTCCTGGAACTGTTCCGCGGCCTCTTTGGGGACCAGGTTTCCTGGCCAAGCCTGGGAATGAGCGGGAGGACAGGAGGTCAGCTTAGGGGGCCTGGTTTTAGGCAAGGGGAACATTTGTCACTGGAGAGCCAGGCCCTGTCCTGCCCTACGCAGGGCCACACCTGGAAGCCTTGTACCAACATGGCAGAGTTTCAGCCTCACCCCACCCACACCCACAGTTTTCCAATGTTTTGACTGGAGGGCAAAATTTTACTACTTTTCATCTTTTTGGAGACCAGGGCTGCCCTGCTGGCAGCCTGCTTTCTAAGTGAAATCGACTCCGTTTCCCCACTTTAACCCCAAATTGGGGCTTGGACCAGGGGAGGTGAGACCCTCACCCCAGGTCCCCTCCCCTTTCAGATGACATCTCTCATTCTGCCTCTTCCTCACGCCCCTGCCTCAGCCTGGGTTTTTGTTCTTTTTTTAAAAAACGACGCTTGTTCCATCCATTTTGGCTTTTCCTCGTCCCCTGTAAATAGACCATGCCATCGATCAGTATTTCTCAGCACCCACTTCCTGCCCCCAGACGTGCGCCTACCCCCGAAGGAGCTGGCTGTCTCAGTGCCTGGGCCCGTGCACTTCACCTCCTTGGCCTCAGCAGATGGAGGGGGCGGGGCTGGGTGGGCGGGGCCGTGGGGGGGTGCTTCTGGTTTCTCCGGCCGGGGCCACCTCTGTCCCGCCTTCCACAGGACTGCATCTCTGTATATAATATATATATGTATGTATTGTTCCCGGTTTTGTACGGACCATGCCCTCTGTCAGGTCGTCCCCATAAAAGCAGCCCCCAGAGCCTTGCTGCCTGGTTTCTTGATTCGCAGGAGGGGGTGGGGGGCAGAGATGCCAGTCTGAGCCCAGTGGTCTCCCGCTAGTGCTACCTCTGACCCTGAGGATCTTTATACTGAGAACCCTTGTTCCCGCAAACTCCATCTGCCACCATCCCCCCACCGCCCCCCATCCCTTCCGGGCAGGGCTGGGGTTTCTAGAGATTTCCTTAGGCTCATCGCTTTCCTCTTTTTCAAGGTCTCTGATGGAATTTAAAGGATGGGTTAGATACAGTAAGGTGAACCCTGAGTCCCTCCCCTGAGAAGTGTAACCTGATGGGGATACCCAGCCCCTAGTTTTCCGGAAGTGCAGCTGGGGTGGGAGATGATATGTCAGAGCAATTTTGTCGCGTGGGTTCTAGAGATCCCCTCTGGCAGTAGCCAGAGAGGCCTTAAGTAGTCCTAGACCTCTGCTCTGTGCTAGCAGGTTTGGTTGCTAACTCGCCAGTTCTAATACCAACGGGTCTGGGGGTCCAGATGCCAGGGCTCCAGGGACAAAGTCAGTGAAGTCCCAGAGGTGAGAGCGGGGGCAGTGGGGCCTCTCCTTGCTCTGGGAGCTGTGTGCTATGTGTGAGAAAAAAGTGCAAGACACTTGTGTTCAGTGGCCCGGCCACCAAGGGGATTCTCACAGTCCCCTTTGCCCTAAAGAATGGAAGTCCCAACATCAGGGCCCTTCAAAGTCACTTTGGTGGGTCCCTGACAAACCCGAGACGAGTGGCCTCTACCAGAACTCCCAGTGGCAGTCGGCTCCTGGGGTGGCCACTCCCTTCTGGATGGCTCTGTCACACAAGTCTCCTTCATGTCAAGCCAAATTCTGGCTTCCCATAGCTTCATTCCAAAAATCCTAGTCCTACACCTCAGGGCCATATATAACCAGTCCAATTCTGCCACCCACCTAAGAATCACCTGGGAACCTGGAGATGGTGGCCACGCCTCTCTAGGCGTTTTCTCTTACAAGTGGATCTTTCCTGGAACACTGCTGGGAAGACGGATCCAGGTGGCTGAATCCCAGCATCAGAAACCACCAAACCACAAGGTCACAGGTCGTATCTCCAGAGTTACAGGTGACTTGGGCCCTGCTCAGGCAACCTGGCCAAGAAGACCCAAGGAGGACTTCCCTGGTGGCACAGTGGTTGAGAATCCGACTGCCAATGCAGGGGACCCGGGTTCGAGCCCTGGTCCGGGAAGATCCCACGTGTTGCAAAGCAACTGAGCCCATGCGCCACAACTATTGAGCCTGTGCCCTAGAGCCCATGAGCCGCAACTGCTGAGACCGCGTGTTACGACTACTGACGCCTGTGCACCTAGAGCCTGTGCTCCGCAACAAGAGAAGCCACTGTGATGAGAAACCCACGCACTGCAACGAAGAGTAGCCCCCACTCGCCACAACTAGAGAAAGCCCGCGCGCAGCAACGAAGACCCAACGCGGCCAAAAATAAATAAATTCATTAAAATAAAAAAAAGGTCCCAAGGAGTGAAGTGGCTGGATCTTCCTGGGTGGCGAGGCAGACGTGGGGGTTGTGATGAGGGCTTCTGTTGATCTGACCAGAGCAGAGCATCCAGGGTGGGGTCCTGCCCCCGTCTGTCCTGTGTATTAGGCGAGGGGCTTGCACCCCGTATGTTCCAAAAGGTGGAATCCCTTTGGAAAGTAGCCCAAGTCAAAGCCTGAGTGTGGTGCGTGGCTGGGGACGGTGTGTGTGGCTTTGCGAGTTCCTCAGGCCTGAGAGGTGACTCACCTGTGAGCTATGTCAAGTAGCCATGGGCAAGACTGTGTGAGGCGTTACCCCAGCCCTGCCCTGCCACCTCCCCAGTTCTTAGGAGCTTTCGTAGGTTTGCCACAGCCCCAACATTCGCCATAAGGGAGGGAAATCAGATGAGGGGAGTTTCCCAGCTCCCAGAAATTTAGGGGGTCCTCCTGAGTCTTATGGTCTACAGACACCCTCCCATAGAATGTGCCCCCAACATTGACATTACATACCTATCATCTCCCCACTCCCTACGGGGGCTATATAATCAATCCCTCACTCCAGCCTACCACCCAGATTTCACCAAATGCCCACAAACTGTGTTTCCCAGACACAGCCCCGATAACACCTCCAGAGTCACCACTCCCTCCCCAGATCTCCACAGTCCAGCCAGCAACCCATGGCTGCCAGCAGATTCTAAAGACACCCAGAGATGCCACAACTCCCACGATCTCATTGGATCTTCAGCCCCTAAAGGTTATGAATTCTGTCCTTACGCATGGTCCTAAGACCATCCGGGCTCAACATGCCACCTCCCAGAGCCCCTCAGAGACCTGGGACTGCAGAGACTTTGGCCATCGGGGAACTCTATCCCTACAGACTGCACACTGCTCCCCTGGGCTCTGGACCCCCTTGCCCAACCTCACCACTTGCTCTTGAACAGACAAAGGGGGTAACAGAAACACCTACCTCATGGGTTTATCGTGAGGGTGACATTAATCATCTGAGAAAAGTGCCTAGCACAGTGTCTGGCATCCCCTGCACCATCTCGGGACCGTAGCTAGCTGTTGATTATCGTATTCTCTCCCCTGGCTGGCCTGCCACCACCTCCAGCTCACCAGGTCCAAGTCTGACCTCATCCCCCCACGCCCCCTCCACCTACAGGGCCTCCAGCCAAGGCCTGCAGTCATCTAGACCCCTCCTTCTCCTTCTGTGGCCAGCCAGTCCCCAAATCCCGTCAGTTTCTTCAATTCTACATCCTTAATATTCCTCATCACGATCTTTGATCTTCGTGCCCACTGCCATCACCTCTCAACAGCCTCATGAGTGGTGCCCCAGCCTTCAGGCAGCCTTCTCCAAAGGAGCCGAGGGGTTCTTCCTAAAATGCAGATCAGAGCCCCTCACTCCTCTGTTACTTTTTCCCCTGTGGCTGGTAGGATAAAGTGCAAGCCCCCCCGCCATCCTTCCTCTTCCTCTCCTTTCCTCCCCACCCCCACAAGTCCCACTAGCACTTCTACCCTGGCCTGGCCTGCAGAAGTAGCCAACAGGTCACCTCCTCCGGGAATCCTCCTGGATCACTTCCACACACAGCCCCCGCCCCGGTCCTCACCCGCCCCCGGGTGAGGCCTGGCTCCCTCTGGCGTGCTCTCCCCGCGCTGAAGTGTCCTCTGTGAACCGAGGCTCACAGCACCCGCTCTCTTGAGGGCCTCCCCACTCGTCCGTCCCCCTGACAACGCTGTGAGAGCCACGACGGCCCGGACCGGGTCGGCTCTGCTCTCCACGGTCCCCTCGGGCCTCGGCGCACCCGACTGCTCTGTGGACTTCTGTTGAATGGATGAATCAGGAGCCCTCACAGGCCTTGCAGAGGAGGCAGAAGCCCCGCAGGTCCTAAGGTGGGGCCGCATCTCCGTCCGCTCACACCCGCCCCGACTCCCGCGGGCCGAGAAGTAGCGGTAACTAGAATCCCCTCGCCCGGCTCCGCCAGCCGGGGCCGCCTCCTCCCTCCCCCGTGCTCCCGCTGCCTCCGCCCCTCCCTCCCTCCCTCCCTCCCTCCCTCCCGTTCTTTGTCTCCCGGGCGCCCGGCCTCCCCGCCACGCGCCCCCTCATCGCCCCTTCCCTGGGGACCCCCCGCGGATCCCCGTTGACACGACGCTAAGAGTATCCGCCTGCCAGGCGGGGGACCCCGCGTCCAGCCGGGCGGGGCGGGGAGACGGTTTCTCTCTCTCTCTCTCTCCCTCCCTCTCTCTTCTCTTCTCTCCTCTCCTCTCGTCTCCTCTCGTCTCCTCTCCTCTCCTCTCCTGTCTCTCTCTCTCACACACACACACACACGCACACACACACACTCGCACACACACGCACACACACGCACGGAGCATCCTCCCGTCAGGTCTCCTGGTCCAGCCCCTCCCGCCGTGCCTCCTGCTTCCTGCAAACCTTCTCCTTCTCTCTCCGAACTCCCCCACCCCCACCCCCACATTCCCTCCGGCTCCAAGACCCCCCTCGCTGACCCCTACCCCTACTCCCGGGATGGAGCGGATGGAGCCAGCCCGGAGCCCCCCGAGGCCGGGGTGACTGTCCCCCGCCCCTCTCCCGCCTGGCCCCAGCCCCAAACACCATGGGCCTGAGGGGATTCTGAGGCGCCGGACGCTGAAGATGACAGATGCTGGAGGTGAGGTATTGGGACCCCAAGAGCCCCAAGTTGGACGGGGAAGCGGAGCTGGGGGGTCTCCGGCTTGCGGTGGGAACCCGAGTGGGGTTGGATAGGGCGAAGAGACAAGGACCTTTCTTCCCCTGTCCCTAGGGCGGCCCGCACAGAGCTAGGGTTCTGGGCCGTTAGGAGATGGGGTGGAGATAGGATTTGTGTCCCTAATCCTCTCCCTTTGCCCGAGGTCCGGAGAGATTAATTTTTTTAAAAAACTGGTGTTGGGGGAGGGGGGAGAGCTTAACCCCTTCTTGCCTGGTGCGGAGTTGGACTAATGGATCGGACAGAACTAGCCACTTGGCTCTGATTGGGCAATAGGGGCCCCGAGAGTGCAGAAGGTGCCCTGTCCTCCACCCCCACCCCATCTCCAGCGGTGCTTGCTGGATGCCCCCAGCTTGGGCCTTATGGGAGGGGGTCGCCCCTTTCTCTAGCTCCACACTGCCTCCCCCTGCCCCAGCCTCCTCTCCCAACCATCCCTCCCCAGTTGCACTTCTTTCTCGGGCTCCTTCTCCTCTTCCAGGGCCCCTTTCCTCTTTCCTTCCCCACTGAGGGCTGCCTCTCTCCTGGCAGCTGATTCTGCCCTTCTGCACCCCTCCCCTGGGCCTCACTCAGGGCTGCTGGAGCCCTGTCTCTACTGCTTCTTCCCCTGGCCCCGCTGCCGCCGCTGCTCTCAGGCTCATCTCCTTCTTGCTCTTTCTTCCTCTGCAGCTCTGTAGACTGACTCTCCACCAACCTGTCTCTGTCCTGCTCCCCATTTCCTCTCCAGGGCTTGTGTACCCTTTCTTTGTCTTTCTCCTTCCCCTGGGTCCCAGGAAACTTGGAGTTCACCTGCCTCCCTTTCTCATAGGGAAGGGTCAAAAGTTATTGGTGTTCTTCCTCCGGGAATTGGGAAGTTTTGGGAGGAAGGAGTGGCCTGGTAGAGTCAGAGCCCAGACTGCATCCAGAGAACAGGTTCATTTCCACCTTGTAGTGGTTACCTGGTTTGAATGTGCATGTATGAGTGTGGCGTGGGTGTGTGTGTGTGTGTGCGTGTGTGTGTAGGAGTGTAATGTTGTAGGAGTGTAAATGGGGGGGATGTCTAATTTACCAAGGTTCAGTGTTGGAAGGGGGGGTGGGAAGGGCCTGGTGACATTCTGATGTCATGCTTCCCAGAGTTCCCCAAGGGACAGTGTAGGGAGGGTCCCCCATACACCCCCCAGGGAGTTAGTTGTTGAAGTAAGCGGTTTGTGCTGAATCAGAATTCATTCGGCACTGATGTGAGCTGGAGGCCCCAGCCCACCCCAGAGCGTACCTGAAAGAGGATGGCATCCACAAGAGGGTCTCCACCCTAAACTGGGACCTTGAATAAAGAGCACATGGGCTCTCCATTCTCAGGTGGTCTAAGAGAGGAAGCACCCTCAGGGAACCTCCATTCTGTTGGGAGAGGCAGTTCTTATCTTCAGAGATTCCCTCTTCTGATGGGGAATACTGCCCCTTCTCCTCAGGAGCTCCCATCTGATGTGGCAGAGATATGACCCAGTTAGGGAATCAATGAAGTATGAAAAATTACTCATTTCCTAGTAGTGGGGAAGAGTGGATTTAGAAATTATATAGACAAATGAGAGGAGTGAGGGCTATCTAGGACAGCTTTCTGGAGGAGGTGGCAGCTAGGTCCTGGTCAGATGAGCTTTGCGATTGAAGGAGGGAATTTAGTTCATTCTTAGGGGCAGCCTCTCTTCCCATCTACCCCTTCAGGACAGGAAGAGAGGTTCTAGAACTTCTCTGTTACTAGCACCCAGGGTTGAAGAATGGCAGGAGGGTTCCTGGAGGGCCCACATCCCTGGCTCCTTCTCATACCTCATTTCCTGCTTGCAGCCCCAAGCATCCGCAGAGCCTGGGGTGGAGGTAGCTTTGAAGCGTATCCGGTCCTAGCGAGTATGGACCAGCTCCCTTACCTCTACCCCTGTCCCTTCTCCCAGCAGTGTTCTTTCCTCATGAGCAGGTTCCCAAACTGCAGATCACCACCCAGGACAGAGCTGAGGGGCAGGAGACTGTGGTCAAGGTCGAGTTCTGCCTCTTATCTCCTGCATCTCAGTTTTCCCATCTGTAAAGTGGGGACACTAAGAGTCCCGAGCCTGGACAGTTCACAGTGAGATGAATCTATGTAATAACAGAAGAGGAGAATCGGAAAAGACCAAGCAGGCATGAGGTAGCTTTCCTACACCTGTCAAATGGGTGGTCTAATGCAGTGCTCTGCCCTTCTCATGGGGACCTGAGTGTTAGAAGTAATTGGAGATCACGTCCCAGGCATGCAGCATGCCCCTGACCCTGAGCTTCCTCCTTCTCCCCTCATCTGATATTCCCTTGCTTCTCTGACACCCAGGCTTTGGTTTAGGGATGCTGCAATCCTACATCTGCTAGGAAGCCTGCCCAAATTGTTCCGGCTACACATATCCTGCTTTCCCACCTGCCCTTCCTTTCTTACTTCCCACAAACAAAACCAAACCCCTATCCATCCATATTTCTTCCCAGAACATTATCTGGTGCATCATAGAGATTTGGCTCTGCACTGTTCTGCTACGGGTACTCTTTATACCCTTCTGCATCTGTGAGTCTGTCTTGAACTGTGAGAACTGTGACTTTGTCGAGAACAGTGGCCCTGTTGATGATGCCAGCTTCCTGAACAGCTCATGTTCAGGAAGACAGGTGGTGAGTGCACCAGTGATGAGAGTGGGGGGAGGCAGGACTGGGTGATGGATGGGAAGATGGATGGGTGGATGGTATAAATTGACGGATGTAAAAATGGGTGGATGGTTGGACGGGGCGGATGGTGGATGGATGGGTGGTTGGAAAGATAGATGTTTGGACAGATGATGGATGGGTGAATGAGTGGACGGTGGATAGGCAAGTAGATGCATGGATAAGTAGGGACGTAAGTAGGTGGGTGGATGGAAGAACCTGGGTTCTCATTTTGATCTTGCCATTAACTTATTATGCGATCTTAGATCAGTCATTCTCCTGTCTCTTTCTTTATTTGTAAAATGAGAGGATTGGATTTAATAGTCTCCAAGATTTCTCCCAGATTTGATATTGGACAGCTTATGATGATTAAAAGCTTTTAGGGAATGCTAATGACGGAAGGGCCCAAGACAGTGACGGGGAGAGAAGTTCCGTGACCCGTGTGCCGGCACTCAGCAAACCAGCTTGGACCCGGGCTGCAGGACAGCCTGTGTCTATACCCTGGACTCGCTTCTACCTCCCGCCTGCCCCAACCATCTGGGCTGTGGTTCAGATGATTTCTCTTTCAGGGGCCAGAGAAAGAGTTGTAAGGAGAGGTGAGGGCCGGAAGGCTAGGAGCAGGTAGCCGTTGGCAGCTCCCTTGCCTGCACCAACCTGAACCTCTTTTCCTCTTTCTCCTCTTGTCCTCCCAGCTCTCTTGAGTCATGGCTTCTTCAAAGCTCCGAGAACCTGCGGATGAGGTTTTCGGTAAGTTCTGTTTGGCTCTATCTCTAGCCAAGGCTATCGGGCCTTGGGGAAGAGGAGTCCTGGTAACTTCAGTGTGTGTGTGTGTGTGTGTGTGTGTGTGTGTGTGTGTGTGTGTGTATTTTGGCCTTACAGCCTGATTTTTTTGTCACCATTATCTGAGTAGATATCCAATTACAACAACGATGATAATAAGCGTCCCCATTTATTAAGTGCTTGTCTCATGCCAGGTACTAGGCTAGCACCCCCATTTCACATGCACTGTATCATTTAACCCTCACAACAAGGCTAAGGAGTGTGCCCACTCGTCCTAAGCCTAGGACACGGAGCACAGAAGTGACTTGCTTTGAAGATCACACTGCAAGTTAGTGGCAGAGCTGGGACTAAAACTCCAGACTGCCTAACTCCCTGCTGGCAGCCACTGTGCCGTATGTACACCAGTATTCCCCAGCGCAGGTGACACAGGTTACCTCCGAGCTGCATAAATAAGGGACCTCATCTGCATGGATGTGCAGGGAAATCAAAAATGCATAACACACACTCAGCATCTACACCCTCGGGGCACCCCCAGACCGACCCCCCTGTGTTCTCACTGGGGTGCATGGACACCCCCCCACCCCATCATTTACCCCCTGCAGCCTTTCTATTGTGTGGATTAGAGAAAGACCACTGACGGGGCACAGCTCCCAGCATGCACTGGGGTGGAAAGGCTGTTTACCAGCTGGGTTCGGTGGAGGAACGTGGAGGGCGCGGTGGAGGCAGAAAGCTCGCCTATGCAGCCCTCAGGACTCTCAGCTGGGAGGGGCTCCTAGCTGTGGAATGCCACAGGGCCTCCAGTTTCTCCACCCCTGCCTCTCATCTCTACCTTCCTTGCCCTCTCCTCCTCCCACTTCCCCGCTCACCTCTCTCTCCCCTGTGGCTGCCACAGGCCCCGGCAATGCCAACGCCGCCCGCCGGAACTGCTGGCTCCTGGCTCCTGGGGAACTGCTTCCCGGCCTGGCCTCCCTGGGGCCTGTGCATGGAGGCTTTGCCTCGGGGACGCCCCCAGCCTCGAACTGTCTCTGGGCCTCAGACTCTGAGTCTCTCCATCCCCACGCAGGCCCAGCCTGACCCCTGGCCTGGCAGAGGCGAGCTCCCCGTTCCTTGGGCTTTTTGGCCTCTGCTCCCCCACCCCCGACCCTTCCTGTTTTCCTTCTCCCTGACCTGCTGAGGTAGCTGCCTGCCTGGCAGCCTTCCTGAAGAGAAAGGCGATGAAATATTCATGACTTCCCACTGCCCAGGGCCGGGCTAACTCCCAGGGAGAGAGGGAGAGGGAGAGCAAGATGGTGGGAGGGATGGACAAGGTGATGAGGGCCTGGTAGAGTAAGGGACCAGAGGAGAGGCTGGCCCCACCTTGCCTCAAAAAGCCCCAAGCCCCTTAGGAGTTCCTTTGCTCCCTAGACCCTCCACGGTAAGATGACCATGGTTTTGATGTGGCCCAGATTCAGGTGCAGAGAGCCCTTCTCCACGGCCCAGGGCGGCTGGGCACCAGCTGCACGCTGGACGGGTCGAGGAGGCTCATGAGCTCCCTTCCAGGAGCCCTGCCTACTGTCCTTAACTCCCTCTGCACCCCGGGCCCAACTTTCCTCTCCAAGGAAAGTAAGGGCCTGTAAGGTGAGGGGTTGGACTCACAAGTCACTCCCATCTCTGCCTCAGAGGACATAGAGAGGGCTTGGTGGTTACACACGGAGCCCTGGAGCCGGAGCCCGAAGGCCTATGACCCTGGCCTGCTCTTCACCAGCCCTAACCCTCGGGCAAATGAAGGCTGCCCTGGGGGTTCTTGGAGTCGCTTCCTCCTTGGGTTGTGGGGAGGTTTAAACGAGCTAGTAACTGTAAAACGCTCAGAACACTCATATACACATACACTCTCTCACACACACACTATTCTATGCCTGTGTTAGTGCAATGAACAAAAGAGAGAAACGTCTGCCTTCACGGAGCTGACGTTTTAATGGGTGGAGAGACAATAAACTAAATTAGTAAAATATATGGTATGCCAGAGGATGACAAATGATATAGGAAAAAATTTAGCAGTGGGGGTTTGGGGGGTATTCTAAATTGGGTGGTCTCTCAGTGAGAGAAAGCATTTAAGCAGAGACTTGAAGGAGGTGAGAGAGAGAACTGTGCAGAAATCTGTGGCAAGAGCCTTGCAGGAAAGGGAAGAGGAAGTGCAAAGGCCCTGAGGTGCAGGATAGCTGGTGTAAGGAAGAGCCAGGAGGCCAGGGTGGCTGGAGCAGAGGGAAGAAGAGGGAGAGAGTCGCTGAGCTGCCTGAGTCTGGAGGCCGTGGTAAGAACTCGGCTTCTTACTCTGTGAGAGATGGAAGTCACTGGAGGGTTCTGAGCGGAGGGAGGCGTGACCTGGGCTGACATGTTTTATCAGGATCACTCTGGCTGCTGGGTTGAAATTAGGCCGTAAATGGGAAAGGGAGGAGGAGGGAAGACCAGCCGGGATGATCTGTAATAATGGAGGCAAGAGGTAGTAGTGACCTAGACCAGGAATGCTGTGTGTTCTCCCTCTCCTTTCCTCTCCCCTCCTCCTTCTCCCCACATGTATACATGTATGTAAGTGCGTGTGTATACAGACACATACACACAATATTTTACTGTGGGAAGTCAAAAGTAGAGAGACTAGCACAATGTACCCCATCATACGCTTACGTACTCATCTCAACCTCAACCATCATCAACTCATGGACAGTCTTGTTTCATCTACATCCCCTTCCACTCTCCACTCCTAGTCTCCTGGATTATTTTGAACCTAACCCAAAACATCATGTCATTTCACCATAAATATTTCAGCATGTCTAGATATATTTCCAAAGTAGAGCTAACAGGAATTGTGGACGGATCAGTTTGCAGGGTGAGAGGGAGAGGGAGGAATCACGGGTGACTCCAGGGGTTTGGCCTGAGCAGCTGCAAGGATGGAGACGCCATTCACTGAGCTGGGCAGACCGGGCAGCTTAGGGGGTAGGGAGGTCAGGTGTCCAATTGTGACATATACGTTGAAGATGCCCATTGGACATCCAAGTGGAGGTGTCAAGTAGGCAGCTGGACACATGAATTACCAACTGGGTCTGAGAGGAGTGACTGGGTGGACAGTGGGGCCTTTCAGTGAGCCAGGGACAGAGAACCAGTTTGAGGCAAGGTGGTGGGTTCGTTTGATGGGCTGAGTTTGAGGTCCTTGGGTGATTCTGACAAGGTAAGTTCCCTGGCAGGTGCTGAGGTGCCCAGACTTGGAATTCAGGGGAGGGGTCAGAGTTGGAAATAGGTATAGGTAGTAGTTCAGCCACTGGGGTGGCTTAGGGGGTGTCTGCAGACAAGGGAAAGAGGAGCAGGCAAGGCAGGGCCTTGAGTGATGGGATGGGGTCCCTGAGATCATGAGGGGTGGAGTGGTGAAGAAAGGTCTTAATCCATGCTGAGGTCTGGGAAGAACCTGTTCTGCCTGGAGAAGCTCAGGGTCACTGCAGAGTGAAGGTTGCATTCTCCGGTGGAGCAAACGGAAAGTGAAACTTGGAGCAGGAGGGTCTATGCATAATCTGTTGGGTTTGCCTACTCTTCCGCCATGTCCTCATCCAGGACCTAGCCCTGGGCCACGGACCCCAGGACGGGAGAGACAGCCTTCAGGGGTCTGTAGGCTTTCCTCTCTGCCACCACCGCTGGCTTTTGGGGGTCCCTCTGCTCCAGTTAACTGTGAGCCCTCTAGATGCTCAGCAGTGCTGTCTCTGAGCATGACCTTGAGCGTGGCACAGCAAGCCAGTGTCCCCAGCAGGGCCAATCTCTGGAGCTAGACTAGCCAGGCTCAAATCCCAGCCCACTGCTAGCTGCTGGCCTCAGTCAAGAGACTTAACCTCTCTGATCCTCAGTTTGCTCAGCTGTGAAATGTCCCTAGCAGCTGTGCCTAGCCTGCGGGTTGTTCTAGGTAGACAAGGTGTTGTATGTATGTCCTGGCGTGTAGTGGGCGCTTCCTCAGTGGTAGCAGTTACAACCATGCTCTCTCCGGCCTCATCCTCCAGTCCTTCCCTCCACAAACCTGCCCTCCCATTGCCCTGGAGGTGCCCGCCCCCAGCTTCCCTTCCTCCCAGCACTGCCTATACCAGTTTTGCCAGCCTCCTCTCTTGTAAACTCCCATCCAGACCTTAAGACCCAGCTTTGGTGTTTCCTCCTCCAACCCATCCAAACAGAGCCATCCTGTCCTCTGTGCCCGTGAGAGGTTCCATCACACACTGTATGTATGAGCTGATAAGTCCAGCTCCCTGCGAGACTGTGAAAGACCCAGCTCTCCATCTCATAGGACTATCAGTGCCCTGCACTTGGAGACATGTGTTGAATGCCTGGGTGTGAGTACAGGTGGCCACTTGAGGTGGGCCTCCGGGATTGCTGTCCTCATGTGTCTGGTCTCTGCCCCTCTTCCCTGGTTTGCAGACCTGGACTTGGCTGTGCCAGAGACCGTCAGACTGGACAGCAGTTTACACAAGGCCCGAGCCCAGCTACTGGCCAAGGGCCGGAGACACAGGCCCTCCCGCTCGAGGCTTCGGGACAGTGCCAGCTCTGCAGAGGATGGTGAAGGCTCCGATGGGCCCGGAGGCAAGGTTGGGGCAATCCACCCAATCGCACATACCCCAACCCACCCTTCTTGCTCCTGGATAGTCCCTCCAAACCACTCTTCCAGGGAAACCACACCCCTAGACTTCCGACATCATAAGGCTAACAAATATTAGCTGCAGTTCAATTCTGTCTCATCTCATCCTTTCAAGGAAGGTATTATCCCCATCTTCCAGACGAGGAAATTGAGGCTCTGAGAGGTTCACTAACAAAGTCACACAGTTAGTAAGTGAAGGAGGCGGGATCCAGCCCCAGCCCATGTGACCGGAAGTCCCATTTCCCACCTCTCGCTGCCCAGCCACCTCTCGGCCCAAGGCACGAGGAAACCCTCCCTCCAAGTCCCGGAAGGACCTAGGAGCCCGCGCTCCCCTCCGGGAAGAGGCGAGGAGGGTTGGCGGTGAGCGGCTGCCCCTTCCCCAGGTGACCGATGGCTGCGGGAGCCCCCTGCACCGGCTGCGCTCACCTCTGCACTCGGGCCCGGGGTCCCCAGCCGGGAGCTCCTTCTGCCTGGAGCCCCCGGGGTTGCGGCGCAGCCTGGACGAGGACGAGCCGCCGCCCTCGCCGCTCGCACGCTACCGACCCCTGCACAACGCCGCCTCGCACGAGGGCCTGGCCGCCGCCTCCTGCTCGCCGCCGCGCTCCGCGCCCTCGTCCGACAGCTCGCCCAGCTTCGTGCGCCGCCATCCCCGCGCCGAGCCGCACAGCGAAGGTGAGCGGCGGCCGGCGCGGCGCCCCCTGCTGGCAAGAGGTCCCTTGGGCGCCGAAGTGCGTGGCGGGATCCGAGGGGCAGGGTGGCTGGGGAAGGTGGGGAATAAAGACCACGGTTCTTTCACTCATTTCCCGAGCGCCTTAATATGTGCCAGGCACTGCTGGGCACTGACACACACAGAAGAGCAAGCAGATGCAGTTCTCGTCCTCACGGGGCTTATAGGTTTGAGCAGAAACAATCAAATCATCCATTGATTAAACGTATAGTTACAAGGTGTATTAAGTGCTATGTGAGAAAACAGTGCGCGGGGCGGGAGAGCATATATCAGCGTGAAAGCATCCTGGGAGCAGTTGGGAGCATCCTGGAAGGCTTCTCTGAGGAAGTGACATGTGAACCAAGATTAGAAGGTTGGCTACAAGTTGGACAAGATAAAATTAACAGTAAACAGCAGTGGTCCCTACGTTTTCAGCGTGGTTTATGGTTTGTCTAAGGCTTTCATCAACATCTTATTAGGTCTCATGAAACAGGCAGTGTCATTATCCCCGTATTTGAGATGCAGGAAGCTCAGAAGGTAGTAACTTGTCCTAGGTCACACAGCTAGTGAAGGGCACCAGAGCCAGGTTACCTGATTCTAAGTCGAGAGAATTCCTACCACCTCACTGGCAGCTGGAAGAGGCAGACAAGCCACCACCCAGGCTGTTTTCTTCCTTCTCTTCCACAAAAGATGACAGCCGGGATGCCAGCCCACCTGAGCCCGCCAGCCCTACCATCGGCCTGGATAAGAAGACTCGCCGCAAGTTCCTGGACCTGGGGTGAGTGGAAGAGGGGCCAAGAACAAAGGCTTGGGGATGGGGGTAGCACAGGGGGCAGCACTGTCCCACTCCCCCTTGCCCTCCCCACAGGGTCACCTTACGCCGAGCCTCCACTAGCAAGAGCCGGAAGGAGAAGGGCAGCAACCGTCTGTCCATGGGCAGCAGGTAAGAGGTACCCACAGCCCCTCAGCCGCAGCTTTTGCCCCCAGCTCCCTGGGGGCCCCAGCCCTTGCCTTGGTGCCCACACCCATGCAGGGCGCTCTCTCCACAGGGAGTCGGTGGAGGGGTCCGGCAGGTCAGGGGGCTCCCCGTTCCTGCCCTTTTCCTGGTTCACAGACAGTGGCAAGGGCTCGGCGTGTGCTGGCAGCACCACCTCCCTGGCCTGCTCCCCTAAACACGAGCGCTTCAGCCCTAAGAAGTCAGCTTCTCAGGTGAGTCTGTGGCCCTCTGGCTCCCATACTGGCCCCCAGACTCAGGTGACATGAAGACACACTTCACCCTGGCTTGGGCTGGGATCCAGGCATTCCTGGAGTCCATCTGTCTGTCCATGGAGCCATTCCGTGATCCATTAATGCATCCAGTTTCTGAGTTCAGGCATTCGCTCATTCACTTGTTTATATGCTGAGTGGCTCCTCCATTGATTCGTTCATTGCTGCCTCCAGGATCCCCTAGTACACACCCGGCCTGAGGGCTCCTCTATCCCTGCTAACTCTCCTGCCTGGCTCAGTTCTGGCCCCATGTCCTGTCTTAGGAGCTGGGCTACGTGTGTGGTGTGGTGATGCTTGGGGGAAGCAGAGATGAACAGGACCCCAACCTAGCTAGTGCTCAGAAAGTGCACTAGCTGTGGGAGAAGTGGGAGAAGTGAGACCGAGTAGCAGAAGCAAGAACGGGCATCTGTTTACGTTCCCCGGGACTCCGCGGTCTACAAAGCCCTGAGTGCATGTTTTTGCTTTACTCTCACAAAGGCTCAGTGAAGTGGGGAAGGCAGACACACTCACCCGCATTGTACAGATGAGCAAATGCAAGCCCAGACTGAAGGGATGTGCCTACAGACTCAGTTGGATTTAGGTGCCAGGCGCTAGGACTCCCAGCCCTGTGCTTGTTCGTGATTCTGTTCCTTATGTGCAGCCTGGTCAGCGATCAGAAAACTGGAAATTCAGGGGAGAAGGGATCCCTCCCTTTCTTCCTTCCCTTGTGCTGGGCCCTGGTGAACAGACACAGCCCAGGCCCTCACAGAGCTCACAGTCCAGTGAGGACAAAGACATCTAACCAGGTTTTTACGAGCCAGGGTGCTAGAGGCCATGCTGGGGAGGCACAAGGCAGAGACGTCCGACCCAGCGCGAGGGAATCCCAGTCCGCTGTCTAGAAAGCGACACCAGTCTGACCTCCTCCATTCCTGCTAACTACTCCGCCTGGCTCAGTTCGAGCCCCACGTCCTCCCAGAGGCCTCGGACGCGATGTCTCGCACGAGCACCGCGCCCTGCGTGGCCGCCTAGCTCCTGGCTCACTGCGAGGGCCCTGAGCAACTCCTGGTGCTCAGCCCTGGGCTTCAGCTTCCTCTGGATGGGGCTGGAGGGTCGGGGGTGACTGCCTTGCGCTTGGAGGTGAGCTCTCTCCTCAGCAGCGTGCCCCCCTCCTGTCTAGGAATCCACTCTGAGTGATGACTCCACACCCCCCAGCAGCAGCCCCAAGATTCCAAGTGGTCCCCGGCAGGCGGCCAAGTGTTCCTATCCCTACCACACACTGTCCCAGTCTTCGGATGAGGTAAGCAGGCCCTGACGTCTGACGCAGCCAGGTGTGCGGGCCAAGGGCCACGCCTTCCCCCCTCACGCTCCTTGGTCTCCGCCCCAGTTTCTGGATGAACCTCTCCCCACCATCTACCACTGGACCAGTCAGCAGGTGGGCCAGTGGCTGCACAGCCTCAACCTGGAGCAGTACGCTGCCGAGTTTGCTGCGAGGCAGGTGGATGGGCCGCAGCTACTGCAGCTGGATGGAAGCAAACTGAAGGTGGGTCAGAGTACAAGGACCACGACCCAGCCAGAGCCTGAGGCAACCTTCAAGAATTAGGATCCCCTCATCCTGACCTTTCCACTCCCGTTAAGACCACTGCCCTGGCCTCTGACCTCTAGGCAAGATCCCCGGCCTGATCGCTGCTCTCTAGTCTGGGTTCCCAGTCTGACTCCAGCCCAATTCCTCAGTTTGACCTTCAAGCTCCAGCCCAAGTCTCCAGGTTGACCTTTGACCTTGAGGACTAGCCTATCCTCTGACTCTTCACTCTAATCAGTCTCCCGCGGTCATCTCACCTGATTCTTGGAGTCTTAGTCTCCAAGACTAAGAATCTTGGAGGCTGGTGGTTGTGGGAGGGAACGAGTCGGGGCGGGGGGGTGGGGGGCGGTGGCAGGGGGCTTCTGGCCTGTTGTGCACCCTCTGCTGAGCTGCTTGGGGAAGCGGTGGTGCAAAGAGTCCCCCAGGAAGTCTCTGGGATGGAGAGGGGACTCAGCTACTGACTAGCTGTGTGACCTTGGACATTTTGCTCCCCGTCTCTGGGCCTCAGGGGATCAGGCAGGCTCATGCCAAGGCTGAAATCCTGAGTGGAGGAATATGGGAGCCAACCCTCTACCCTCATCTCTCCCAGTCACTCCCATTCCAAATTCTTGCCCTGAGGGTTCTGATCCATCAGCAAGTCTGGGAGGCGGAGGCTGAGGGCTGGCAAGAGCTCCGGATAGAATACACCTGGGGCACAGAGAACCCGGGGCTTGGGTTGGCCAGGCCTGGGTGGCTCCGGGGCTCTTCCCCTCACCCTTGGATTCCTCCCCCAGAGCCTGGGGCTCAGCAACTCACATGACCGGGCGCTAGTGAAGCGGAAGTTGAAGGAGCTGGCAGCGGCCGCTGAGAAGGAGCGCAAGGCCCAGGAGAAGGCTGCGCGGCAGCGTGAGAAGCTCCGGCGCAGGGAGCAGACGGCCAAGAGGAGCTAGGGGCACGGGCGGGCAGCTGCTGGGCTCTGAGGGCACAGGCCGCCCGGGGAAGTGGGGCCTGGCCCTATGCTCTCAGGAGGAACAGCCCTCTCACCCTGTCTTCTATCTGGACCCAGATTCCTCAGAAAGGGAGACCCCAGGGGGAGGACCCAGTAATAAACCCCATTTCAAGGACTCGTCTGGCACAGGGTTCCTGGGGGAAGTGGCAGATTATGGGCAGAGAAGCCAGGGCTGAAGCAAGTCTGGGAGCCCAGAAGTGCCTGAGTCATTCCGACCCTCTGCCCTCAGGCCATGGTGGTCCTGGGACCAGCAGTGAATTAGGAGGCCTGCTTACCTACCAGAAGCCCTGGGCTCAGAGGGGGCCGGGCATCTCTGCAGGAGCAGGTAGATAGAGCAGCTCCTTGCCAGCTCTCCCAGGTGACTGTGTCAGGAGAGCCTGTTCTGCTCCGCAGGGAGGCTGGTGGGCCTGCAGCACGTTGCATGCAAGGTGGGCTCCCAGTCTGCACTCCTCAACAGGAGGGCAGAGAAAGCAGCATGATTACCCCACATCATCTCTGCGAGGACTTCAGAAGGAAGGGAGGAGGCAAAGCTCCTCCTTTTCCCCGTCCCTGTCCTGTGGGTCTCTGTTGAGATAATGCCCTTGCAGGTCTGCCCCTCCGGAGGCCCAAAGCCTGGTCTTTGACCCACTCTCCAAGCTGGGCCCACTTCTGCTGCTCCCTCGGGGGCCACCTGGGCCCTCCCTGAGGACAGAGCAAACTTGGGAGCTGGTGGCCACGGAAGACACCCCCTACCAATGCCTAGATGGTCCTGAACTGGCGAATCCTCATCCCAGCCAAACAGAGAGGCAGAATCTGGGAGGTCCCCCGGAGGCTGCTAAACTGGAAAGGTCCATCAGCCGTCCCCCATCTGCCCTGGTCCCTAGCGAGGCCTCAGTGGGTTCTAGAACTGGCAGACAGCGCGGGCTCCGGTTCCTGGGCCACAGGGAGGGGTGGGGCCGGCTCCCTGGGTGGGGGCGGAGTCCACCCCAGCAGCCCGGAGCAAGCCATCTGTCCTTGTAGGGAGGGAGTGTGCGGCTACGGTGCTGGCCAGCGGCGAGCCCAGCTTCTGGAGCGCTGGCCGGAGTTAACAACGAGGCCAGCGGCCTCTGATTAGAGACCTCCCTCCGCCTCCTCCCATCCGTCTGGAGCGGTGGGCAGGACCCGATGCATGCCTACCCCCCTCGTTCCAGCCCAGGCGCTGTGGCCTGAGGGCTACCCCTATTCCTGGGTCTCAGTCCTTTCCTCCTCTCTGCTATCTGTGCCGGGAGAGGGGCTTCAGAGAGGGGACTGAGATATGGGGGCATCAGTACCATCTGGGCCCAGAGGAGGGGCCCGTGGGGAAAGTGAAAAGTTCCCAGGTCCTTGAAGCCATCAGGAGTTATCTGGGTGCCCACCTGCATGTGAAGGGGGAGGCGGTACTCAGTTTATTTCAATAAACACTTACGACGTGCCAGTGACCTTTCTGTCTGCCCCAGCTGGGGGGTTGGGCTGGGCCCCGAATGTGGGAGGCCACAGTCCCGTCCCTGGGTGCCGCACCGTCAAGTGCTCTGAATGGACAGCCGTGGCCGCTGTTACACTCGGCACGCACTGAACCATGTCCTGAGCCGGGATCAGGTGTCCCGAGCGCGTCATGTGTTGGTCACAGGGGCTGCAGTCTGTATGCGTTTATACGTGAGGATCTCCCTCCCCCAGGAAAGCAGCAGGGCTGCAGTCTCATTCGATCTCCTCTTTACTGTGGATGTCACTGTCACCATCACAGCCACTGGGAGGAGCACACAACTTTAACCCCCTGTGTGCTAAGGGAAAGGGCTATAAAACTAGCTATGTACACACAACATTCTAGGGAGAAAGCCACCCCAAGCACACGCGGGCACAGTGGGAACTGGGGTCTGGAGCTCGGTGGGGGACCGTGTGTGGCAGGCAGGTGGATGCATGTGAGGACATGCAGGGGAAGGGCTCGGGCGGCGGCAGAAACATCGCTGGGGCCACCTGCAGGCTTCAAGCAGCTTGGCTGGATGGCCAAGCTCTGGGTCCTCCCAGGCTCCTCGGCTTTGGGGGTGAGCCCCAGGTGAGAAACCCCTCCCTCCTCACTTTGACCTTAAACTCAGAGTGGAGGAAGAGACTGTAGGACCAGGTCCCCAACCAAGGGTTCCCTCCCACTATGCCAGATGTGGCGGGTACCTGGCCCCTTCCTAACACTGACACCAGACCAGGGCCAGGGTACCGGCACGGGCCAAGGGAATAAGGCAAGCAGGGGTGTCCACTTGGAAGGCCAGGGCTGTGGAAGGCAGTGAGGGGGACCTAGGACCCCCAGCAGAGAAGTGGCAGCTCTGGGCTCAGAGAGAAAGAATGCCATGGAAATGTATCTCTGGGACACCCTATCAGGGTGGAGGCATCCCCCAATCCTCAGGCATTGCCCACAGAGACTGGACCCAGGGAGATCCCCTAGGAGTCTCCACAGGGACAGAGATTGGCACTTAGGGGCCACCACAGACCGGTCACCGCAGTGATTTCCACAGAGACAAGAAGCTGGTCATCAGGGAGAGCCTCCCCCAACCTGGGGTGGGGACAGGGAGGGTCACCATGGTGGCCGGATGCAGAGACAGCAGTCCATCCTCCTGGGCGCAGGTGAGTGGGGCGGCCTCTAGCTGACACGGTACGTGGACGTGTTCTTGGGCTCCGTGCTGGGCACACACCAATCGCCGGCCTCCTGGATGGTCTGGTAGTGGCGCCAGGCTGACTTGTTGTAGACGGGCAGGCGCTCCACCGAGTCCGTGGACAGGGCCTGGACGGCATCAGGGTCAGCCTCTCCTGCTTCCCTGCGCCTTGCCCCCTCCTCGGCACACCAGCCTTGCCCCGGTACACTCTGGTGGCCGCTGACTGTGGCCCACATGTTAGCCCAGCCAAGTGCCAGACACTGGCTGAGATGACTAACCCGGAAAGACCCATGAGAGGGTCTGTCCCTTCCGTGGCTCGCTCCTGCCCATTCAAGAAGGCTGTTCACTTAAAGGTCAGGGAGGGATAGGAAGGAGGCTAGGCTCTGTGACCCTGAACAAGGTCACCAGCTCTGGGCCTCAGTCTCCCCCTGAGCTGAATCAGGAGTTCTCTGTGGTCCCCCCTTTCCTTTTTTTTTTTTTTTTTGCAGTACGCGGGCCTCTCACTGTTGTGGCCTCTCCCATTGCGGAGCACAGGCTCCGGATGCGCAGGCTCAGCGGCCATGGCTCATGGGCCCAGCCGCTCCGCGGCACGCGGGACCCTCCCGGACCGGGGCACGAACCTGTGCCCCCTGCATCGGCAGGCGGACTCTCAACCACTGCGCCACCAGGGAAGCGCCCCCCCCACCCTGTTTCCTTCTCAGTCTAGCAAGTCAAGGGTTCCCAGAACAGGGTCTTACTCATGCAAACCACAGACTCCCTGAAATTGCCTGCCAACTTAGGAGTGCCTGGTGGCTGGGAACTATAGCTTCGCTCTGATTCTCAGTTTGGAATCAGGAAAAGGTTGGAGGGATGGAAAAGAAACCTAATAACAGGCCCGACCTATCAGCAAACTCCCCCAGCCAGACTCTGCAGGCAGGGGCACTCACCTTGAGATAGATGACAGCGTCGGTCCCAAAGCCCTCCATGGAGAAGAGCTGCAGGTCCCCCTGGAAGTACTTGGCATACAGGCGGGAAATAGGGAGCCCATACCCAAAGCCAGCCTGCAAGGGGGTGAGAAGGGAGCGTGATGAGACACTGGCCCTGGGCTTCCTGGAACTGCAGGGACCCGATGTGCTGAGTGAGGAGGGCCAAGCTGGGGTCGTGCACGGGGACTCCCAGAACTGGGGTGGGGAGGGGACATGAGAAAGGGACAGCTCTGAGGCAAGGTGGGGACCGTGGGATAAAGGAAATCGGTCTGGCAGAGGGAGGAAGGCTGCGGAGCATGGGGCGGGTGGGGAGCAGTAAGCAGGGCAGGGAGAGGGGCTCGGGACTGGTAGCCAGGGGTCTGGGCAGGTCACGGGGCACCTCTCTGTCTCAATTTCCCACACCCAGCTCTGCCTACTCTGCTGGGAAGGGACAGGGAGGTGTTGGTAAGCTGAACAACTCCAAGAGAGAGGTAGTTACTTGTGGAGAGAGAGAGGGGAAGGGAGAGTTGAGCAACAGTGACAGACAGAAGACACCCACAGATAGGTAGGTAGGTACAGGCTGGGAGAGACAGGAAGAGCAGGGAGGCCCAGACTCAGACTCACACACAGCCACACAAGGACGGAGGGACCATGGGAGGTAGGGAAGCGAGAGATGGGCAAGAGTGACAATTTGATAAGAGACCCGAAGGCCAACAGGCATCCTTCAGGAGGCCAGTGGGGGGAGCCAGAGAGAAGCCGTCTCACCAGTGGGGTTCCCCCGGTGCCAGGCTGAGGCGTGGGGGCCGTGGAGTACATGTAGCTGAAGAGGCGCTCAATCTTCCTCAAGGGAACACCCCCACCTCGGTCACTCATCTGGGGGACGTGGGACACGTCAGGGTCTGCAGACCTCAGTTTTCTCCACACCCCACCCGACCTTCTCAGATCTTCCTCACCCCCAGGGGCTTCCCTCAGCCCATCTCCTGGCAGGAGGGAAGTCTCCACACCACTGCTCTCTGGTCCCCAAAGTCAAGGGTCACATACTTTGATGGAAAGATCTTCCTCGCCCAAGGCCACCATGACCTTGAGAGGTGGGAGAGTGAGGCTGGATTCATGGCTTTCCACAGTCGCTCGCATGGCATTCTGTGGTGGAAAAGGGGTAAGACACAGTGAGAGCAACCTAGACCCCACCACTCCCACCCCCCACAAAGGACCATCCCCCAGCCTCCTCACCTTGAAGAGTTCAAAAAGCATGTGGTAGAGGTGGGAGGGGACATAGACCATGTGAATTGGCTGTTTGGAGTTGGATGCTGCCAGGGAAGTCCAAACCACAGATCAGGAAATTGTCAGGAGGTCAGCATTCAGCATTCATTCACCAGCATCCAGCACCCAGCACTCAACCACTAACCACTGTCCCTCCATCGTCCATCCATCTGCTCATTCGTTCATCCGTCTAGCCATTCATTCAGTGTCCATTCATCCGTCTCTCTCTCTGTATAATATCCATCCATTGTACAGCGTCTGTCTGTCCGTCCAGCCATCCATTATCCATCCATTCATAGTCATATCCACTCAATATCTATTCGTTCCTCTATCTACCCATTCAGTGTCCACCCAACCATCCAATTGTCCCTCGATCTATGTATCTGTTCAAACATCTCTTTCCCATCTATCCATTCATTCAAAGTACAGATCCATCCTTCCATTCATCCACTGTTTATCTACCCATCTATCTATCATTCATCCACCCAAATAACATCTGTCTATCCTAAATGTAGCCCACTAGCGTTCACCTTGATAGCAGAATCCCCTGTAGAGCCTTTTCACCCAGAGGAGAGGGGAGGGGGCTGCCCAGGTGATTTTGACACCAGCATCCTGCTTCCCAAGAATCACTCTATCCTGGAGAGTTTTCTTGGTTTTATAGACTGAGTGTCTCTTCCTGGTGCCTGGCACAGAGCTTTGCATGTAGCAGCAGCTCAGTAAATGTGCAGTGGATCAATGAAGGAAGGAAACTCGGGCCCTGTGCTGAGCAGTGGAGACATAAAGTTGAATAAAATTCAATCCTACCCTCTCAGAAATTCAAGTCTAGACAGAGAAACGCACAACTGACTTTCACATCAGGTGTTGTGCCCAGAGCTGTGCTAGGCCCTGGGCTTGACCTCAGGGATCCTGAGGTAAAGCGGCCTGTCTCTGCCCTTTGGTTTCCGCCAAGTGATCCAAACAGTGCAATTCAGAGGCACACCTGGGGCAGGCGGTGCCTAACTCTTCCTGGGAAGTCCGGGAAGGCTTTTCAGAGGAGGTGGACTTGATCCAGGTCTTAAGGAAAGACTAGGATGTGGGCAGTGCGACTTCCAGGCACAGAGGCGTGAACACCTCAGGTTTCTGGCCCACAGGCCAGGGTGGCTGAGGAGCAGATGGGTGGAGGGGAGGGTAGAGGCTCTGATCCTCCTCACCCCTCCACCTCCAAGGTATTTATCCAGTTCACCCCCTTCTTTTCCTCTCTGCTGCCTTCCCTTCCCCTTGCCTGAATCTGCAATGACCTCCTAACTGGTCTTCCTGTGTCCTCTCCTGCCTCCTCCAACCTCTAAATATCTTTTTTTTTTCTTTAATATTTATTTGGTTGCACTGGGTCTTCGTTTTGGCAGGTGGGCTCCTTAGTTGCAGCTCACAGGCTCCTTAGTTGCGACATGCATGTGGGATCTAGTTCCCTGACCAGGGATCGAACCTGGGCCCCCTGCATTGGGAGCACGGAGTCTTAACCATTGTGCCGCCAGGGAAGTCCCCTCTAAGTATCTTTAGAATGTTACTCAGATCCTGTCATCACCGTGCTTCAAACCTCCGGTGGCTTTCTGCTGTTCTCAAAATCCCAGCTCCTGTCTGTGGTCCACTGGCCCTGCATGCCTAGCCTCTCTCCCACCCATCACCCCTTTAATCTCCTAACCCCACCACACTGTTCCTTCTGGTCCTTGACTACCCCATCCAAAGTAGGACCCTTGTAGCCATCCTCTTGTATCCGTTATTCCCTTTCTTCTTTTAGTAATAGATGCCTCCCTCCCCTGAAGTTTTGACTAGCACGTGACTACCCAGCTAGAGACTAAATTCCCAGCCTCCCTTGCAGCTGGGAGACTTAGGAAAGTGCTCTGTTCAGCTCTTAGGCCCTGCCTTCTACATCCTCTTTCCCCTTCTCCAGGCTGGAACTGAGACATGAGGGTGGGTAGCCAGCTTTCACCATTCTACCCCAGGGGCTGGGGAGACGGAAACCTCTCTCTCAAATTAAACCAGTTTTTGGATTTTGGGAAGACAGCCAAACTCATATCCCACCTAATACACTGCTCCTATCCATCACTGTCACGTTACCCCATTGTGTTTCCTTCCTGTCACTTATCATGACCTGAAGTTATCTTGTTTGTTATTTGTTCCTTGGTTAAAGGTCCCATTCCCCAACCTCCCCAGTACCAAGAATGTAAGCTCCGTGGGAACGGGGACCTTGCCTGTTGTGTTTACTGCTTAATAAATATTTACCAGATAAATTAATAATAATAATACAATAATAGCTCTGCTTCTCCCTCATCCAGGTAACAGTTCATTTCCTGAGTCCCACCTCACTTTCCTCTCCCATGTGCCCAGCACTTAGACAGACAGGCAGACACACAGCCTCACTCCCTCACCATTCATCTCCTGGATCTCCAGGTCAGGTGAGGCCATGTAATACTTGTCACACAGGAGCTTGGCCATGTCGTAGGCATCTGAGAGAAGAGAGGGGTCATCAGGGAATGGGGTGACCTCTCCCCAGCAGGCAGTCCTCTTGGCACCAACACTGAACCCATGGGGACGTGGCCCCCACCCACTGGGGAACGGGTCACCGTCTGGCCAGGTAAGATTGGGGGATCACTGGGGCTCCTCTGTGGGCCAGGCACGGTGGGGACAGCTCACCTTTCACCACCTCAGAGACGCTGCAGTTGGGGTCGATGCTGCCGATGTGTTTGGGGTGGGCTGGGTTGGTGCTGCCGTCAAAGATCAAGGCTGCGGGCGGGGAGGGCGGGCGCGGTTAGCGGGGCCGCACAACCCCAGCGCTCCCTCCCCCGCGTTCTCCAGTGCTCCACCTCTACTTCTGACACTTCTGACCCTGATGCTGCACCCCCCCACCCTCTCTCCCCTGACCCCTGACCCCTGATCCCTGGCCCCTCCAGCCCTGGCCCAGGCCAGTCTTGGACCTTTGTAGGCCTGAAGCAAGTCTTCTCAGAAGTTTCCTCCCCATACATTCTACGTTATATTTAGTCTTCTCTTTTGCTATACGTTTAAAAATAATTTTTACCTTCTTGTGTAATTAATGACTGGCTACGATTTCTCAACTATCATAGTTAATACTCCTGGAGTAAGAAACACCAGACAACCACCTGTGTCCTAACGTAAAGAGACTTTTACGAACGCCGCGCAAAGAGGCGACGCGGTTTTGCCTTCTGTAAACATGCGAACAGCGACCGGCCCCGCGCCCGCTCACTGTGCTGGTTGATCAGCATGCGGATGGAGATGCGGCTGAGGTAGAAGCGGTCCAGGAAGTACTGGATGTTCTGGTTGGAGACGGGGTCGTCGCCGTAGGCGTCCTTGTACTCCAGCACGCCCTGCGCCATGGTGGGCACCACGTCATTGTGGCGGTTCCGGATGGTGACCAGGGCGTCGGTGAACCTGCGATGGGGGTACACGTCGGCCCTCACCCTGCCCCAGCCCTGGGACACCCTCAGAAGCACCCCGCTTCTCTCCATGGTGCCTTCACCCACTCGACTCTCCCCAGCCCACTCCTCCGGAAGCCCACCCCAAATCTCCCACCGCCTGCCTGACGGCCTGGGAGCTCCACAGGGGCGGGGCCTGGGTCCCCCCATCAGACTCAGGGCACACCAAGGATCGGGGGCTGTTTGCCCCCTCAGACTGGACACCCCTGAGGGTGGGGGCATTTCCTTCATCCCGCTGGCATTTCTGCCCCCGGGGCCGTGGCCCACACCTGCCCTCCCGCCCCCAGCCGAGGCCTCACTCACTGGCTCAGGGTCCGATGGTCCTCAGGGTCCTTGTCCAGGAACTCCATGATGTCCAGGAGACTCTGGACATACCTGTGTGCGGGAGGGGGCGGGGGACGCCTCAGCCCCAGGCCGGGCCCCGGCACACCCGACTCTGCTGACCCTGCTTCCGTCCTGCGCCTCCAGTGGGCGCCGCCCAGAGCTGGGCCGCGTGGGTTCACGAGCTGCGTCTAAAGTTCTCTCACTCTGCTCCCTCCGTACGTGAGTCTCCCCAATGACACTGCGAGTTATGCAAGAAGGTCTCTAATTTGTTGGTACCTAGAGCGCCTCTGCTTGACATCCTAGAATACCAGTCCTCAAAGGGGGTTTGGTGACCACCCCACCCACAGGTCTCCCGGATTAGGAGACTGAGGCCCAGACCGGAGAGGGGCCTTGCCCGAGACCAGCAGCGAGGGCAGGCTGGGGCGAGGCACTTAGCTCCCCAGGGCCCGTCGTGGAAGCGGATCTTAGTGTTTGTCCCGCAGGGTTGTTTCTGCATCCCACGGGCACGGGGGCAGAGTGGCCAGCCCAGAGCTCTCCCAGAGCAGGGGTTCCGGGAGGCCCAGAGCTCTCCCAGAGCAGGGGTTCCGGGAGGAAGATGACAGCCTCATACTCCCGACTGCAGGCACCAGGAGCTGTGCAGGCTCCTAGGGAACTGGATTTTAAATGGTGGGTGGGAAGGACTCGGGGTGGGGTGGGCATGCCCAGCTCTGACACTGGGTAGGGCTGGAGCCCATGGAGAGCCTGAAGCGACCCGGGCTGCCCAGATGCTGCCAACCTGGAGCCAGTGTCCCCCCCGCCCCTCCTGCGAGGCAGGACGCCACTGCTTCCCTGCTGACACCTCAGCCCGCAACAGCCCATTCTCCTGGGGAAGGCGGAGAGCTGAGCCTCTCTCCGGCAGAAACACTTCCAGCCGGCAGGAAGGAGGGGCCACCCAGAGCTCTGACCGGGGCGGGGGGGAGGGGGGCCCCCGGGGCCTAACAGTGTCTCTAGAAGAGGCCCCCACCACAGTTGGAAGCATTCCCAGGTACACAGTGCTTTGACCCTGACAGGTAAGAACGGCAGTAATTAGCCCCATTTCACAGTCTCCTCAACTGAGGCCTCAAGCAGGTCCACAGCTGGGAGGTAGTATAGTGAAGACCGGCCTCCAGCGCACCTGCCACTATACAGTGCTGGCTGCTCAAAGTGCTCAGCCCGTGGGGCCTGCGGTTCCCTCTGCCTGGAGTGCCCTGCCCCCTCCACCCACTAGCTGCTACTCTCCCCTCTGCTGCTTAAACCAGTAGAGAAGGGCTTCCCTGGTGGCGCAGTGGTTGAGAATCTGCCTGCTAATGGAGGGGACACGGGTTCGAGCCCTGGTCTGGGAGGATCCCACATGCTGCGGAGCAACTAGGCCCGTGAGCCACAACTACTGAGCCTGCGCGTCTGGAGCCTGTGCTCCGCAACAAGAGAGGCCGCGACAGTGAGAGGCCCACGCACCGCGATGAGGAGTGGCCCCCGCTCGCCGCAACTGGAGAAAGCCCTCGCACAGCAACGAAGACCCAACACAGCCAAAAATAACTAAATAAAATAAATAAATAAAATTAAAAAAAAAAAAAAAACCAGTAGAGAAGAGGGTAAAAGGGCTTGCTTTGAGGCTGGTTCTGTCGAGTTCCTGGCTGGGCTTTTCCACTTTGAGCTGCGTGGCTCTGGGTAAGTCATGGAACCTCTCTGGGCCTGAGTTTCCTCATCAGAAAAGGAAGGGTTTTGGACCTACTGTTGTCACTGCTTTCTGGTGAGAATTAAATGTGATAATTAACACAGTGCCCAGCAAACAGTGAGCACTCTCTAAACGTTTGCTCTTGTTTCGAACAGTGGTTCAGACACTGTCAACAGCTGAGTGCACCCTCTGGGTCCCCAGGCGACACACGACACACTTCTCCCGGTTGTACTGGGCAAAGACTCTGAATCACACCATGTCTGAATCTGTCATGCTCTGGACGGCCACTGATGGCAGGAATGGGGCCGTGCTCGCCCTGCTGCGCCTGCCTGCCCTCCCCACCCAGGGCCCGGCACGACGCCTGGCAAGAGGTGGCGTAGTCACTGGTAGGGGGAGCCGACAGGGCAGAGGAGATCAGCTCCCCCTCAGTACCCCCGCAGCCCCAGCAGACAGAGCGGCCCTCCTTCGGCCTCTCCTCAGGCTCCCTGGAGAATAAGAACAGACGACACTTACCCAGTGACTGTTAGAGCTCAGAGTCTACACAGGGTCTCTCATCTCCCAGCAGCCTTCATGAGCATGTGGTCTTTCCCCCCTTTTGCAGACAAGGAAACCAGCTCAGAGAGGGCAGGTAATATGCCCCAGGCCACACAGTAAGCATTGCACTGGGATTCCAACCCAGGTCTGTCTGATGCCAAGTCTACACCACACGGTCAAGTGCTCCTGTCTACACCGGTCCTAACAGTGATGCTGCTGGTGAAGGCGGCCCAGCAGCTACTGGCGTCGGCCTTGTGCCAGGGCTCTGCTCTGTGTTCCCCTACTTCAACCTCCACAGTGACCCTGTGTGTGTGTGTGGTGCTACCGCTAGACCCATTTTACAGATAAGGAAGTTAACATGCAGAGCTGGGATCCTCTCTCACAGGCCTGTGTTATCCCTCATTCCTTGACCACACCCAGAAGAAAGCGTCAGGCTCATGGGATTCTTAGAGGGAGAGGGGATTTGGGAGGAGAACCTGCGAGTATGCAATGGTGGGGACAGGCAGAGAGAGGAGAGCGAGGAGACCAGCTGAGGGGTGGGGGCCCTGGAACCCCTTCCCAAGACCCTGGGGTAAGCAGAGAGAGCTAGGGGCCCCTGACCAGCTTGGCCAGGAGCGGGGGCGAGGGTAGGGTGAGCGCTCTCGCTGCGGGCCCCGCCCCTCTGGGGCTGCCTAATGAACCATAGGGCGCTGTCACGTGGCCAGTGAAGTAGAACAAAGGGCACCAGGATGGCCTGGCAACGAGCAGCGCCTGCGGGCAGGGCTCCGGGGAGAGCGGCAGCCTCAGGCCTCCGTCTCCTGACTGTGAAGCAGGGTTTAGAATCCCTGCCTGCCTCCCTCGCAGGGCCATTCCTTCAGGGCAGTGGTCCTGAGTGTACCCTTGGAAGGAAGAGGAGAGGATGACAAAGATTCTCCCAGGGGAACCTTGACTCTGGCCTGAAGCCCCCCAAGGGCCTGGCAGACCAGACCTCACCCCTGGGCCAGATCTTGGTCCTAAAAAGGGAAAGACGCTGGGGAAGGAGTGACGCTGGCTCCTGGGCTGCCCACCCCCGAGGGCCAGAGAAAGAGCTGGGCTTAGACACTGGTCTGGACCAGTGGTGCAATGACAGATGCGCAGCCTGCCCTGGGCCTGGCAGAGCAGGCAGTGGGGCCAATGTGACGCCCTAGGGAAGGCCTGGCCTGCCGACCCCAACAGTAAACAAGGCCGCCCAGGACTTCCTGGGTGAGATCTAGAGCTTCCTTCCCCTCCCCTCCACCGAGGTAATGTGGAAGCCCCAAACCCTGCCTCTGGGGCTTTCCAGCCATTCCAGAGCCCTGGATTTAGGAGCTGGGAGGAGTGGAAAACGGGGAGAGGAGGGAGTGAGACAGCGTGTGTGTGTGTGTGTGTGTGTGGGTGCGCGTGTGTGAGCGTGTGTGTGTGTGTGTGCGCGCGCGTCTGTGTGAGCGTGGGTGTGTGTGAGCATGTGTGTGTGCGTGGGTGTGTGTGGGTGCGCGTGTGTGAGCGTGTGTGTGCGCGCGCGTCTGTGTGAGCGTGGGTGTGTGAGTGAGCATGTGTGTGTGCGTGGGTGTCGGAATGCGTGCCCGGCAGCTGGGGAGGAGGCGTGTGCAGCCTTGCGTGGGGGCAGAGGGGTGGTAAGCATGTGTGAGTCTGGGCGCCTGCGGGTGTGTGTGCACCACGTACTAGTGTCCACAGCCGCTGGGGACCAGGGGTGTGAACAAGGCAAAGGCCCTGCGAGGAGGGGAGGGGGGCAGACGTGTCCTCCATCTATCTGGAAGCTGCTTGTGGAGGGGTGATGGGCACGGCCCTGAGTCAGGCTGACCTGGGTCCCATTGCTGGCTGTGCCACTCAGGTTCCCGTGTGTGAAGTGGGCTTCGTAGCAGCAGGCGCGGATTAGAGGAGACGATGCTGGTGCCCGGTCTCCATTCTGATTACGTAAGTGGTGGCTGAGGGATTCAATGGCAGGGTTTGGCCCTGGGCGCCCGGAACCTGTGAGGTGGTCATTCTTTTCAAGGGCAAGGACTGGGTTTGGGGTCTACATACCTTGCTGACGCAAGGGAAGTTCATAGAAGGTGCTGGTGACACCCCCTGCCACCCCCTTCCCTACAGCCCTGCCAAGGCTCTACTGGTGACAGGAGGGACTCGCTGTCGTTCGATTCTACTCCGCAGTCATCACTCAACCCTCCCTTTTCTCGAAGTACATCCCCACCGACTCCACGCCCTTCCTCAGGCTGTCTTTCCCTCCTGAGAGGAGGCAAGGTTACCCCTCTGTGCCCCCACAATACTAGCCATCAAACCCTCTCTGTAAAGAAAATCTACTTTCCCACTGACTTGCTCTGTGAGCTTAGAAATCTGACTCCTGGTCACTGTCCCAGAACGCGGTTCTCTCCTTTCCCTTCAAGAACGCAGCCTCCAGATCACACAGCCTGGGCTGGGATCCTGGCTCTACCTGAATGAGCTCAGACAAGTTTCTTACTCTCTCTGAACCTCAGTTTCCTCATCTACAAAATGGGGATAAGAACAAGGCCTACTTCATCAGGCTGTTGTGAAGTTAAATGAGTTAATACGTGGACACGCTTAGAACAGCTCCAGGCATGTCTGCTTCTGTCATTGTCATCATTATTATTACTACGCTGTGAAGAGAACCTCTGCCACAGCACATCGTCTTTGTCCCGGAGGTGCTGTTGCCAGAAGCTCGCAGACATCACTCACGCTTAGAGAGTTCCGTGTACTTTCACATCCAGCAGTGGCATCTGACCCTTAGCAACAGAACGGATCCCCATTTTACAGATGAGGAAGCCGAGGCTCAGAGGGGCCACGTGGTTGACCAAACATTAAGTGTCTAGCAAGCAGCAAAGCCCAGCCTCAGAGTCAGGCATGCCGGCGCCACACCCAGGGCTTTCCTCTACCTTCCAGTCACTTCCAAAACAGGTTCCCACAACACCAAGTCTGTCCGGTTGAAATAATACATCAGGTTTGTTTAGAGCCAGGAATTCTCCACTTGCCCACAGTGATTCCTGCCTGGAACCTTTCCCCAGCTGAATAGAAACTCCATTAGCTGTTGCCACAGATTAACTATTACCTCTGCTCCTCCAGAGAGCAGGTGCTCAGGGCTTGTCCATTTCCAAAGGGGAAGTTTTGCTCCTCACTCATCAGACTCTGAGGCTAGCGGGCCTCTTGCCAGGCTCTCTGATAGGTCGTCCCCCTCCTCTCCTGCAAACTCTACCCACCTCCACCGCCTCCATCATCCAAGCTGGCAAGGGGGTTCCCCCAGATAGGGAGGTCTGCCCTCTCTCACAGGCAGCCGCCTCAGAGAGTCCTTCCTTCCCTCAGACCACAGTCTCTCTTGCTGCAGCTGATGCCCATTCTCCGGGAACAGTCTCAGCAGGCCGTCTCTTCAGTGTGTCAGCACACTCTAGCAATACCTTGGCCTGCTCCCCTCTAAGTGAGTCATGCACTGGGAAGTCTTCCCTTTTGTCTAACTTCACTCCCTCCTGCTGCTGCTGGACATTACTTCCCAGCTCTGAGGGAAGAAAAACGTCAGGCCAAGCCCCCCGACACGTGTAACCGCGTTTCAGGAAGGGACTCTGGGGGCCTCGGGGGCATCGCGGGCAGTTCAGCAGCTCCCTGCCCTCCCTCCCCACATCCCCTGACTCTTCTAGGAACACGGTGTCCAGGGAGGGGCCTGGAGTCAGGGACCAGCTGGAGAGGCAGCCAGGTGACTCAGCCGGAGGAGGGCTGGGGAGAACAGATGGTACCTTCCGTCCCTCCCCATGCCTTCCACACTGCCCGATGGCAGGAAATGCCAGTTGGCTAAGAGGTCTTGGACCTCTAAGGGACAGGGCCCAGTGAGGGGTGACCTTGTTGGGCCACATGCAAATCAGGCTCTGCCCTCTGTCCCCCCATCCACCTTCACCGCTTGCAGTAACAGCACTGTATCCACAAAGTGAGCGCTCAGATGCCCCAGCCGGGCCCTCTCCGGCCTCTGCACCTTTGCACAAGCAGTTCCTTTGGCCTGGAATGCCCTTCCCTCCCTTCTAGGTCAGGGTTCAGTTAGGCACCCTGTAAGGCCAAGTGACACGTCACCTCCTCTCTGCGTCCATTTCAACTGCCCCACAACTTTCTGATTCAACTGAAATTCACTGTGCACACATCATGTACCTGGTCCTTCCTTACCTTCTCCTCATTTAATTAGAGTAAGTCACGCATATGCATATTCATGCATAGAAAAAAGCTGGAAGGGCACCAATAAAGGGCACTTACAAAACCTTAACAGTGTGTGGTTAAGGGGTGGAGGGTAGTGGTTGGCATTCCCTTTTATCTACTTTTCTGTGTTCTCCAGGTGTCAACGTGAACATGTCATACTTCCGCAACGAGGGGCAAAAACCCAATCAATGTTATTTTAAAATAATACTTTGCTTTTAATTTAAATAGAGCTAACTTTTCAGCGGCTTCCTGCTCCTGCCACTGTGTAGCTCTTAGCTTGCCCTCTTCTACTCCCCCCGTGCGATCATAGGCTCCCTGAGGGCCGCTGCTGCCTGTTTAACCTAACACGGCACTGGGCTCGAAGTAGGTGTGGATGCCGCGAATCCGAAAGGAAACCACAGTCACACCACACCTGCCACCGCCAGAAGCAAGGGCAAGATTTCTGCACACACGCCACTGAAGATCAGCCATGATGACGCATTTACATACCCAGTTACACAGCAAATTCTTGCTCCTTCTCCATGTGACTGGCCTCTGGCTAATGGCATTCAGGTACTTATCCCTGGACAGAGTTTCTGAGTAAACTTTACTGAGGATTTCTCTCTGCTACTGCTGCTCTGTGCAATAAACCTTTGGTCTTTGCCCATCCAAAGCTCTCTGGAGTTGGTACTGAGCCATCCTTGCATCTATTCCAGTGTTTTCCAACATCCAAAACATGCTGACGTGTTTGGATTATATAATTTGAAGGTTAGCTTCTTCTGGTGTCTGCTTCCCACCAAGTTGCCTCAGGTAAATACCACCCAACAGGTGCTAGGTTTTCAGGACCAGGGCTGGTGGCAAATGCCGACATTAGCCTGATTTGGGTTTGGGGCTGTGAAAATGATGATTTCCTAGGCGGATCCTGTGTTTCCAGAGAACGGAGGGTGGTGAGTACAGGGCTGTGTCCCCTAGACAGGGAGGCCACGAGCTTGATCTGAGTCCCTGCTCTGGCCTAACATTCCCACTTGACCGCAGGAACCCCCCTACCTCTCGGAGTCCCTGTGCCTCTCCTCTTTCCCCGCCTCCCTCAAGGTTCCTGGGAGCAGGGGGCATCTGACAATGGGGTGGAAGGTGCGGGGACCTATTCAGGGGTCTCACCAGCTCTGTACCAGCTGCACTGAGGGTGTGCTCAGCACCCGGTCGGGAAGCAGGTTGATTTCTTTCATGATGTTGGCCAGGCGCACGGGCAACTCCTGCCTGAGGAAGGTGAATGAGGTTTTCTCACAGGCATTGCTGGACCCTGGTGGGAGAGGGAAGGGTGAGCTCACAGAGTTACAAAGCACTGGAGCCAGAGGACATCTTGGGGGTGGGGGTGGGGTCAGGTCACTAAATCCTTTATTTCCTTGAGGGTTCAGAAGAGAAGAGATGGAGGCATGGGACAAGAAGTCTTTCCTGAACCCCCCTGCACTGACCACCACACCACCCAGCCTAACCCTTAGAGAGGTTGCATCCTCTCCCCACCCCCAGCTGAACCCTGCTTGCCTTCAACCACAGGGAAAAGGGCCACCCTGGGTCCACAGGGAGCTGCCTCCAGCCCAAGTTATCTCACTTCTCTTTGTTTCCCTCCTAGTAGATACTCACTTCGGGGGGGGGTTGATCCAGGTGGGCAGAAGGGCCTGGGAAATCCATCCCTACCTGGGGATGAGCTCCCCCTGGCTGAGGGGAGCTACGCTCGGACCACCGCAGCTGCAGGGTCCCAGTGTCATCTCTGGCCCAGCTGGTCTTTATGCCCATTGTAGAGCTGCCCTATGTTAATACCCGCCCACCTGTGAGGTAGACAGGGCCTGAGAACCGGGGCCCAAATACTTTGATCCTTGATCTGGCTTGAAAATGAAGAGGGAGTAGAGGACTGAATGAGGCCATGGCCTAGAGTCAGGAAACCTGAGTTCTAAGTCCAGGTTCTGCTTTTAACTGTCATCCAGTGCATGTCACCATCCTTCTGAAGGTCTGTTTCCCTCACTGAACTCCAAGTGGGGGACCAAACTCTACTGTGAGCCCCTCCCTGCTGTGACAGTTCTGTTAACTGGGGTCCAGTCTGGACTGGACAGATGCTGGGGGCTGGGAGTGGGCTCAGGAGGCTTTCCTACATGGGGGGAGCTCAAACAGGGAGGGGGGTAGGCGGACAAGTCTCGGGGAACAGATGCCCTGTATCATGGCTGCCACCTCCCCGCCCCGTCCCACCAGTGACACAGCTGTAACCTAAGCCAGGCTCTGTCTCCTCAACTCTTGAGAGACCCGGGGAACCCCTCCTGATCTCCAGCCGGCACCATGGAAATTCCGTGTGAACAGACAGGGTCCACACAATGCCTGTTTCAGTCCCCACGTTGGCACAGCCTTGCCACCCCCAGAACACTGATGGTAGGCGACCCTGGCCCAGGAACCCAGGGGGTAGCCAAGGATGGGTAGGTACAAGCTACCGGACTCCATCTCATGGTGCCCCGGACCCCTGCCCAGCTGGGGTAAGGCGGCCAGGCCACAGCAAATTTCATCTGCAAGTGTCCTTGCCCTCTAGGACAGCTGGGAGCCAGCTCCTTCAGTGCGCGGAGGTGGGCCGGCCAGGGCCTCACTCCTGTTGACTCATCTGAAAGAGCCCCCTCCCCCAAACGACCCCTCCGCGCCCACCCCTGCGCAGATCTCCTTCCAGATGGCTGCACCTCCCAGTGCTGCCTTGTTGCCCCCACCAGCATCCCCCTCAACTCCTCTCTGACCTTCACTTTTAGAGTCGCCAGGACAACCCCCAGTAACCCTTTAGTGCCTGGTTACACCCTCCTGCTCCGACATCACCGCCTCACTGCCCCTTCCTCTCCAAGACCCCTCACAAAGCCCGGGAAGACATCTTGGACCCTTCCTTCTCAGTGCCCCCCCCTTCCTGCTAACAGTTCAGTCTCTTCAGTAACGGTGCCCTTAACCCTTTCAAGCCCGGCGGCCGGCCCCTTCCTCCCCGTTAACCCTTTCCTGTCTGGACCCCTGCAAGCAAACCTTCCCTGTCACTCGGCCTCCCTTACCCTCCTCGTTAATCCTTCATGGCCAGGACTCTTTCACTCCACCTCCACCCCCCGCGGGCCCTCGCTGCCAGCCGCCTCCCGCCCACTTGTACCGAAGTCCAGAAACTGCTTCATGGAGAGCGGGGACGGGGAGAACTTGCTGAAGTGCTCGATGTACTTGGGCGCGCCTGCCAGGGACGCATTCTTCAGCAGCGCGCGGACCCAGCGCATGGCGGCGGCGGCGGCCGCGCCTCGGGCTCGGGCTCCGGTCCCCGCCCGGGTAGCGCTGGCGCTCCGTTCGGCCCAGGTGGGCCCGGCGCCGCAGCAGCCGCCTACACCCCACCCTGGCCCTGACGGGGCTCCGAATCCCGGCCAATCGGCTCGTCGCGGCGCCCCGACGTCGCCAATGGCGGCTCACAAACAACTCCGGGAGAGCCAGTAGCCTCTCGCCCCGGCACGTGGCTGCCCCTGGGCCCACCCCCTTAACACGTTGTTTACCCGGAGCGGCCTGGTGTTTTCGAGAGGCCTCGCCGAGAGCCCGCCTCCCGGGCGTCACCACGCGCTTTCCTCCTCAGCGCCTAGCCCGGGTTAACCCCTCCCTCCCCAGAGGCCCGTTATTCCCTTTCCTCTCACACTCCTTCCTTTCCCCGCTCCCTCCCTGAATCTCCTTCACTTGCCTTCCCTGAGATTGTCCGGGTAGCTTTCAACGCATTCCTTTCCTCCCAAAGGGGTCTGATTCACCTGTCCTGAATTCCACACACCTGCTTTCCCTCAGGGGGTCTGGTGGGTTTCCAGTCCTGATGAGTGACTCAGACTGTGAATGTTTGCTAACTTCGGGTTCGTGGTGCAAGCCCACGCTAATCCCTCATATAGATGTGCAACCCACCCACTTCCACAAATATCCAAGCGCTCAGGAAAAGGCGGCATTTTGCTTTTCCAGTTAAAAAACACCCAACCCCCTAACTAACGCCTAGCGGCGGCTACAATAAACTTTTCAAAACACTTTTATTTTATTACTCCCTACTCATTTGACCTGCGAAAGCAACATTTTCTGCACTGGGCTTCCTTACAGAAAGGTCCTTTAAGGTGTGCTGGAGGCCGAGAGCACACCCTTGCCCAGCAGCCCGGCTCTCTCGTGGGAACATAGCGCGCCCTCTTGTGGTCGAACGCCGTAAGTCCTGTTCCCTCCACCCCTCCCGCTTTCCCCTTTGAGGTGTTTTTCACCCTTCAGTCCTTGTCTGGCACTCACCAAGTGCCTGACAGGTGCTAGGCTTATATGCTGGGAACGGGAAACATAGACAGGATTGGGACATGGTCTTTTCCCTTGATTATTTCAGTTCTCAGTTTGAGAGAGAGCTGCATAAGTAAATAATAGTTACAACAGAATGCAATTACAGCCAATGCAGAGCTACGTGCAAGGCGTCACGATGGAAGGGATCTCTTAGCTGAATCAATAATAACCTATGTGCCAGGCACTGTTTGCACGCATCATCTCATTTAATTCTCCAGACGGCTCTACTGTGCTACTATTATCCCATTTTATAGATGAGGAAAGAGGTTCAGGGATCATTTTCAACTGCAAATCTGAAGGTGTTACTTCTCTTGCTCACAGCCTTTTGATGGCTCTCCACTTCTTACTGGAGCCTTTCTAGCTCTCACATGATCTGATTTGGCCTAACTCTCCAGCCTCATCTCTCCACATTCCCTGCTCAACTCCTAGCCATACTTATCTACTGCCTTGAACCAGCCTCCAATCTCCCCGCTGTTGCTAATGCTGTCTCTTACCCATGGACCATTCTTTCTTCTCACTTTCACCTACCCATTCTTCAGGCCCCTGACCCCCCAGGCTGGGTTATGGGCTCCCTCCAAAAGTTCCTTAGGCCTCCTGATCTAGCACTATTTTAGCTCTTATCACACCAAGTGGTAATCATCTGCTGACTCATCCGTCTCCCCAACTAGACTTTAAGCTCCACGAGGGCAGGGCTGTCTTGGTCTTATTCACCACTGTCTCCAGCACCAGGCCCAGCACCCAGCACATTGAACGGAAAAGAAGGAGAAAAAAGAAGTTGGGGTCACTGGGAAGACAGGCCACAGAGGTATCAGGGAGGACCACTGAACATCCCTCAGGCTAGCCATTAGGTCATTGACAACGTTGGTGAGTGCAGTCTTCCAGTTGCCCAGAAGAGTGTATGAAATACTATATGTGAAAAGCCAAGCCCTATGCCTGGCACACAGTAAATAATTAATAAATAGCAGCTATTACTATTATTATCAAAACTAAAGTAACAAGGAAAAGGCCATGACCTCTGAGGCTACATGTAAGCGACAGAGAGAGATTTCCCATGATCGTCCCCTTCGAGCTGGACTTCCGTAATGAGGCTCTGAGCTTGGATTAAATTCCTCCTGCAGACATGGCTGAAGGGTGGTAATGGGCGTGGTGTGGTGTGGTGTATCAGTCCAGCTAGGTTAGGTGATGGGAGGTAACAAAACCCCCCAAATTCCCAAACTTCCCACTAAATGTACAACGTGGGTTGGTGGGGGGCTGTCAAGGCCTGCCAAAGCTTTATCTCAACACAGGCTTCCACAGCAGCAGAGTTAGGAGAAGCAGAACTGGGAGAGGCTCCCCCAGCAATGAACTGTCTCAGCCCAGAATTGATCCCCTTCCCTCTAGCTGACAACTCATCGGCCGGAATGGCCTCACGTGGCCTCATCCAACCAGGAGGGCCCAGGAAACGCAATCCAGCCCTGTGACCAGAGAAGAGAATTACCTTATGGATTCTTTTAGTGATATAAAAGCCAACACCCTCTTCTGAAACTGTTCGGAGGTGCTGCAGCTCCAAGGAGCTCAAGAAGCTTGGCATTAGAAAGGGTCCTTTTCTATAAAGCGGACATTGCTGCATCTCTGCCAGTATGTTTCTTTCATGGAAGGGTAGCTGCACCAGTCCTGAAAAATGACTACTTATTCTCACAACTGTGTGTGTGAGACAGACGGTGTGTTCGTTTCCAAACAGGTGCTCACAGGAGGTGGGGGGCTGGGCCCGTGAAGCTGGCCAGAGGGATGTGGAGATCCCACTTCTTTCTTCAGCAGGAAGTGGTTGCAAAGGACTGGACCGAACTGCACGGAACTCTGCTCAACCTGAGCTGGGCTTTGACAGCCCACACGTGTATTATTCCTGGCCCAGTGAATAACCCAGATTCTGGAAAACAAACTGAGGTCTCCGGTTACTGGTTCTGAGAGCTCTGGGTAGGGGCTGGGGTTTTCCTGGAGGAATTGGACATTTCACTGTCAATCAGTGACAAATCCCAGCACAGAAAGTGAGGGGGTGGGCTCTGGTAGAGAGTGGGGAGGGCAGACAGCTGACACAGGAAGGCAGACACGTCAGGAGGAGCCCGAGACAGCGGCTGGGTCTGAGGGCTCTGAGTAGCTGAATTGAAGATCTGCCTCTAGGCTTCTCTGGGTGGTAATTTCCGGCCTTCTTTCTTGCCAAAGGTCACCGCCTTAGGGACAATTAACAGAAGGACCTGTGCCACGATTTAGGACAACCTTAGCGCAGAGGAGGCAGCGGAGAGCTTGACCCGCTGTGGACTGTGGCTGTGGCCTCAGGACAGCAGCACGTCTGGAGGAGCTGCCGCTGACTAGGGCTCCAGGTACTCCCGCCCAGAGGCTAGGACGTGGATACTATGACCTTTCAGTTTTTCTGGGCTTGTGTCACTGGTCCACCTTTTGCTCGACTCATCATGGGGCCTAGGGCTGGTTGTGGGGGAACTGAGGCAGTAAAGCAGGTTCTTGTCTGAATTTAGCCACCAGACGAGGGCTCTCGGCTCTCCACCTGTGCACCCAGCCTCGCTCCACCATTCCCCGGGACCACCTGCTTCTACAGCACAGTGGCTTCCTGCTTCTTCCAGACCCTGCCCTCTACCACCTCTGCCCCAGGCCTGGCGCACGCTCCACCAAGAAGCCATTTTGGGTTCCATCCAGTCTACTCGGGTCTTTTTCATTCATCTCATGTTCTGGATCTCAGTTATGTGACCATGACCATCCCTTAGACCGGGACACCCCTGAGAACAGGAGCAGGTGTCTCCGCCATAGAGCTTCACCCTCCCAACCTCTGTGAGCCCTGCACCTGGCTTTGTCCACCTGGGGGTCGGCTAGGTAGCATGATCCGTCGGACTGAATGGCGTTGGTGAGGCGCGGGGGTGGACGGAAGCAGATGCAGTGTGTACAAACTGGGAGCTCTTTACTGGCTGCCGTGAGAAGCCTATATACAAAGAAGGCACGAGGAGGGGGAGGGAGCTCCCCTGCTACAGTACCATGGAAGTGGGCGGGGCTTGGGGAGGGAGCCTGCCAATAGGCAGGGGTCAGGAGAGGTTTTCTGGAACCAGCCTCAACTTCTGGAATGGGCCACAGGGGAGAAGGCAGAGCTCACCTGGCTCTGAAAGCCAAGGACAGCCAAGACCTTCACTTCTAGGTCTCCAGCCCATGGTCGGGGGGGCAGAGGGGGGTCTGGCTGATGTGGCATCGTGGGGCTCCCTCCCTGTTCTACATTCAAGTGTCGCTCCCTCTGTGATCTTGCGGGGGTCCCTCCAGGCCAGGATGGTAATGTGGCTGAAAGGTGGTATCTGCTCTGTATCCTTCCAACATCTCCCTGGCCCAGGACCAGTCCCCTCTTCTGTTGAGGATTCCATTGTGCTCCCAGGGCAGTCCCAGCACAGTGTGTCCTGGCTGCCTAGCACTGTGTCCATCTTTGTTTCTTAGGGCTGAATTTCCTGCTAGTGCATGGAACGGCCATGGCTGAGGACAGAGGTTTTGCAACGATTCATGAAAGAAAGCCATCCTGGGGACCTTCCTTCTAGTTCCTTCTGCTCTTGGGTCTGAGCATGCCAGGTCCTGTGAACACCCCCTTGGACAACCTTAGGCAGGCTCCGACTCTCTGGCATGGGTATCGGGAGCTGCACCGGGGGCCTGTCAGTAGTTTTCATCTTGAGGACAGAGTCAGTCCAGTGACTATGGCGCACGATGGGTCCAGTGTGACAGAGGAGGTGTCACCACATTGGGGGCCTCTTCCTCCTGGCTCTGGTGGAGGCCCTTTGGCGTGGTTACGGCACAGGTAGAGGCTGGGACACGCATGTCCATGCACCATCTGGGGCGCACAAGCACAGTCCACAAGCAGTAGGACCCATATGTGCTCATATGTGTCCAGGGCACAGGGCTGCAGTGCTCAGCAGTGCAGGTTCCACGGCCCCAGCCCTCCTTCGGGGAGAAGGCCATGGCTGGAGGGCACGTGCATACACTTGAACAGGTGTGTGTGCCCGAGGCTGCTGGTGCCAGCCAAAGGCAGTAGCCCCTGTGGACCGTCAGGGCATAACTTATGATAAATAGAAGAAGGGGACACTAGGGGAGCAGGGGTGGGATCAGGGAGGATGTCAGTAGTATCGGTCGCGAGTCTGCCAGCTGGTCACCCAGTGCTTCTTGGTGGGCAGGGTGCTCCCTGGAGGTGGGTAGCGCTCCTCCTCCCGGATCCGCACCCCGTGGTACTTGGGCATGATCCGGTAATAGCGGGTCCGCTTAAAGAAGTCACACTGGAGAAGGGGAGAAGAGAAAGGCCCTTAGCATCCAGCTTTTGCGCCAGTGGGAAGATGTGCCCAGCCCCTTCCTTCCCCACCCGGAGGTCCTCAAAGCCAGGACCCCTACCCAAACACAATGCCATCTCCCTGTGCTGAGACGGGGAGGACAAGGTTCCCCATCCCAGGCCCCAGAGGAAGGAGGAGTTGAGGAAGGCAGAGAGGAGAGGGAGAGGCAGATGGAGACAGAGGGGCAGTCGCTGAGACTGCTGACGGAATGGCTGGGAGGGGTGGTGATCTACCCTGACCACAGTGTCGGGAGGGGTCAGTTTGTCACCCCAGGGGACTCCCAAAAGGAAGAGGGCTGGTTCCCAGAAGAAGGACTCTACTAGTGCCCTCCTTCTCTAGAGGTGGGGATGGGGTGTGGAATCACTCTGAAGTTTGTCTTGTGGCCTACAAAGATGGGGCCTGGCCTTGGCCTTGACCCTTTTCCGATCCCCAGAAAGCAGAGGGGGCACAGGGAGGGTTTTATGGTTCCCTCTGGGGGTCCCAAGTCCTTGAGGGGCTCAGTGGGGAGGCTGGTGAGAGCAGACACCCTGAGCTCTCCCAGGGTGCGGAGAAGGAGGCCGACAGAGTGGCCTGTTCTTTGTGGTGGTGCTGGGGACAGAGTGACGTGCAGAGAGGGCCCATAAAGGAAGAGGAGCAGACAGAACAGAGTCAGAGGCCCCAGCCAGCTGGGGGCTTGGGGGAAGGGGCCCGGAGGCCGTGTTACCCAGTGGACCAGGGGTGGGGGGCTGCCCCCCTCAGTAGTCGTCCGTCAGCCTCTCTGTCTCTGATGGCTGGCTCTTCATCTCCGCCTTCTGCCTCTTAGCTTCATACAGGGCCCGAGTGCGGGCTCGCTTGAAGAAGCCGCACTGCGGAGGGGAGGAGGTGGGGAGGGGCCATCAGGGGGGGTTGGGGGGTCCTTGCCAGCAGCACTCATGAACGGGGGCCCGGATGCCTGGGTCCCAGCCCCAGCTTGGTGATGTAGCAGGAGCCAGAGCTCCTGGTTCCCCTTTCTGGCTTGCAGGTCCCCCCATTAACCCAGGCAGGAGCATCCTGGGTGAGATGAGGATGGGGCAGGGGGTGCGACTGGGAGCTGCGACGAGGTAGGGGGGACTTGGGGGACGGGGGGTGAGACGGAAGTGAGGACTGAGATGAAGGGAGAGCTGGGGAGGGTCTGCTGGCAGGAGGTCCCAGAGCGGGCGTCGCAGTGGCGGGCTGGGTGTCCTCACCTTCCACAGCAGCAGGATGATCAGCCCGAGCAGCAGCAGCCCGGCGCTCACAGCCACGAGCACGAGCCACAGCTCGATCTCGGCCGGCAGCTCCTCCACCAGCTCGGAGTCGATGTCCACGGAGAACTGGAGGGGCGAGAAGGGGCTCAGCCTGTATCCGTGCCCTCAGGCCCAGAGCTCATCCCTCCTGTTCCAGCTGGACACAGGACCCTGCTTTTTTTTTTTTAGTTGCACATATTTATTTTTAAATTTTTATTTATGTGTTTATTTTAAACATCTTTATTGGACTATAATTGCTTTACAATGGTGTGTTAGTTTCTGCTTTATAACAAAGTGAATCAGGTATACATATACATATATCCCCCTCTTGCATCTCCCTGCCATCCTCCCTATCCCACCCCTCTAGGTGGTCACAAAGCACCGAGCTGATCTCCCTGTGCTATGTGGCTGCTTCCCACTAGCTATCTATTTGACATTTGGTAGTGTATATATGTCCATGCCACTCTCTCACTTTGTCACAGCTTACCCTTCCCCCTCCCAGCGTCCTCAAGTCCATTCTCTAGTACATTTGCGCAGGACCCTGCTTTTTGATCTACTGCCAGTAGGGGGCACTCAGGGACTGGAAAAGCCCCTGCCCGCCCACTGACAGCCACAGATTCCTCCATCCTCCCCTTTCTCCACAGGAGCAGCCTCAGATCTGGGAGGCAGCCTGTAGTCTGCGTTTGTGACCCACACATCTGGGCTTGGGTACCAGCTCCATCCTTCACAAGCTGTGGAACCTTGGACAAGTAATTTCACCTCTCTGAATCTCCATTTCATGCTCTCTGATAAGGGGATCATAATGCCTACCTCATAATCCAGTAGAGAACCAAAAGTAAAACCAAAAGCATGGGTTCTGGGGCCAGACTACCTGGGTTCAAGCCCTAGCTGTGTTATTCACTAGTTGTGTGACCTTGGGCAAGTCACTTAACCTCTCTGTTGTTCATCTATAAAATGGGGATTATGCTAATAATACCTACATCATCATAGGTTGCTGGAGAGGATTAAATGTGTTTAATATGAGTAAACTGCTTTGAGCAATAGCTGGTACACAGCAACACTCCATAAATATTTACAAAAAAACAAAGAGTGCATAGCATACAGTACAATTTCTTCTTCCCCTACAATGAAGATATATATATAATATATATATTATTATATATGTTTTATAATATGAAGTTATTTCATATATTTTAAATATACATTTATATATGGAAAAATATTTTTTCTGATGCTACATTATTATTTCTTAAAAAGTTATTTAGGGGTCTTCCCTGGTGGCGCAGTGGTTGAGAGTCCGCCTGCCTATATAGGGTACACGGGTTCGTGCCCCAGTCTGGGAAGATCCCACATGCCGCGGAATGGCTGGGCCCGTGAGCCATGGCTGCTGAGCCTGTGCGTCCGGAGCCTGTGCTCCACAGTGGGAGAGGCCACAACAGTGAGAGGCCCGCGTACCACAAAAAAAAACAAACAAAAAACAACAAAAAGTTATTTTGATTATTTTTTTTAAAAGATGACATTAAGAAAATTAAAGGTTCCCAGTAATTTTACTCCATAGCAAAAGCTATCTTCAACATTTTGTTGAATCTCTCTCTCTCTCTCTCTCTCTCTCTCTCTCTCTCTCTCTCTATATATATATATATATATATTTTTTTTTTTTTTTTGCCGTGCTGTGCAACATGTGGGATCTTAGTTCCCCGACCAGGGATTGAACCTGCACCCCCTGCATTGGAAGCGTGGAGTCTTAACCACTGGACCGCCAGGGAAGTCCTCTTTCCATATTTTTAAATGTATGTGTTAAACATATATATTTTTTCTTCCACATAAATGGGATCTGTGTGTACTCTATGCACTCTTCTGTGACCTTTTTCATTATCTTTCGATGTCAATTAATAAAGATCAACCTAATCTCTTCTGATGACTGCATAGTCATTGTAGGAAAGGTACCATAATTTATTGAACCAATCTCCTACTGAAAGACATTTAGATTGTTTCCAATCTTATGCCATTATAAACAATGCTATAAAAATATCCCCATATATTTATGTTTGCAAACTTGTCCTATTAGCTCCTTAAGATATATTATCATGTGCAGGATCAAAGGAAATGTGCAATTAAAATTTAATAGATATTGATAAATTCATCTCCAAAAAGAATCCATCAATTTATATTCCAATCAATAGCATTTCCTTCTACCTCATCAGCACCGGACAGCATTATTCTTTTTAATATTTTCTAATATGATAGGAAAAAAATCTTATTGCTATTATTTTTATTTCTTTACTATTGAATTGAACATTGGTATTTCACTCTATGTACACTGCCTGTTTATCTCTATGCCACCCTTTATCTTTATGTATTAAAAATATGTCGGGCTTCCCTGGTGGCGCAGTGGTTGGGAGTCCGCCTGCCGATGCAGGGGACATGGGTTCGTGCCCCGGTCCGGGAAGATCCCACATGCCACGAAGCGGCTGGGCCCGTGAGCCATGGCCGCTGAGCCTGCGCGTCCGGAGCCTGTGCTCCGCAACGGGAGAGGCCACAACAGTGAGAGGCCCGCGTACCGCCAAAACAAAACAAAACAAACAAACAAACAAAAAAATATATATATATATATATGTCTATCAATACTTTGTCATGTATGCTATAAACTTTTTAAAAAAGCAATGTATCATTTGCCTTTTTAGTTTCCTTACATCTCTTTTGCTGTACACAGGTTTAAAATTTCATATAGTCTCTTATAACTGATTCATTTTGCTGTACACCTGAAACTAATACAACATTGTAAATCAACTATACTCCAATAAAAATTTAAAAAATAAAATAAAATTTCATATAGTCTAATTTGTCAAATTTTTCCTTTGTGACTTCTGGGTTTAATAAAATCACTCCCTTTTTCCATAATTAAAGATTATTAAATTATTTCCTGAATTTTCTTCTGGTATAATAGATTTTATTTCCGATATTTAAATATTTAATCTAACTCAAATGTGTTTTTGTTTACGGTGTGAGGCAGGGGTTTGCCTTTACTTTCCAAATGTGTTCTCCCAATACTACTTGTTTACCTTTTTTTCCTGATTTAAAATGCCATCTGTATAATAAAGTAAATTTCTATCCTGTTCCATTGATCTTTCTGGCCCTTCCTATACTACCTTAATTCATTATAGGAAATGTACCATAATGTATTGAACCAAAACTTCATTCGCCTCCTATACCTATCCCCTTCATATCTCCACTTATATCCCTTTCATAACAAATTATTAGGAATCTTGTCATATTTATTCTTCCATATGTAACTCAGAATCAAGTTTGGGAACTTTCTTTTCAAGTTTCCACGGAGATGGCACATCTTCACAGAGATGTCGTGCAGATCAAATGAGCTCACGCAGAGGTTCTCAAGCCTGGCTGCACGGTAGAATCACTGGGGGGCACTTTTTAACATACCAACACTGGGGTCCCACCTCCACAGACTCAGATTTCATTGATCAGGGGTGTAGTCCAGACACCAGAAGTCCTCCAGAGGATTCCAACGTGCTGCCGAGATTGAGACCACATAGCTAAAGCGTGCGAACATGCTCTGGAAAGATGCCCTGTTCTCCCGTGCCCTGGCCAGGCACTGCTGTCTCCTAGCACGGTCACTCACCCGCACCGTCTTATTCTCCATGTTGATGGTGGGGACGCTGGTTCGGAGGAACAGGGTGGCCCAGCTGGCTACCCTGACTCGGTCAAAGTCTTTGTAATCCTGGAGGGGGGAAGGATGGGTCAAAAGAAGCAGCTGAAGCCCCTCTGAGCCTCTCTCCTGACCCTCCCTCAGGGTCAACAACAACCCCAAGGACACCATCCCCCCATCATTAAGCAGCACCCAAAAGGACCTGACACCAGGCCTCTCCTCCACACACGAACACACGTCATTCATTCATCTGTGCGTCAGGTCCTGTGCTGGATGCTGGGGACAGCAGAGACAATGAAGGTCACGGTCTAGGTCCGGCCTGTGGGCTGAATCTGGCCCATGACCTGCCTTTGTAAATAAAGTATTTCTGGCATACAGACACGCCCATTCATCTATGTATTGTCTGCGGCAGCTTCGTGCTACTGTGCAGAATTGAGTGGTTGCAACAGACAGCACGTGGCCCACAGAGCTGAAAAGACGTTTAATCTAGTCATTTACAGAAAAAGTTTGGTCTAGGTGGCACAAGATGGCTGGCACTGCAACCCAGAGCAGAGCATGGTGAGCGGCACGCGTGGTTTCTGAGAAAGTTCTGTGCGTGTCCAGAGGGGAGAGGTCATTTTCAGCTGGAAAAGTCAGAAAAGACCTTGCTGGTGGTCTCTTGAGGGAGACTGTGAAGCCTGAACAGAAGTTTACATGCAGAGATAACAGAGGCGAGCTGGCATCCAGGGGGAAGGAACAGCCCGGACTAAAGCAGGGAGGTGGGAAAGCAATGGACACGTGACAGAATAATGAACATGTGAGAGAAGGTCATCTTCGCTAGAGACAAACTTATGTCATATCCCCCGCGCAGATGCACAGACTAACACTGACACAGCACACAGCAACAGGTGCACAGCCCAGCATGTAGCAGTCTCCAGGCAGTCACTGACACACACTCGGGCACACACATGCTCCCTGGCGTCATCCTCTTCCTGTTGCTCTCCCTGCCCGGATGGGTGGCAGTGGAGACCTCCAGACTCCAGCACTGACCTCGATTAAGGTGCTGTTCCACACTCGTGCCTGAACTGTCACGTTGGTGACGACGGGGGCATCAGGAATCCGGCACTCCAGCCACACACAGCGGGCGTGGTCGCCGCCACAGCTCTGAGGTGGGCAGGGAACACAGAACACGAGACAGTCTGGGTCTCTAGATTCTTCAGCCTTCGCCCCTGGCTTTGTCCCACCCATGGCTGACCTGAAGGGGCCTGCCCTAATCCCTTCACTCATGCACACTGCACTTACGTGTTTAAGGCACATTCTTTGGGCCAGGCATACGTAGATGCCAGCGACAGGGGGCACGGGAAATCTGATCCTTGTTCGTGTAAATGGGGCCCAATCCCAAACGCCGCCTTTCCAATGCCTTCCCACGCTGAGCCTTTGTTCCTGCCGGCTCCCTCTACCTGGAAGGCCACTTCTCCCTCTCCACCCAGCTAGACCTCAACTTGCTGCCCAGGCCTGCTCCCCTCTCCCTTCTGACAGAGGGCGCCCTGCACCCTGTCTTCACCTTGCTTCTCCCCATTCCCAGCCCTAATGATCAAAGTTTTGAGCATCTATATCACTCCCAACAGGTTGGGGCTCCTGGGAACAGAATCAGTATTTCTTCCTTCAGTCCACTGTACTGGCTGCTCCCCAACGCAAGGCAAGGGCAGCGGGGTCCCTCTGAGGGCAGGAGATGAGTCCCCCCCCCGACTGGAGGCTCCTGAAGGCAGGGGCCACATCACCTCATCAGACTGGGTTCTCCTGGGGCGTAGCACCTGTCTCCCTTGCTTCGTGTGCCCCCAGGTGCCCACCCACCCTGTGATGGGTGGGCACAATCCCCTCCAACCTTGCCCCGTCACTCACCAGCTGGATCTCAGACTTGGCTTTTTTGGCAGCAGCCAGAGTGACCGGCAGGGGGCCCTGGCCTCCCCCGGGGTCCAGTTGTCGCCGCCTGCGTTGTGGAGATGGCGGCCTGTCCTCAGGAACCTGAGGGGGAAGAGGTGATTTGCTGGAGGGAGGATCAAAGGTGAGGAGAGGAGGAAAGGGCAGGTGGAGGGGCAGGCCCCAGAGATGTAGGAGGGGAGGGAGAGGAAGACGCCGGCCTTTCTGCCCTGCAGCTTGCAAAGGAAATGAGATGCAAGTGAACGCTTCCCCCGGTGTCCTTACAGAGAGAGTGAGGTTGAGAGGGTTGACGAGGTCTCCAGGTGGCCGGCAGTGCCAGGACCCATTGCCGTGGACCGTGATCTCCGTGGGGTATAGCAGCCACTTGCCATTGCTGACTTCATACGGCCACTCCAGCCCCAGGATCAGGGCACCAAGGGCTGCCAGCCCTTCCCCCACTGGGCCCACCTGCGGGTACAAGGGGTGTCATGGCTACTGTCTCCTGGAAAACCACCTCCATCTCACCAACCCCCACCCTCACACCCTCAGACCCTGGACCCAGAGGTGCCCTTACCTGGAACTCATACTTGAGGGGGCTTCCCACATCCTCCACAGTTTTCATGCCAGACTCACCCATCACTGTCCCCCCAAAGAAGCTTTGTAGCCGGTGACTCACCCTAGGGGTAAGAAAGGTGCTGGAGTCACAGGGGATGGGAGGGGCCCTTGCGGGGGCGGGGGCACCAAGGTTCACTACAACTCCTCTGATATCAGGCAGACCTGAGATAAACCCCAGCTCTAGCATTTACTAGCTGTATGGCCTCAAACAAGTTATTTATCCTCTCTGAGCCTCAGTTTCTTCATCTGTAAAGTGGGGTTAATCTGTTAAGCAGGGTCACTATATAATGGGGCTGTTGTGAGAAGACAGTGAGACGATGTATATAAAATCCTTAGCATTGTATATACATGCCACATCTTCTTTATCCATTCATCTGTTGATGGACACTTAGGTTGCTTCCCCTAGAGTCTGTCATACAGAGGGAAGTAAGTCAGAAAGAGAAAAACAACTACTGTATGCTAACACATATATATGGAACTTAAAATTTAAAAAAAAATGGTCATGAAGAACCTAGGGGCAAGACTGGGATAAAGACACAGAACTACTAGAGAAGGGACCTGAGGACACGAAGAGGGGGAAGGGTAAGCTGGGACAAAGTGAGAGAGTGGCATGGACATATATACACTACCAGACGCAAAATAGATAGCTAGTGGGAAGTAGCCGCATCCACAGGGAGATCAGCTCAGTGCTTTGTGTCCACCTAGAGGGGTGGGATAGGGAGGGTGGGAGGGAGGGAGACGCAAGGGGGAAAAGATATGGAGATATAGGTATATGTATAGCTGATTCACTTTGTTATAAAGCCTAAACTAACACACCATTGTAAAGCAATTATACTCCAATAAAGATGTTTAAAAAAAAAAATCCTTAGCACAACAAGCTCTCATGAAATGGCAGGGCCACACCAACACCTTAGCCCCAGAGTTTCTGATTCCTCCACTGCTACCTGCTTTGAAAGGAGAATAATAATAATAGTAACAATAATGATAGTGATGTTGTTATGTCTTGGCCTAAGGATACCAAGCCAGGAGAGATGTCTCAGAGGAGCTTGAGAGACACCTTAGGGAGGGGAGACCCTAGCTCTGGCCCAGCAGGCTGGGGTTGGGGGGAGTGGTACCCACATGCTGAGCGAGGCCTGGAGTGTGTAGTCCACCAGCAGAGTCAGGGTTATGGGCCACAGGTCATCCTGGTGACTTGACCTGGGGAAAGAATGGGGAGGGTAGGGGAGGAATGTGTCAGCTAAGGCTGGGGTGGGGGGGCCCAGGACATCTCAACCCCGACATAGCCTGGCTTCTCGAGGTCACTCACGTGGAGAGCTGCAGCTGTGCCTGGAGTTCCCTTGTGTGCAGGGTCACCCCAATGACCTCGAAGGCAATGAGCAGCTCCATCTGCCATGAGGGTGAGGGAGGCAGAGAGGGGCGTTTGGGGCCAGGCAGGGGTGATGCCATGGGGAAGCGAGGGGCTGAATGCTACGCTAAGGAGTTGGTTCTCTGGCCTCCTCCTCCCATTCAGGGTGCAGTCTCCCACTGCCACCTGTCTCCACTTTTCCACCTTCCTAGCCCCTTCTGTTTCCCTTTTCCCATTCTCTTCTGTTAGTAATATCTCTGCTACTTTTGAGCCACATGACCTTGAGCAATCACTGAAACTATGTAAGCCCATGTTTCCTTTCTGTAAATCAGCATCTACCTCCTCAGAAGGTTGTGAGAATTATATCATATAAAAGAAGCACAGCCTTGGGGTCAGGGCCTGGCACATAGTAGGTGCTCAGCAAAATCGGTTTCCTCACCTCCACCTGCTCTAGCTTTGCGCATAGCTCCCTAGCGGCCCCATTTTTCTGTCTCTGGGTCTCTCCCCACCCCCTACTGTATCCCCCCCTCCTCCACTCTGGCTCTTTGCTTCAAGGAAGCCTGGGAAGCAGGCAGGCAGAGTGAAGATAAGGAACTCATCAGAGGAGTAGCCTGGGACCCACAGGGTTGAGAGGGTGTGGTCGGCGCTCACCCTCTGGTTCCGTTTGAAGGGGTTCCCCAGCTCGCAAACAATGGTCATGGTCTCGTTGGCTTGGCAAGCTCCAGGCTGAAGAAAGAAGACAAATCAGGTCTGGGTGGTCAGACTAGGGCTTGTCCCGCCCCTCTCCTGTGGTACAGGGCCTGAAGCCCTAGAGGCCTGAGAACCCATGTGTTCCCCTAGCAGCAGAGACGCTGCAGGCACCTGAGGAAGCCCAGCCTAGAGTAGTTGGGGGGGGGCGGGGAACACATGGCAAATGACAACACATGTACATGACATGTATGAAGGATGCATATACGTGGTGAAGCCGTGATTGGGCTCCGAGGGGGCGGAAGGCACTCACGGGGCGCACTGAGGACAGCAGCAGGGCGGGAGGCACCGCCAAGGTGAGCAGCGCCTCGTGGGCGTCTTCCCCAGCCCGCTCCCGGCTTGGGGTGTTGGTCAAGTTGATGCTCAGCAGCAGTTTTCGGAAGTCTCTACTATATGGGAGCCTGAGAGGGGAGGAGCCCCGGGCTGAGCCCAAAGCCCCGCCCCCGGGCCCGCCCCAGACCTGTTAGGCCCCGCCCCCCAGAAGAAAGCCCCTTTTCTGGCCAGGGAAGGCCAGTCTGAACAGCTCCCACCCCGCTAATTAAGGTCCCTCCTCTCCGATTCGCCTCTCTCTGAGACGCCTCCCCTCAGATCTTACCAGTTCTCTCCCCTCTTCCAGACCAATAGGGCCCCGCCCCTCAATTCCCCAAAGCCAGTGAAGTTCGCCCCACCCTTGGCCAATCCCCGCGGTCCAGAGCGCACCTGCTCAGCCGCTGCCCCAGCTCAGACACGAAGGCCGCCTGCATCTGCAAGTTGCTGTCGCACTTGTTGTCCGGCCCGCACTCCTTCTGGAACTGGACCTGGGGGTGGTCGGAGGCGTGGAGGGCCCACCACTCACAGCGCCCTCTGGCCCCACAGCTCTCCGGGTCCCTGTCCTTCGGCCCCACCCACCTCCGTGTGGTTCTCCAGAGCCTGCGCCTGGTTGAGGACCGGGTAGGCGTCCAGGGACCGAAGCCCCAGTCGGGGGCGCTCAGGCATCCGCAAAGGTAAAGAGTAGTTCATGGAGATGATGATGGGTCGGAGTTTGTCACGGACGTTGTCCTGGGAAAGGAAGGCGCGCTGAACCCAGCTCTGCACTGCCCTCCAAACCAAGTTGAATCCTCACACCATCCTAAACCCCTAGGGAGGAGCTGAAGGCCCCCACCCCGCCTCAACCCTGAAAACCCCCTGTAAGGCTGAACCCCCTCCCGTCTGATCACCAAATTGACCCCACTGGTACCACCTTGACCCACAAGTGAGAAGGTGGGGCTCCTCCTCTCCAGGGAACCCTCTGGGGGGAGGGTTGAGCTTCCCTTCATCCCTGGGGTTCCCAGGTTGAGTTCTTCCTTCTCACCCTGATGTCCCAGAGAGAGCCTGAGCCTGCCCCTACTAACGGATGCCTTTTCCCCAGAGGTGAGCTGAGGCAAGAATTTCACACCCCTCACTGTGGCCCCCATCCGTACTCCAAGGGTCTCCTCTCTCCTCTACCATGGGCTGGGTGCTGTGCACTGTACCCTCTACTTACCTATGGTCTTCCAGGCCGACCTGCCACCTCTGTCTCTGGGGAGACCTCATTCCCTCACCCTTGACCTTGGGGACTCTGGCTACCTCTTCCTGGGGCCATGGAGCCCACGTGCCACCCCCTCGCCCCTCCCTCACCATCAGGAGCAGCTCCAGCGTCTGGCAGCGCATCTCGGGCATGGAGAAGAAGCCATGGAAGATAGCTGACTGACTGCGTGCAAAGCGGAGCCGGGGCGGGCGGCGGTCCCGGTCGGCCTCCAAAGTGTAGGCCAGGGCTGCGGTGCACAGTGTGGTCAGCAAGTGACCAGGTGAGCATGCCCTCCCCCTCACCCTGCAGCCCAGCACTCACTGATGTTCCGCCTGTAGTTGGGGTCCCCGGCACTCTGGTTGTAAGCAAAGCACAGCTCTACCTGCACACTGTTGAGGGTGGGGGACATGGAGGAGGGTCTGGTCACAGTGGGACCCAGATATCCAGGCCCTGGCTTTCACCCCCTTTCCTGGGCAAGGCGGAACAGGGCCCTTCAGGGAAAAGGCAGGGACAGAACTGGGGAGTCCACAGGGTTGGGCTGGGGTGTCCCTGGCCCCTTCCCTCCCCACTCTCATCAGAGCCATAGAAAACAGGGTTAGAGGGCACCAATGGGGAAACGGAGGCCCTGAGAGCAGGAGTTGCCTGAAGTCATTAGTCAGTTGTTGGCCCAGCCCAGTCTTGGGCAGGATCCCCAGTCCAGATCTCCCTCCCTACCCCGCCCCCCACTCCCCTGCCCTGTCTCCCCCTGCCTTCTGATCCAGTACCCTCATTCACACACAGACCTTGGGGTCATCACCATCATTACTGTAACCATCTTAGCAACTAACATTTTTTGAGCACTCAGGGTTTAGAGAGAGCCATGCTAAGGGCTATTTGTATATTATCTCATTTGATTATCACAGCAGCCCTGTGAATCGGTTATTAACTTTGTTTTATAGGCAAGGAATCTGAGATTCAGAGAGATTAATTTGCTCAAGGTGGTTCTCTCTCCTTCCCCACATCCCATCACCTAACTGTCTTTCTCTTCCCTCCCCTTCCAGGATCTCACCCCCCAGAGCCCATCCCCACCACTGCAATGGCCATAGCTGGAATTTGAACCAGGCAGTCAGAGCTCCCACTCTCAACCACCGTGCCCTATTGCCCCCACCCCCAATTCACCCATTACCTCCTGCAAGGAATTTTGCTTTTTAATGAGGTTGGGTAGGGAGGGCCATGCTTACCCAAGAATCAGCCCTTTAATGGTGGGATATCAGGAGTTGCCAGGGGAGGGTTTTGGGAGAGCCTTCCCATACATCAGGAGGAATGGGTGGGCAGAGTGGGGCCTGAGGGTCTCACCAGGAGGTGGCTGTGCAGAGTGCAGGGTCCAGTACAGATGGCCTGGCCACCAAGGTTCTGTGGAGGATGTTGATGACAGGCCGGGCCCTGCATGGAAAACCCACAGACATCAATGCCTCTGGCCTGTCCCAGGCCAGGCTGGGGTCGGGGCTCAGGTTTGCACGGACATGATGCTGAAGGTGGACCGAGCTGGGGCTCCATGCAGACAGGGATGGAGGAGAGAAAGGCCCCCATCCACTGTCGCACTGGCTCACCGCAGCAGCACGATGTGGTCTGACAGGCTCCCCACCAGCAGGTCTGGGTAGAGGTTCTCATCCACATCCATCTGCCCACTCAGGGAGTAGCCGAAGGTGGCCAAGCCAGGCAGTCCCAGCTTCTCTCCGTCTATTACCTGGAGGCAGAGGGAAGTGGTGAGGACAGGCTCTGGGGTAGGCTCCAGGGAGTGGGGCTCAGGGGGAATAGGGAGGGGTGGATGAGGGAAAGGAGGAAGGGCCCCTCCGTCCCTGTCCATCCATACCTGCTGGGGCTGTCTGAGGAGCCCCCTGGAGCTGCCGTGGTAGATGTACACTTTGCCCAAGCCCTCGAAAGGGGCTCCCACGGCAACGTCTGGAGAAGAGATACAGTACAGGGTCACCCCGTGTACTATGGGCCCCACAGTTCCCCAACCCTGTGCTTCAGGCCACAGAGCCCCAGCATGGCATTGACCTCCCTGTCAAGACAGTGCTCAGAGCATCAGGGAACAGAGCTCTGTGGCTCAGGATTAAAACTGGGACCACTGGGCACCCAATTACCTCTTTTATATGAGGGAAATTAGGCCCAGAAGAGGGAAGTGACTTACCCAAAGTCACACAGCAAGTTAATGTGTCCAGCAGGCCTAAACCCCAGATTTCTGACCACTGGCTGTTGTTTGTTTTCCCTCATTGCAGTGCCTTCCTTCTCCCCCACCAACCGCCCCTCCAGACACCTGGTCCTTCTAATGACATTTACCAGCAGGGCCACAAAAGCAGGTGTTATCCGTTGGTGACTTTGCCAGGTAGTTATCAAGCACTCATGTCATCCAGTCCTCACAAGAGTACTGGCAGTAGGTACTACTTTGTTTTGTTTTTTCTCTTGGCAGTAGGTACTACCGTCCCCACTTCATAGATGAGAAAAAAGGCTCAGGAAACCCAAAGTCACACAGCTAAGGAGTAGAGAAGAGGCTCTAAGCCCACGTCTGTCTCTGTGTGGGGGCTGGGATTTTAATCACAACACTCTAGTGAGCTTTACTTGTTAAAATGGCCAGGCTTTTAAATTCTAACCATTATTTGCACAAATAAATCCAAAACGTTTTGTCTTCCTAAACTTTCTAGTTTTCTGCTTTTGATCTGATAAGGTCTAGGTAACCAGAAAGCCAAGCTTGTTAGAAAAGGAAAAGGAAGTAGGTCCTGAGTGACAACTGGGCAACTCTTGTATCAGTAAGTGCTTGGGCTTCATTAACTAGACTTTCTAGCACCTGTTTTGTCTCTTTAGCGGCGCCTCTTCCTTCCTTTTGGTTCTCAGGTATGTTCTGGGAAGTTGAGGTTGTCAGAGAAATGATTTACAGATACGCCAGGTGCTCCCGTGGCAACCAGGCTCGACCCCTTGATTTGTCCCTCTCCCTGATACACCAGGTCTGATTGGTCCCCAAGTCCTGCAGAGCACTAATGGCATCCCCTATATCTGGGACGTCTACCTTGTCCCAGCGCTTAACGTCCCACACCTGATATACTATATTCTTGATCTTAACACCCCTAGCCTTGCTCCCCGCATCCATCCATCCCACATCTCCCTCCAGAATCATCTTGCAAGGTACCAAGCTATCATATCAAATCCCTGCCCCCAGATCTTTTTGGACACCGCTCTGCCATAACCCGAATATAAAGCCCTAGTTTTTCTGCCTGGCTTTCAAAGCGTCCACCCCACCCCTACACTACCTCTCCAGCCTCATCTCTGATGCGAACAACCCACACCTACTAGATTCGAGCACATCAGGCAAGTGGACCACACTCATGTTGTGCCCCTTCTCTTCCCTCCACTGTGCACACTCAGCCCAGCCTTTGATGCCCAGTGGTACGTCCACTCCTCCAGGAGGTCTACCAAGCTCGCCTCTGTGGGGGCTCCCTTTGCACGCTGTCTCTCCAGCACCGCTGTGAGCTCCCCAGACCTGGGCCCCAGCCTGTCTTCTCTTCGGACCCTGTCAAGCCTGGTATGCAGCTGGCTCTCAGTCAGTGGATGCTGGGGCAGGAGTGCTGGCTCATACCCTGGAATCCATCCTGGTTGATGTCACCGATGCTTGCCACGGAGAAGCCAAAGGCAGAGCGACTGGGGCCGTGAAGAAGGAGGGAGGGGTGGGCCGGGAAGGAGGTGCCTGCCTGGTTCATGAAGACATAAATAGCACCCCCTACCTCCTCTTTCCGCTCAAAGTAATAGGGGGCACCCACCAGGAGGTCCTGCCACCTGCACAGGAGAGAAGAAGGTGGAGATGGGACATGCAGCGTAACTCTTATTTAGCAGACACAACTGTGCCAGGCAGGGCACGTGACTATACAAATGGCGCCTCTGGCCATAGGTCGTGGCAAGGACAAGGAAGCGTCACTGTGACCCGTCTAATAGAAAACACACGTTGTGGAGAAGCCATGTAGACACAGGTCACGCCCAAACAGCCCACATCCACTAGAGCCATACAGATGACAGGCATAGACGAGGAGATGCAAGCCTCATGAAACTGACATGCAAATACCCAGAATCCCATAAAGTCTGATTGCAGATCAACATGCAAAATTGACTAGCAAATCCCTGCAAACAGCACGCAAAGAAATGCACAATGGCAAACCTCCATTTCTCTGCCCTGCTTTGGGCAAGCCCGCCCCCCTCACCATAATCCCGGCCCCAGAGAAACGTCCCTGGATTCTCACCCATCATTGTTCAGGTCTGCCAGGGCAATGGCGCTGCCAAAATAGGCGCCCACCTGCCTGCCCTCCAGCACCTGCCTCCTCCGCAGGTCTCCACCCGCCTCCTGGCTCAGCAAAAAGACAGCGCCCACATGTTGGTGCCGAGGGGCACCCGTCACAATGGTGGTGCTCGTAGGGTGCAGGACGGCACTGCCCACCTGCATCGTGTAGCCTGGGAAGCGGGGAAGGTGGTCAATCAAGGCTCCAGTAAGTTTTGTCCCCTTCTACTCTGGACCCACCTCCCAATATCCCCCCATTATCTTCTGTTCCTCTATTCTAAGTTGGGCAAGAAGGTGGACCTTGGATGCCCAGCCCCCAGTCCTGCCTGCACACTGGACCGTGAGCTCCATGAGGGTCATGACTCTGCATCTTGGGGGCATACAGGTGGTGCTCAATAACTGTGTACTAGCTGAATTAAATGCCACTAGTCGCACTGCACCCTGGCCTCACTCTTCCACCAGACACTGAGAGGGCCACTGAGCCCCTTTCCTCCTCTCCACCCAAAGGGCCACCACAACTGGACTCACCAATGTAGAGGTTGCCTTGGTCCGCTGGGTCCTTGTAACTATATTCGGATAAATCCCAGTCCTTCCGCTGAATCATGTAGCTGTTTCCTTCACAAGGATTTGCGGAGGGGGAGTATAAGTCACCACTCCTTTCCTCCGCTATGTCCAGACCCCCCACCTCCAGATAAGGATAATAATAACCCCTTTTATTTGTGAGTACTTTGCCATTTGCAAATCACTTCCTCTTTATTTTAACAATTCTGTGAGGTAGAACGATGACCCCCATTTTGCAGATGAGAAAAGTGAGGCTCAGGGATGGAGAGCTAGTTGTCCAGCTGGAATCCAGTCATCCAGGCACCCAGATACTAGATGACATTTCCCTCACCCTAGACACCGAAGCCAGACTCCACACCATTATCTCCTCCTAATCCTGCCCCAGACTCGGGCTGCCTACCCCTACCCTGTTCCCCAGGGCTGCTGCTGGAGAGTACCTGTGGCCCTGCCAAGATTCTACAGGACCAAGGGGTGGGAGGTAAGACTAGCAGAGCGAGCAGAGGCCTCGGCCTCGGGCAAGCCCAGAGCGGTGACTACGCCCTGCGCTACCTGTGGGTCAAGAGGACAAAATAAATAAACCATTGGGATGTAACAGAGAGCATAAGAAATATAGTCAATAATAATGTAATCACTTTGTATGGGGACAGATTGTTTCTTCACTTATAGGGGTGATCATTTTATAATGTATTTAAATGCTGAATCACTATGTTGTACACCTGAAACTAACAAAATATTGTATGTCGACTACACTGCGATGAAAAAAAGCAAAACAAGATTCTGGGCTCCCTCTGCCTGTTGATTCTGCAATAGTAGGTGCAGTAAGGGAAAAGGGGCCACTGTTGCTACAGCCTATGTGGTGGAGAGAGGCAGGTGGAGGGGGTGTGAGCCGTCAGACTCCTGAGAGGCAGTATGTGGTGTGGCAGATACAAGCATGACTTTGGATACAAGGAAATCTCTGCGGCCCTCCCAAAAGATTGCCCTGTATGTACTGACATGAAAAGATGCCCACAGTTTATCGATGTGTGAAAAGGAAGTAGCAGAACAGTATGTTTAATGTGATTTTGTGTGTGTGTGTGTGTGTGTTGAGATACCTATACATTCTAAAATAAGTCTGGAAGCATCCACAAGACACTTAGCAGTATACACTGGGAAATGGGACGAGGAAGATGGGGGAGAAGAAGGGCACTTTTCCTCTTTATTTTACTGTACCATTTAGTAGTTGTACCAGGAACGTGCTTTATTTTTTAAGTTTTTAAATGGTTAACCTGGAGTCAGATGGACCTGCATCCAATACAGGTTTCAGAACTTACTGTTGATTTACTTCACCTCCCTGAGGCTCAGTTTTCTGTAAAATGGGTATAATAATACTCGTATTTTAAGATTAATTCAGATACTAGGTGTAAAGCCTCTGGTACTTGGTAAGCACTTTAAAATAGCAGAGGTCGAGGTAGTTGCTGGTGTTGGCAAACGAATGCTCTCCTCTGCCCTCTCGTGTGGAGGCTCTGGCAGGCTGCCCTCGGGCCTAACGGGGTGGTGGCCTCTGCCCCTCTTCCCTTCCCCCACGGTCCCCACCTTTCCAGTTGTAGGCACCAGGAGCGCCAAAGTACACAGTGTTTTGGGTGAAGCCGCCGCTGGCGCCCAGCTGACACATGCCGGTCTCCAGGTAGTCGGTGTTGCTGTTGCACATCTCGTTGTGGTAGGTCTGCCAGTCGTCACTGGGGTCCAGCTCCAGGTCATTGCCCCTCACATAGCACTTGCCCACCATGCGCCGCTGGTCCTCCGACCCCGACCACAACACCTGGGTGTAGCGGTGGGCACAGACCTGGGGACCCCAGCCCCCCCCAACGCACACAGCTGAGCCCGCGGCAGGGACTCAGGAGCAGTGTCTCCACAGCCCTGTGCGCCTCTGGCTTTGCAGGAGGGGAGTGGAAAGAGGTCTCCCAGCTTTTCTTTCTTCCCACAGTGGTGCTTGGACCTGCATTGCCTTTCCAGAATTCAAAAACCCGCCCTGAAGGCTGAGAACACTTTTGGAAGGCCAGAAGGTACTGGAGTTGAGAGTGGCTGAGGGATCTTGGCAAAATGAAAAGGGAAAAGGATGAGAGAATGTGGGGTTCAGGCCCTTGGGTCTAAAAGGAGCTAGACACAGGGCTTCCCTGGTGGCGCAGTGGTGGAGAATCTGCCTGCCAATGCAGGGGACACAGGTTCGAGCCCTGATCTGGGAAGATCCCACGTGCCGCGGAGCAACTAGGCCCGTGAGCCACAACTACTGAGCCTGTGCGTCTGGAGCCTGTGCTCCGCAACGAGAGGCCGCGACAGTGAGAGGCCCGCGCACCGCGATGAAGAGTGGCCCCCGCTCGCCACAACTAGAGAAAGCCCACGCACAGAAACGATGACCCAACACAGCCATAAATAAATAAGTAATAAATAAATTTAAATAATAATAAAAAATAAATAAATAAAAGGAGCTAGACACAGAGCAGGTTAGGAATCTGCTTCTCTGCTGTCCCCTGATGGCCTCGCCCTCTTAATGAAAGGTCAGTATTAGAATAACAACAACCACAGCAGCAGCGGCTGACACTTACTGAGTGCTGACGGTATGCCAGACACAAGTCTGAGCTCTTCACATATTCATTCTTTTAAGCCTCCTACCAGCCCTATGGAGTAGGGATAATTATCTTCCCCATTGTAGATAAGGAAACTGAGGCACAGAGAACTAAGAAACCTGCTTAAGATCTCCCATCTAGAGAGAGGCAGGGGATATTCAAACGAAGGCTGTCGGGGCTCCGGGGTCTGAGCTCCTAAGTGTCAGGCTGTGCTGCCTCTCTTGAAGCTTCTCCCTGCACATGTGAGGTGCTCCATACAGAGTTATTGGGCAAATCAATTAGAATAGGGTATTTGTAAAAACAGCCAGGGGCCAGGGGAAACCCAGAACCAGGCCTAGTTCTTGTTTGCTCACCGTCTGTGTCCCCGTCCAGCTGTGAGCCAAACCCATGCTCGTACTGGCCTGAGCCTGTCCCGGGTAGTGCGGGCTCAGTGCAGGGCACACAGGACGTGCTCACCAAAAACGGACTGAATGAATGGATGGGTGAGCAGAAAACTGCTGAAGGACCCAGGATCTAGAACTGACTTAAGTGGAAACCTGGACCCACACCATCCTTAACAAAAGACTAGAAAGGGTGTTTCAGTGAACTGGTCAAACCCAGAGCTTATGACAGTGTTCAAAGGTGACAGAAATCACGACGTGATCCAAAGGTGACGGCTATGGGGGTGACGGTTGACTGGAAAGGAGTGGGCTTTCTGGAATGATGTAAATATGCTATTTCTTTAGTGGGTGTTGGTTACACAGTTGTACAAACGCAGTTCAGTTGTCAAAACGCAACTGAAACAAAATTTGTACATTCACTGTATGTAAATGTTACATGAATTTAAAGATGAAAAATAAATTGTCTATCTGGGACTCAGAACTTGAGGAGGTGACAGCTGACAGCAGGGAGGGGGCCCCCAAAGCCCAGCCGGGTGAGCTGGGGCAGCAGGGCTGTGCCTCTTCCACCAGCCGGCCTTCCCGGAAGAGCGCGCCCAGGCCGCACTGCCTGAGGCCCTCTCTGCCCTTTCCATCTCACAGTTCCCTCAGCTCATTCCTACGAAGGGTGAACACCCCCCCGGGGGGGGGGGGCAGTGGGTGCTTCAGACAGGACCCAGGCTGGCCCTTGGAGAGCGCCAGACACCCTCCCTACCCCCAGCCCCTGCTACAAGTGCAGGATGAAGGGACACACATGCCGTGGAGACATACAGCCACAGAAATGGACATTTGCAAGGCACCCGCTCATGCACAATGGACCCTTCTCCTGCCCTCTGCCTCCCTCCGAAGCTCCTGGGAGATGAAGGAGAGGGTTGGGGGGGACACCGGCGGCGAGCGCCCACTTACCAGGACTCTGCCCGCAGGGCCCTGGCTGGCCACAGTCACCCCGAGCCACATGTCCTCAATAATGTGATGGTCAGGGTCACCTGTGGGCATGGGAGGGGTCATGAGCCAGGGCACCTCACCCCACCCTCCCAGCATCAAGAGCACCCAGGGGGCAGGGGTTGGTCTCTCCGGGATCTTCCACTCCAGCAGGGCAGCCCTCCCTCCCCGCCTTCTCCAGCCCATCATAGTCCGAGCTCCACAAATCCCATCTGGTCCCACTCTAGGACTCCCTCTTCCCAGCCGGACAAGAAGGGACTAGAAGCTACCCAGGTGAGCCTTCTGTCTCTTCCAGTCATCCTCTCTGTGCTACGCCCTCCACCAGGCTCCTGTCCCACTGCTCACTTTTCTCTGCAATGTCCATCCGTTCACAGTCGTCCTTGTGGGCAGTGAGTGGGCACAGGTACACAGCACCGGTCTGGTTGGTATAGCCATCAGGCACAGCAAGGTCCCGGGGGGCGCCAGCCAGGAGCCTGGGGGCAAGAAGGTAGGTAGACCCGGGCCCACAGTCCCCAAAGCCCGCTTCAAACAACTCACTGCTGAATGTGCGTGGGCCGGGCCTCCGCTCTGTGCCAGGCTCTGCCGTCGGGAGATGAATGGCTCCCCGCCCCTGCCCTCGAGGAGTGCCCAGGGTAGGGGAAGGCAGGCAAGGAGACAGACACCTGTGGTCAGTGCCTCATGAGAGGAAAGCAGGGAGCAAACCAGCCCAGACTCTGCGTGAGGGGCAATCAGGGAGGCCCACAGAAGAGGGGACCCTGGCCTGAGTCTGATGACCAGGGCTTACCAGGTGAAGAAGGGGAGGAGGGGCTCTGTAGGCCAAGGTCTGGCCTGTGCAAGAGCCGGGAAGCATGAGCAAGAGAGTGACTCAGGGACCTGCAAGGCCCTCGGTACAGCTGGAGGCCAGAAACACGGGGAGGGACAAGAGGCAGGGTGGGAAGGGCAGCCACGGAGGGATTTCAAGCAAGGGAGCGACATGGCCAGATCTGGGTTTTGGAAGAACTGTTTTGGCACCTGAGTGACATAATCAGATCTGGGTTTGGGAAGGAATGCTTGGCCTCTGAGATGAAGCCAGAGGGGAAGAGAGCAAGGCTGGGGGAGTCCTGGTCCTATCTCTTTGAGCCACATCTGAGGACTTAGATCCGGGGGCGGGCACTGAAGAATGTGGGCAGGAAAGGACAACTGACCCTAAACCAGAGCTGGGTGAGCTGAGGTCAGCAGGGCCCTTATGTGACCTGGGCGATGTCTACTGTCCCCCCCCAACCCTGATGAGACAGACCTATGAGGTACAGGGGTGGTGGCAGGGGAGCTGGGTACCTGACACTTTGGACAGTGTGGCCCCGGGGCAGAGTTCTTGCTGCTGGGCATGAGAATAGGGATGGGTAAGGACTAAAAATCACCTTGTCCCCAGCCTGCCTGGAACCCCTCTTAGGGACACCAACTGCAAGTCTCTGCAAGGTCCTTAGGGCTCTAGCAGCCCTTCCCATACCGGAGAGGTGACTAGAGGAGAGGAAGGCGGTGATCAGCTTTGAAATATCATCTCAAAAGACAGTTCGTGGACCACCAGAATCAAAAATCCCTGAGATATTTGTTTAAAAGGCAAATTCCTCAGCCCACCACAGACAACCTGGATTGAATCTGGGGGTGGAGCCCTGGAACCTGCTTATTTAACATGCACCCCAAATATTCACACCACAGTTTGAGAACCCAGCTCTACCACCCCTTGCTCTCCCAGCATCATCTGTCTGCAGCCTCTGGACGTTCTGCCAAGACCGCCTCGTCAGTCCTGCTGGACCCAGCCTCCTGGGTGGCAGGCACCTCCTAGGCAGGTACCCCTCCATCCGGCCCCAGCAGTGCTGTCACCTGAGGCGCCCAGCTCAGAACTTGGGCGCCAGGCCCCCTGCCAGAGTCTGCACGTGCAGAGCAACAGCCCTGCCTGCAGCTCCTGCCTGGGACCTGAGAGTGAGGGCTGCCGGGAGCGGGCAGGGCAGGGCCCGGGCATGCCAGGGCCTGGGTGCCTCGGCCCACTGGGTGTCAGGAATGCGCTGCCTGGGGGTGCCGGGAAGGGGACTCTGCCTGCACCTCACACCTCAGCTCAGACCTCACCCTGGGGAAGGGTTCCTGGGGGCAGGGGTAGAGCTTCTCTAAGCAGAGCAGGGCTGGGAGCTCCGGCAGGAAGGCTGGCAGGGGGCCAGTGTGGCAGCCAGGCCCTGTTAGTCACCCTCTGTCTGGGCTGGGTGGGGTGCCTAGCGAGTCCGCTGCCTGACCACCCATGGGCATCCGCCCCCAGCCTGACAGGTGCGAGAGGGGAGCTGCTGCCTGTGGGAAAGGAATATCTCAGCCTTGGAGCTGAAGGGCCTGGTTCTAGGTTTGTTCTGCCTCAAGGGACAATTTCTTTTCCCTCTCTGAGCTGTGAGTACCTCATCTGTAAAATGGGACAGCAGCTGTCCCACCACCCTCCAGGGTTGTTGGGGGAAAAAGTGGGTTCATTCTTTGAAAGGGCCTCTCGACTACGAAGCCAAGGCCAACGTGAGCACTGTTGTTGTGCTTTCTTGTCGCACCAGGACTGGCCCTAGCACACCCCCAGGCCTTGCTCCGGGGACCCAGGAATTTCTGCCCCACTGGGTTAGGGGACCTGAAGCACAGGCACAGAGCAGACTAGTTCAGGTGTTCAGATGGGGCAGAGGATCCACAGCCTAAGGCAATCAGTCAGGTGGGGGTGGGGCACCGGCAGCTAGTCATTCGAGGGTGGGAGGTGGCAGCTGGGGGTTGGCTACAATGACCTTGAAGGGGTGGGTCCAGGCCTCAGTGGGCAAGGGGTCCCTGGAGAGCCCAGGTTGCATTCCAGGGCGTGCGATGCAAGGGAAGTGTTGCCGTGCCTACAGCTCTCTGGGCCCAAGTTGTCAGGGTGGGAGGTGGCTGAGGAACAGGGTGGCCACGCCCTCCCAGCTCCCTCTTCTTAGAGGGAGCGGCCTGAGGGTCCCCGCCTCTTTGCCTCCTGTGGTACAGAGCAGGCAGAGCAGGGCATGAATAGCAATTGGATTGACATAAATCCCCTTACCACCTACACCCTCTCCACTCTCACCCCGCACCAGCCTTGTGCCCATTGATGGGCGGTGGGGCAGGGTCCTAATCCCAGCCCCCGCATCCCAGGCCCCTCCCTCCTCAGAGATTCCACAGGGAGCACCTCCCACCTCCCTGGAGTATTTTTAGCTCCTACTTGGCCTGCTTAGAGGCCCTTTAAGGCCCTCTGGCTCCCAGCCCAGGATCCAATGGGTCTACGGCCAGAGGACTGGGAGTAGATGGGGGAAGGAGGGTGCACAGAGGGCCGGGTCCAGCTTCCTCCAGCCACAGTCAGGTGTGGGAAAATCCAGAGGGTGGGAAAGCTCTTACCGGTATGTAAATGAATGTAAGTTACTATGCAAATGAGCACATTGCTCCTGCTGTTGGGTCTGGTCCAGATCAAAGAGTCGAGAAGCTGATCCCTCTGAAACCACCACTGAGGTCACCCTCCCAGCAGCAGCCAGAAGTGGGATGCTAAGTGGGAGACTGTGCCCAGCTCTGGGAGCAAGGAGGAAAGGAGACTGGACTGCCTCCTTCCTGGAGTCACGCTGGGCTGGGTGGGAGCAGGTGTCTTTCCAGGAGGTAAGGAGATGAATAAAATGACCTCGCAAGGGCTTTCAAACAGCTGCCTCTTCACCCTATCCTTAGGCTCCGGCCAGACAGCCCCTCCTGGCCTTTGTGGAGGCCCCTGAGCCCCAAGTTCCGGAGAAGCGCTTTCTCACTCCTGCCCCATCACTCTTCCTGGGGCAGTTCAAAGCTAATGGAATAGCCAGGTAGAAAGCAGTGGAATCAGAGGAGGCAGGGGAATGGGGCCCAGGGGTGTCAGGGCACCAGGCTGGCTCACCCCAGAGAAGAAGGCCCCCTGAGGGATACTGGGGTGGGGTGATGCTCAGAGAAACAGCCTGTAGGATTCAACTTCCCAGACTCCTCACCTCGGGAAGGCACTGGGGTAGCCCCAGTGGAAAGACTTCAGTTAACAATGAGGGTCCAGCGGGCCCCCATGCCTTACTCCTTAGGCCAGGAAGCCAGTTGGGGAGGGGGCCCACTCCAGCTCTGAGCCCTGGGGTGGGTTGGGGGCAGCTCTCAGATGCCTGGATCCCAGCTCTGTGCCAATCCTCCTGACTGAGTTAGCCATGTCCCCAGAGGCTTCTCCTGCGGTCGCTGAAACTGCAGTCCTCTCAATCCCCGCCTTACTTCTCCTTACGCTGCCCCCCAGCTCCCTTTCCCCTCTGGTGACGCAGCCCTAGAATCAGAGCAACAAGCCGGGGAAAGCGAGAGAATGAGAGAGGACAGGAGAAAGAGGCCTTGCTCAAGCCTCCAACAATAAAGAACAAGGCTGTTTTTCTCATTTCTTCTCCCTTTCCCTGGCTCCTTAGTATTTTTCCACATTGATCCCTTAGGGCATTCTTCATGTCATTTAACCTCAATCTCCCTTGCTGTTACCGCCATCCTCTTCCTTCTTTGTTTAGTTCTGACCAAGCCCCTTTCACTTCATTTTCTACAAGACCAGGCTTCCCTTACCTCCTGCCCAGTTTTAAGCTCTCTGGCTTGGCTTGGTCATTGGAGAGAGCCAGAGAAAAAGGACACTACGCATCCCCGCCTTCTGCTTGCAGCCACAGCGGCTATGCCCATTTCCTCTGGCATGAGCCTTGGAGGCTGCCAGGTGCCTACCCTGCCCAGGGAAACATGTTTTAGGAGAGCAAGTAAGCCTAGTTCCTGCCTACCTCAGGTATGACCTCATCTTCCAGGAGCTGCAGCCACCCCCGCCCCAGGCATCCCAGACACCCTCATTTCCAGGCAAGAGCCCCAGAGGTATGTCCCATAGCCCACAAGGTCAGGCTGGACCAGGACACCTGGATTCCCAGGAGGGAATGACGGAACAGGTGCTGGGGGAAGGGGGGGAGGTCAGTGACCATCTCCCCGAGGAACAGTCCCTCTGCTCACCCAGGGGTCCTCATGTATCTCACCAAGAAGCCCAGAGAACCTTGGTTCCCTGTCCTGCTCCTGACCCCTCACTCCAGAGGCTGCGAAATTGGGGCTGGGGATGCAGTAAGCCTCCGATGTTGTGGGCATGGAACCTCAGTCTAGAGATGAAGGTGATGGGGAACAAAGACACACCTGGGTTTTTAACCATTTCTGGAACAAGGCCATCTCTGAGAATATAACGAAAGCTATGCTCTCCCCTCCTCCAGGCCCCAGAACAATGCACACACACGCAAGATTTTGCACACACTTTCCAGGATCCCTGCGTCTCCTGAAAACCTTCAGTGAACTCCAGGCTAAGACTTTGCTCAGGATCATGAACCCTCCCCCTTTTCCAAAGGGACTTTGAAGCTAACAAAACTGCCACTTGACTTGCTGGATGCCCTGGGCTGTGCACTCAGGCATCTGTTTACATCTGGCTATACAGCTGGCTGTAGCTCAGCCCAGCTGGCCCAGCTGATTCTCCCAAAGGGTCACGGGGCAGAATTCAGTGAGATGAGGAGATGACCCAAGATGTAGGACCACCCCTGGAAAAGTCTGAGGATACCCAAGTGAGTCCCCCAGAACGCTATCTAGACTACCTGCCTCTCCGAGATTCATTAGTTTTAGAAACTTCCGGGCTCCTGGCAGGCCTAATGCCATCTCTAGCTGCCCAGGAAGAAAAGTGGGACCCCTCTGCTCAACCCTCTTGGGTGAGGTCCTTGGTTAGTGAGGGCGCATCCAGGTCCCAGCTTCAGCACAAGAGCCCTCAGCTGCCCCTGGGCGAAGAAGGCAGATGCAGAGCATTTTACACAAATTATCTCATTAAAAGCCCACCGTCACCCCATGAAGAAGGCATGTGGCTCCCCTCCCCCTGACGTGTAAGATAATTAAGACTCAGGTATTAGCGACAGATTCAAGACAGGAAACTGGCAACGGGACTCGGGAGCCTCTTCTTTCTCCACAGTGCCAAGCTGCCAACAGAGGCAGGAAGGAGTACATAGATCCAGACCCAAGCTCTCCTTGGGGAAAACCGGCCCAGAGAAGAGAAATATCCTGCTTAAGGTCACACAGCGAAAAAAAAGGGGGGGGGGTGATTACAGAATCTATGATTTACTCCAGCTTTGCATCATTCACCCTTGCTTTTCTGATACTCTCTTTACACTCCATTGCCTCGTATCATGCAGATTCAGCACTGAAAATCGGAAAATCTTTTTCTGGGCTGGGGCAGAAAGAGCACCAACATAGAAACGTGTGCTGATGATCACTTAGGGTCTCCAAAAGATGGAAGAGTGGCTAAGGCCAGACCGCAGCTGCTGGGGCCGGGCTGGGAAGGGTGTGGTGGCCCTAGCCTCTGCAGAAGCTAGATGGAATTGAGGCCAAGTAGGTAGGTGGCCTGGGCAGGGGCTGGACCAGGAGGGCAGGGAACAAGGCTGGGGCAGTCTGAACTTTGGACATTGCAACTTCCTCAAGTTTCTGCAGGTTCCAGCCAGAGTTGAGAAAGGTTTCAACACACCCTTTATCCGACCATGTCCTCTTGCTCAGCAGGGTTTGACATCTCGGTAGGTCAACCAGAAGGGCTACTGCCCAAAGAGGGCCTGCTTGTCCCGTCCTAATAACCTTCCCTCCCGTGGCAGCCTCACCTTCCCCAGCGGCCTCTTCCCCTAACTGCCAACCTCAGCACGCTGAGCCCATGCAGAGAAACTTCTCAAACTTGGACATGCCCCACTGGGCATGACTAAGGGGGGCGGGGGTGGCAACACAAGCAGCTGGATGCGCTCCTTCCCCTCTCTCCCCTCTGCCTAGTTCTTTCTCCTCCTTCTTGCAGCTGTTGGGGAAGGAGAACAGAAGAAAGAGAAAAACACTATTTCCCTCCTGAGACCAAAACAAACACACTCAGGGTTGAAGATTCAACATGAATCCGTGGAATGCGAGGAGGACGTCTGGTGGGAGGGCATCACTGCTGGGGGTGGGGGTAGGTTGCAGAAGACCAAGCAGGAGCTGGGACAGCAGCTCCTCTCACTTCTACTTCTGCATCCTCAAGGGGTCAGAAGGAGCGCCTGGACAGCTCCAAACGCCCAGACTCGCCCATCACTTCACTCTCCAACCGCCAAGCAGTTGAGAAGGCCCTTCAGCGTGGTTCTGCAGAGGGTGCGGCTGACCGGCCGCAGACTATGTGCGAGGTGGGGGCGGGCTTAAATGCATGTCCCCGTAGGTTCTTCCCAGAAAAGGGGAAAGGTGTTTATCTTGCAGTTTTCCCCAGTTCCCAGCCCTGGAGAGAAGAGGCATTCGGTATACTAAGCACCCAGTTCACTGAATGGGAGGGGGGTCAGGAAACGGGGACCCCACTTCTACTCTCAAGAGAGGTTTAAAGGCCTGAGGGGCTGAGTCTAGACAGGTTCTGGCCGGGTCAGCACTTGCCAATAATTACTGCCCCCATCCCACACCCAATCCCTTTACTTCCCGCCAAGCCTCGGCAGCAGAAGGGCTGCCTAGGTCCCCGCTCCCTTAATCGTCGCTCCCCAGAGCTGGAGGCCTGCGAGCCTGGAAGCCAGCTGGCTCAGGGCTTGGACTCCACTCGGGATCCGCACCCTGTTCACACACTCTCCCACGCCACCCCGGCCAGTTTCACTTACAGGTAACGCTGCTGCCGCTCCGTCTGCCGATGGAGGGCGACCGAGTAGCCGAAGAGGCTGCCCGGGTTCCCGGCCTCCTTCACCACCAGGAATCGGGTGTCCAGGTTGAAGGCGGAGGCGACGCGGTCGCTGGCGGCCACCATCAAAGCGAGCGCGCAGAACATCGGGCGTAGGACGCGGGCGGCGCGGCTGGGGCCGGGGCCCATGGCTGCGGACGGGAGCCGGGGCCCGGGCGAGAGCGCGTGAGGGCGTGGAGCTGGGAGTGAGGACCTGTTCACCTGATCCCCCGCGCCACCGGAGAACACTCTGGCGTCCGCTTAATTGAGCCCCGAAGCGCTGATCAATTTCTGGCCCCCAGCCCTGGCCAGTTTCACGTCCGCTCACGGTCTGAGCTCTCAGATTCCCCTCTGAGGTCCGCGGGTCTGTTCTCCCGCCTGCACTGTCCCGGGTCACCGCCCCCCTGCCCCGGGCACCCTGCCCCCCAACTCGTGCCGGTCGCGCCCACTTGGCCGCACTGTCGCCTCCGATCCGGGCTCGGCAGCGGATCTGGGCAGGCAGACCTGTCGACAGCAAGGAGGACGGGAAGGAGGGGTCCCACCGCGCGCGCCCCGCCTCTCCACGCCCAGCCCCGCACCTCCCCACCTTGCGCGCCCAGCCGGGGCTAGGCTTTCCTTCCGGGGAAAGAGAAAAGGTCCCGGCTCGGCCGCCTCCTCTTAAAGGGGCAGCACCGCCCCTCCCTCTCCATCCTCCCTAACCCGGCTCCGCCCTCTCCCCCAAACACCTGTCCGGAGCCCCCAAAGGCTTGGATTACCCCTCCCCGCCCCTTGTTTCTCCCGAGAAGCGTCGCCTCCCGAGCAAGATGGATTGGACGGGCGGGGCCGGGGGGTGGGATTTGTCCCGCTGCTTTGCTGCGGAGGCTACAGCCGCTGGAAAGGCCGTTCCGGACGCGGCCACCTCTGTGGGTCCGGCTGGAGAGCCCCGGCGTTGGCGCATCTGGGAGCCGACATCCGCAAGCCGCTGGTTGGAATGCCCTCGCCTCCGCCGCGCTGTGAGCCCCTGAGAGAAGGTTAGCGGTCTCTGGGCATTCTTCCTCGTACGCAGCCCTTCACCGTCCTTGTCAAGATTTCTTTCTTTTGCCCACTCGCTCCCACCCACCCTGATCCGAGCTGGGAATGGTCGCTCAACAAAATCAGACAGATATTTAGCATTGGTAATAACCAATCATCGCTAACTGTAATTAGCAACAAGACAGCGTTTTCCCCAAAGGGCTGCGCCTTCTGATATCTATTTTGTATCATGGATGTCCGGTAGATGTGGAAAGAAGTCCCTTCTCTTTAGAGTGTCTGCGTGGCCAGGGAGCTGGGCCCAGACTGGACCCATTTCTCATCCACCCTTGCCTTCAGGGCCCAGCCCAGCAGAATTCCAAAGGCCCCCTCCAACCACGCAGGCTCCAACCGAGCGTTTGGAGACGGCGGGGGACTCCAGCCCCCACTGGTGTGTAGTGGGTGGCGCCAAGGTGGAGGAGTTAGGTGGGCGAGGCCCAAAGGCCTGGTTATCCGCAGAAGAATCGAACTGAAAGGGAACTTAAAGAGATCACTTTGTATTTTCTTGAGTCTGACTAAGATTTCCCTTATTGCAGCACAAAGACCCATTTTTCCCCTGACCATTCTTTTTTCTAGGCTAAAGGAGCTTTCTTATTTTGGTCCAGGAGTTCAGTTCTCAGCTCTTACTTCCTTGAAATTCATTTTAGAGCCCCTATCTCTGAGAGTTTATGATAATAAGAAAACCACCATATAGTAGTGCTTGTGCGGCAGAAACTATGCGTTACAATTTTTTTTTTTTTTTTTTTGCGGTACGCGGGCCTCTCACTGTTGCGGCCTCTCCCGTTGCAGAGCACAGGCTCCAGACGCACAGGCTCAGCGGCCATGGCTCACGGGCCCAGCCGCCCCGTGGCATGTGGGATCTTCCCGGACCGGGGCACGAACCCGTGTCCCCTGCATCGGCAGGCAGACTCTCAACCACTGCGCCACCAGGGAAGCCCACAAATATTATTAAATTAAATTCTCACGGCAATCTTTGAGGTGTTATCTCTGTTTTAAGATGAGAAAACTGGGGCTCAGGGAGGTTAAGCAACTTGAAGGCTATGCAACTCGGATTTTAATCCTGTGTTATCTGAGCCGCCCTTCTTGACCACTTATGCTAATAATTAACATTTGTACCATACTCAGGGCAGATCTAGGTTTTGTGGGGCCTTGAAGCTTGTACAATTTGGAGCCCTCTTTAAGGAAAAAGATAAAGAATTAGGAGCACAAAATTAGATTCAAAGAATTAGGAGTACAGAATTAGATTCAGAGCCTGGGAAGGGACTCGAGATGAACTTGTGCTTATGAATCCTTTCACCTGCAGACTGTCATATTCTCCTGGCCTCATTTGACTCCTCATTTGACTTGAGGAACATGGATGTCCAAGGTCACGCAGCTCATGGGAGGTAGAGCTAGGACTGGAGGCCACTGGCCACAGCTGTGTCTTTAAGAGACAAACTCCAGATGTTGGTCAGAAAGCCAGACATGCCTAAACAAAAGCAGCTGTGATAGCAGCGTTCTCTGCGGTGTTTGGGGAGAGGACACTCATCCCTGTCTGCCCTTGGAGCAGCATTTGTTCCCAAGCTTTGACTCTCAGAGCTGCCCAGCCTCTCTCCATGGTCTGCTTTGCGGCCCAGAATCTCCAGGGGTTAGGACATGTGGGGCCAAGGAACAGGAAGCTGACCTGGATGGAAGTTGAACAGTTACCTTGCTCTCCTTCCAGCTGGCTGCTGGGTCCTCCACCTCATTCTTAGAGAAGGAGGAAACAGACAGGGCCAGGAGCCAAGGGGCCAGGGTGGACACTCAGCGTGGACAGGGGCCCCACCTGAAACAGCTTTGAGAGTCCTGTGATGACAGATGGGCTCCATGCCAGGTGTTATCTCTTTGGCCATCCCAAACAGGAATGACCAGCATGTCCGATCCCAGGGCTGGGAGCAGGAAAGGGATGAGGGATGGTTTTTCCACTCTGGGGGAGTGTCCAGAGGGAATGTGGGAGTGGGAGCACGGGTGCCTGGTAGGGGGAGGGCCCAAGCTAAGGAATGCGGGGGAGTGTCAGACAGATCTGGGGGAGATGGAATGGGAATGGAGGGATGAAGGGACTGGAGGGGTCTCTGGGCTGGAGAGATGCAGAAAGAGAAATCCCCAGTTCATGCCAAAGGTCGAGAATCCTCTTATGTAAGTGACATTATCATCCACAGCCTCATCTCATCCCTCAGTTGACCCATGCCAACCCTTCCCTGTAGAGAAGGGACCCACCTAGAAATGTAAACAAGGAGAATAACATGTGTAATGAGGAGTCTGAGCCCAGTTTTTTTTTTTTTTTTTTAATTGGTACGCGGGCCTCTCACTGTTGTGGCCTCTCCCGTTGAGGAGCACAGGCTCCGGACGCGCAGGCTCAGCGGCCATGGCTTATGGGCCCAGCCACTCCGCGGCATGTGGGATCTTCCCGGACCGGGGCACGAACCCGTGTCCCCTGCATCGGCAGGTGGACTCTCAACCACTGCGCCACCAGGGAAGCCCTGAGCCCAGTTTTTGATGTTTGACTGCTGACACCTTTTAAGCCGTCCCCTCTCCCTCTTCCCCTTGTGCCTCCCACCTGGACAAGCTCATAGCTTGGTAATTAAAAAAAAGAAAGCCTGGGTGCTGTGCTGCCTCCTTTGGCGTCCATGGGAGATTCGAACCGTGCAAGCCACTTTCCTCACAAATACTCACCTGGCCTCACTCCCTCACCACAGTAAAAACCCAGGCCAATCTCCTTTCCTCGCTCTCTCAAGCCATTTTGGACCTGTTTGAGAAGCCAGCCCTGCTCCTGCAGAGACCTCAGTTATGTAAATAATAAACCTTTTCACTCCCTCTTAGTGTGTGTGTGGCATCATCAGTCTTGACATTGAACCAAATCTTGGATGGGGTCCATCTGCCTCTGTGGGCAAACATGACAACATACAAACTGTGGGTTCTGCTGTAGAGTCAGGGAGGCTTCCTGGAGGAGGAGTATCTGGACAAGTGAGAAGGAAAGGATTATTAGCAAGAGGGAGCCTCAAGAGAAGAACGCAGAAGAGTTGGGGCCTAACTTGGGGTGCAGTTTTCCCAGTTGTAACATGACAACGTCATATTCTGTAAAGGTACCTTCCATTTATTCAGTGCCTGCTGTGTTCATACCAGCCTTCCTCTGCTGCTCCCCCCCGACACACACAACACTTCCCCCCCTCCCCATCTCCCTCTCCCAGAGCCCCAGAGCACACCCCTTGCTCACCCACTTCTCATAGGAAGGTCAGTGCAGAGATGGAGAGATATGGATGGAGTGGAACTGTGGTTCCACGAGGGCTGGATGCAGGCTGTCTTCTGCCCTCTCACCTTGCGCAAGTTCCTTTCCTCCTCCAGGCCTCGGTTTCCCCATCTATGAAAGGAAAGACTGGAAGGAATCCCTTATTATTCCTCACCTGGCATCCCTTGTGTCCCAAGGCTCCTAATATTCCTTGAACTAAATGGACCAAATCTCAGCTATGGAACTAAGACTCAGGTCTCTATCTCTGACATGAATTGAAAATGCAAATTACTGGGGAGGGAGGGAGGAGCAGTGAAGCATGAATGGGTTTATCAGATTTCCTTTCTCCTGTGCCCCAGATGTGGGGGAGGAAAGACATCCAGGCCAGGCAACTTCTCTGGCTCAGAATCTGTCAGTTTCAAGCATTCCTTGACAACCTGCTATGTATTGGCACAGAGCTGAGAACCCTCAGGGGTTCAAAGATGAACGAGGGCTTCTTCAGGAGGCCAGGGTTTCATCCTGGCCTCATGTTCTGAAAGCTCTCAAATTTAAACATTGCATTATGTTTCAGGGCTGGTGATTATGGAACAATGGGGGTGTTAGAAAGAACATTTTGGCTACAGCGTGAAGCTGGCATTGCCAAGACGAACTGGGCTGGGGAGCAGGAAGGGGCTGCTGTAATCATTTAGGCAATGGGTGAAGTGGGCTGAGCAGGGGCAGGGGCAGAGGGAGGGAGGGAGAGAGTGAGTGAGAAGGACCCAGGGCGCTGATTTGACTTGGACTTCAGGTACATGTGTGGTGGGGTACACAACGGGTGGGGGAGGGAAAGAGCAGAGGGGTTCCAGGGATAAATGGGCAGTGACCCCCACAGGGGCCTGGCGAGCAGGCTGCAGACATCAGGAAACTTCCCTGCTGGCCAACCCCTTTGTCTTTCTAGTTCCTTCAACCCTCTCCATGGTCCCCTTGCTGCCCGCCACGGCCTGGCCTTGCTGCACAAGCCCTGCCCTCCTGGCTGGGAGATTAGGACTCTATAGCATTCTCTACCTCATGCCAAGGTGGCCTCTTCAAGTTTGGGAGGCCACGGGGACCCACTTGGTAGCCCCAGCTGAGCTGAGTCACCAGCCCCCTAGGGCCTTGCCATTTCTTGGGGAGATGCCTTCTTATTGGCAGGGTTCTTATTGGCCAGGTGGGAAATCTGGACAGGTGGGGGGCTTCATCTGCCTCCTCCACACACTCCTACTAACTTCCTAGCGCTACTGCTAAGGGTGGAGGGCCATGTGTGGTTGTCTATGGAGCACTCCTATATACATGTTGATTGGAACATGTATCTGTGCACATGGTCCCTTGCACATTCACACCTGTTTGCCTATGTGACTATGTGTCTCTGAATGTTTTATGAACATTTGAATTCAGAAGGGAAGCTTACGTTTATTGAGCACCTACTGTGTGTCCCGCCCTTTATGTATGTTATCTTCTAATAACCTTATGAGGTGGAGATGTCTCCCACTTTACAGCTGAAAATACTGAGATGCCCAAGGTGCAAGAGGTGTGAATATCTCCTCCAGGCACCCTGCTTCCCCCATCCCCCAGTCATCTTGGCTGCCTTCTGTTCTTCCAGGACACACACAGCTTAGAAGTCACATCCTTGAGATCATCACCTGTCTGCTCTCCCTGGAGTAGGGATTCTGCCCTTGGGTTATCTTGGTCCCTTCTACCTCCCCAACCTGGCTTCAGCCCCCTCATCTCACTGAAACCTTATCCACTTGGGAACCAGCCTCCTCTGGGGGTCACGCCCGGTAGTAGTCTTTGGTCCTTTGCCCCTGACCTCTCTGGGGTGGCAGCAGTGACCCTGTTGACTGCCCTCTGCACCTTCTCTTGGCCCTCCTCCCGCACTATCTCTGCCCAGCACCCTCACCCCCTTGCGAGATTCCTCAGCCCACCCCGGGCTGCTGTTCGTGCTCATCCCTCTGCCTCCCCAGATCACCCTTTGTGCATTACCATCCTCCCCCATGCTGACGACCCCCACCCAAGCACCTCCAGGCTCCAGCCTTGATGTTCAACCCTTGCCAGTCACCTCCAGCTGGCCACCCACAGGCTTCCCAGATTCTGAGCGTCCGGAATGGGCTCAGCACCTCCCCCTTGTCCCCACAGCCTGCTCCCCTGTAACAGCCTCTGTCGCAGCGCCTTGCCCCTGGCAGGATTCCACAGACACGCCAGGGCTGGTCCGTGCCACTTGCTGATACCTCTGCCTCCCTACACCCCCTCGTTCACTTGGGAAATGTCCACTTGTTCTTTGAATTCTTTCATGAGTTTTCACTTCCTTCCCTCACCCCTGCCCCCTGCACCCCTGTGTACACACACACACACACACACACACACACACACACACAGATGTAATCACTCGTGCATCTTCCAGGCCTTGCACTGACTTGTAGGCTGGGCTCATGGTATGATTAGAGACTGATAGGGCCGTGACCTTGGACAAGTCCCTTCACCTCTTAGTCTCAGTTTCCTCACTATAAATTGGACACAGATACCAGACTCACAGGTTTGTTGAAAAACAGCAGAACTGGGACCCAGAAGTCGCTCACTAAGTACTAGCTGTGCTCACTGTCAATTACACCTTTATTTCCAGCACCCATGACAGTCCCTCACACACAGCAGGTCTTCAACCACTGCACGTCTGGCTGAATTCAGTTGGCCACATACTGTTTATGGCCCTAAAAAAGTGAACCTGGTAGAGGTGAGTGAGAGGCCAGCTCTGTCTCATAAATACCCTCTTGCTCTCCTCCCCTCCCCTCCCCCACCGCAGGATCCTGTTGGGACAAACGTCTTGGCTCAGTGGGTTGAAAAGGAAAGTCAGAATTCTGAGGCATGAATTGCTGTGCCCACTGACTCACTTCCTCCTCCCCGCCCGCTCCGGACGGGCCAGGGCCCTGAGTAACGCAGGTTGTAGCCTCCTCCCAGCTCTCGCCCCTCATCCCAGCACCGCCCCGTCCCCAACCAGCCCCTCACTTGGGACCTCACCCCTGAGCGGCCAGCGGCAAGAAGGGCAGTGGGGCGAGTTGCCGCTGATTTGAAATCTGCTTGCAAGTTTCAGTGAGCTAAAGAGTAGATTACAAGGCAGACGGAGCGCGGAGGTGCAAGCCTGCTCTAGGGACCCAGAGTCTGATGTGCAAGGCAGGGCACCCTTCTGGACTCTGATCTGGGAGACAGCAGACGTTCCTCCTCCTCATGGCCCTCTCCTTTCCTGCCAGGATCACAGAAATTCTCACCACTGGGCAACCTTTTTGTGGCTTAGGGCCTGTTTCCTGAAGGTTGCTATTAAAAGGCGGGGAGCCCTACCTGGCAGGGATGGGGCAGGATGTTACAGCATCACACACAGAAACCAGGGCCCTGGGGTATAAAATGACTCAGGCAGCCATGAAGGTGGGGGTGGCGGTGGCAGGGAGGAAATGGTGCTGGGGGAAGATCTGGGACAAAGAATGATTTAGTGGGGAGTGGGCGGGGCAGGCAGGGGTTCCAGACAGGCCCTGGCACTGCCCTGTTCGCTTAACTGTTAGCATGATGAGGGCAATGATGGAGATTTCAGTTTCCTGTAAAACAATCCCCCAGGGGCTTGGCCTTTTCTCTCTGGGGGATTGTCCTGGGCATCAGGGACTCATCTGAGGTAAAGAGTCAGATGGGGCTTGGAGGATGTGAAGGCCACTCCCGAAGTGGCTGAACTGCTCTGGACCACGCCCCCGACAGGTATAGCTCTGCGATGGGTGAGAGCACAGTCCACCACGGCTGCTGAGAAGGGAACTTACGAGTGGAGTGTGGGGAGGTGGGGGGCACTGAGATGCAGTAGGTAGGACACTGGGCAGTAATCACAAGTACAGCTGGCTGTTAGGGACACGCTCAGGAAAGCACTAGAGCCTGGAGTTTGGGCTTCAGCTTGCTGGCCTTGGCACTGAAGGGAAGTGATGGGTTCATGCCTTGGAGTAAGCAGACAGCCTTTGTGGATTCAAAAGCTTCCTCTGGTTGGGAGTCAGGGAGACCCATCTGGGGCTGATGTGGAGAGAGAAGTGAGAAGGGGTGAGGGGCCGCCTTACTGTAGAGATGTAGGTGGACTGTCAAGATATTTGGACGAGGAGTGTGGGCAGGAGTTGGTGGCTATGGGATGCAGGGCACACGGGAGAAGTCAGCAGTAAGGACAGCCAGCGAGTCGGGGACCTCTAGGGCCTCCTACGTGGAGGTGCAGGTCTGGCTGGCAATCTGCCCGAGGCCCCAGGGCAGGGCTAGAGATAGACACGGAGGCCAGAGGCCAGGAGGGACTCCAAGGTTTGTACCCCAAACCCAGGCTTTTCCCCAAGAGCACCAGCCTGAGCTCTGCTGTTGATCAGGCCAGTGGTCAGCCAGGCCCACCACAAACTCACTGAAGACAACCCCTGCGGTCCCAACCCCCGCAGGCCTCTCACCACCTGCACCCTGGGCTCCGGCCCCTCAGCTCTGCCCTTCCTTCCTTTTGACCCCCTGTTGTTCTAGCTCTCTTGGTGACCCCATTTGTAACCCCAGAAGCCCCACCTCATTCATTCCATGCCCACCCTCCTCTCTGCACCCACAGACACCCTGAGAAGACCTCAGAGTACTGCACACCCACCCTCGCTGCCAGTGGGCAAACATGGTCTGGGGCCTGGCCTCACCTTAGGGAACAGGGCCCCCACCCCAGTGCCATTAGCCTCGAACCCACCTCTGGTCAGCTCTGAGCCTCAGTTTATTTACAAAGAGGTGATGATCATGCCCACCTCTAGGGACTGTTGGGAGGCTGAGATCATACCCAGGGAGCACCTGGCATCAGGCTACCCACCATATCTTTCCCTTCTCTCCCCTTAGACAATTGTCACCTGGCCCCAGGAGGCCCTCCTCCTCTCCTCTGATCTGACTCCACTTAAAACACTACCTTGGGTGCCTTGCAGAACCAAACCCGGAGCCCAGATCCTCAGCCGGGGCCTTGAGGTCCTCCATGACCGTCCTGTTCACCTTCTGCCCTTGCCCGCTGCACTCCTGTCCTCCCCACACAGCCCCAACTGCCAGGCAGATCTTCATCCCCCAAACGCCTGCTCGCCCCCTTCTTTTTTTTTTTTTTTTTTTTGCGGTACGTGGGCCTCTCACTGTTGTGGCCCCTCCCGTTGCAGAGCACAGGCTCCGGACGCACAGGCTCAGCGGCCATGGCTCACGGGCCCAGCTGCTCCGCGGCATGTGGGATCTTCCCGGACCGGGGCACGAACCTGTGTCCCCTGCATCGGCAGGCGGACTCTCAACCACTGCGCCACCAGGGAAGCCCTCGCCCCCTTCTTGAGGCCTTTGCCGGCAAGCAGTGCTCCTACTTCTTCCTGCCCATGAACAGCTCCTCTTCCTTCAAGGCCAGCTGAAACCCATCATCTTCCCAGGCTCCCTGGATCTCAGTGGATGTTTTCTGCTCCAGCATAACCCTGTTTCTCCCTCTGATAGAGCATCTGTCACATTTGGCCAGATGTCACTTATTCACTTGAGCAAAGTTGCTTAAGTTCTTTGTGCCTCAGTTTCTATGCCTGTAAAATTGAGTTTAAAATTGCACCCTAAGCACAGAGTCATTGTGGAGAGTAAAAGAATTTGCACAGTGTCTATCACATAGTAATAGCTCAATAAAAGTTATTTTTCATTGCAATGGGTGTGGGGGTGGCAGTGGCTATCTCTCCCCCTATAGCTCAATACTCCAGGAAAAGTAAGCTCAGACCCCCCTCTCTCTCCACCCTGCCAATAGCTCCTACCACAGTGCTCTGCTTGGAGTCGAGGTCAGTGATGTCATTGAATTGAACTGGTCCATGGAAAAACTCATGAAGCTCCTTGTGGGTCCCCTTCAGCCCCATTCCCTATGAGACATGGATACGTCTATGTGAGAGAAATGGACACTTGAGAGCTCATGGAGATATCAGCACCTGGAGAGCCCCATCATAGCACCTCCATCACGCAGGAGCCCAATTGGCCTTCCCCAGGGCTCAGACTGGGACCCCAACACAGGGATGGGGAGACAGGGGAAAGAGGGCATCCTGGAAGACTTCCTGGAGGAGGAAAGTGGGAAGAGCTAGGCTGAGAAAAGAGATAACATTTTGTATTGGGAGTCTCATTGTGCCAGGCGCCTTATGTATATTATGTCTTTTATTCTTCATGACAAACCTGTGAGGTCAGTTCCATTGTCCCCTTTTCCAGAAGAGGAAACAAAGACTTAGACTGGCAAAGTGAAAGGCCCAAGGTCATGCAGCTGGTGGAGGGAGCAAGATTCTCATCCAGGTCTGTTGGGCTTTGAGGGACTGCCTATCCGAGAGATGGCTGAAATTGAGGATGGTGGGAGAATTCCAGTCCCAGGCCAGCTGCCCACTCAGCCAGGGAGGTTATGGGTGGGGCGGAAACAACCACCGGAAGTCAGGGACACGCAGCAAACAAGGGTGCCAGGCAAAGAATTGGAGCTGGGGCCCTTCCTCCCGGCCAGCTCTGTGCCCCTGACTGCCTGCCATCTCCCATCCTCAGCGCTTCCTCCAAGGGAACAGGGAAAGCTGAGTCGGAGCCCAGGGAATGGCCCTTGAAACCCTGGAGGAACCCTGCCAGGCCTAAGCCCCATTGTCCCCGGGGAGAGAGACAGGGCAGGGTCCCAGGGGTCTTGTTCTGTTTGTCTCAGATGGGGCTCAGACTGGGGCCTGGCACAGGCAAGGAACTCAATAAACGTATGTTGAATGGAGACACAGCAGGCATGGCATCAAAGCTACCAGCAGGAGGTAGAGACCTCTTCCTGACATGGTTTCTGCCCCACCTTGTGACCCTGGGTGAGTCACAGAGCCTGTTATCCTGGAGTGTACCCCACATTCCAGGAAGCTTGAAGCCCTTCCAGCTCTGACAATGAAGTTCTATTCATTCTTTTACTCATTTGCTAACTTGGTATTTCAGCAAACTACATAGTAGAGTTCAGTAAATATATTTTGGTACCAATGAAGTAGTGGGCAGAGTGGGGGTGATAAACGAAGGTTGATTGGAGGGCAGTGATTAGTTAGAGCAGGGCCTCTGGAGGCAGACGGTCTGGGTTTAAATTCTCCCTCCATCACGTGCTAACTGTGCAACCTTGGGCAGTTTACTTACCCATGTTGAACTTCGATTCCCTCACCTATAAAATGAGGATAATAGGCGTATATACGTCATAGGGTTAGTGTAAGCATTAAATGAGATAATACTACAAATAAAGCGCTTAGGAAAGAGGTACATAGCAAGTGCTCAATAAATGTTAGCTATTATTATCCCTTAGAAGATGAGTGAATTTCAGTAGGAAAAGGTGGATGGTGTGTGTGAATGTGATAGTGGTTGGGTGCAGTGTTAGAACAGTATATACTAAGGCCTGGAGGCAGAAAAACCCAGTGCAAGTCTAAGGAACAGCAAGAGGCCAGTTGGGGGCAGATGGTGAGAGGCCTTGGCTAGGCTAAGAAACTTGGACCTGATCATATAGGTTGGCAATTCCCAATTGGTGTTCCCTGAAGCACCAGGGTTCCATGAGATGCTACTGGAGGTTTTGTAAATATACAAGGTGGGCTGCAGGGAAGGACTGGGATATTCACATGCAGAAGGATGAAGTTGAATCACTACGTCAGATCCTATGCAAAAATTAACTCGAAATGGATCAAAGACCTAAATATAAGAGGTAAACCTGTACAACTCTTAGAAGAAAGCATAGGGGTTCGTCTTTGTGGTCTTGTATTTGGCAATGGACTCTTAGTTATAACACCAAAAGCACAAACAACAAAAGAAAAAATAGATAAACTGAATGCTGTGGGCTGGATGTTTGTGTCCCCATCCCCCCACCCGTATTCATATGTTGAAATCCTAATTCCCAAGGCAATGATTTTAGGAGGTGGGACCTCTGGGAGGTTATAAGGTCATGAGGGCAAAGCCCTCGTGACTGGGATTAGTATCCTTATAAAAGAGGCCCACAGAGCTCCCCAGCTCCTTTCGTCAAGTGAGGCTAAAACAAGAAGTCTGCAGCCCAGAAGAGGGCCCTCACCTGACCATGCTGACACCCTGATCTTGGACTTCCAGCCTCTAGAACTGTGAGACATAAATTTCTGTTGTTTAGAAGCTACCTAGTCTGAGGTATTTCATTATAGCAGCCAGAATGGATTGAGACACTGAACTTAATCAAAGTTGTGCTTCAAAGGACACCTTTAAGGACTTGCCTGGTGGTCCAGTGGTTAAGAATCTGTGCTTCCACGGCAGGGGGCATGGGTGAGATCCTGCATGCTATGTGGCACGGCCTAAATAAATAAAAATAAATAAATAATAAAAATAAATAAAAAGACACCTTTAAGAAAGCAAAAAGATAACTCATAGAATGAAATAAAATATTGATCCATCATATATCTGATAAGGGATTTGTATCTGGAATATATAAATAGCATTTACAATTCAATAATAAAAAGACAAGTAACCCAGTTTAAAAATGGGCAAAGGATCTGAATAGACATTTCTCCAAAGAAGACATACAAATGGTCAACAAGCACATGAGAAATGCTCAACATCTCTAATAATTAGGGAAATGCAAATCAAACCACAGTGAGATACCACTTCACACCCACAAGGATGGCTAGAACCAAAAAGTCAGATAAGTGTTGGCAAAGATGTGGAGAAATTGGAGCCCTAATACGCTGCTGGTGGGAATGTAAAATGATGCAATGGCTTCAAAATAGCCTGGAATTTCCTCAAATAGTTAAACATAGAGTTACCATTTGACCCAGCAATTCCACTCCCAAGTGTATACCCCAAGAGAAATGAAAACACACGTTCCCACAGAAACTTGTACATGAATGTTCATAGCAGCATTATTCAAAATAGCTCCGAAGTAAAAACAACACAAATGTCCATCAACTGATGAATCAAAATGTAGCTTATCCACACTATGGACAATTATTTGGCCATGAAAATGAATGAAGTACTGATACACATTACAATATGGGTGAACCATGAAAACATTTTGCTGAGTGAAAGAAGACAGTCACAAAAGGCTGCATCTAGTATGATTCCATTTCTATGAAATGTCCAGAACAGGCAAATATAGAGATAGAAGGTAGATTAGTAGCTGTCCAGAGACGAGAGGGAGGGATAAGGGGGGCAGGTTGGGGTATGGGGTTTCTTTTGAGGGTGATGAAAATGTTCCCAAATTGATACTAGTGATGTCTGCACATCTCTGTGACGATACTAAAAACCATTCAATTGCATGCTTTAAATGAGTCAGTTGTATGATTTGTGAGTTCTATCTCAATAAAGCTGTGAAAAAGAAAATACAAGGTGAGGAGAGTGTGAATTTATCATCAAATTCGTTTGGGAAATGCTGAGTTAAGGAGGGGAATGTTTGCCTTGGGACTTCCTTGGGCCAACATGTGTTGGCAAACTCCTGGCATGGGTGAGAGGACGTAGCATTTCCCCAAATTGTGACCATAATTTGACCATGGAACCATCTTCAAAGGAACCTCTCCTGACCTCTCCCCAAACACTTTTCACAGGACACAGTTTGGCAAGTTCAGCTGTAAGCAGTGGGGAGCCATTAAAGGTTTAAGCAGGGAAGAGCCTGGCTAGAACCTCACTTAGCAAAGGACAGGCTGCTACAGGGAGAATGGATGCAGGCAGGACAGCCTAGTGGCTTCGTGCCAGCAAGGTGGTTAAAAAGCATTTGAATAGACATTTCGCCAAAGAAGATACACAAATGGCCAATAAGCGCTTTAAAAAAAGATGCTCAAAAAAAAAAAAGGATGCTCAACATCGTTAGTCATCTGGGAAATGCAAATCAAAACCACAAGGAGAGGGCTTCCCTGGTGGTGCAGTGGTTGAGAGTCCGCCTGCCGATGCAGAGGACACAGGTTCGTGCCCCGGTCCGGGAAGATCCCACATGCCGCGTAGCGGCTGGGCCCGTGAGCCATGGCTGCTGGGCCTGCGCGTCCGGAGCCTGTGCTCCGCAATGGGAGAGGCCACAGCAGTGAGAGGCCCGCGTACCGCAAAAAAAAAAAAAACCACAAGGAGATACCACTTCACATCCATTAGGTATGCAGGCAGAGGTGGTAGGGGTCTAAATGCCACCTTTGGGTGGGACCACCCTGCTCCCTCTCTCCTTAGCTCCTGGAATGGGTGCTTCCCCACTCCCTGGGCTCCCTAACCCAAGCCCTAGGAATTCCCAGACCTCCCTGACCCAGACAGGAACCCCAAGTATCCTGGTACTTCCGGAGAGGATGCTGGGGCTCTAATCTATCTCAGCAGTGTTTACGTCCTTCTTCCTGGAAGTGGGATGGGCACCAGGCTGGCCAGGCTGGAGGACTATGGAGGAAGACCCCAGATCTGGGGTCCCATGAGAACCCGGTGGGGAGGGCAACAGTGGCTGGGAGTAGGTCGGCCTGCTCAGGGCAGGCAGGTTGGGGCAGGGGTTTGTCCAGTCCCAAAGTATATTATTTCCTACACAGCCTTCCTTCCCCCAGGCAATGAGAAGCACACCCGGAACTCAGGGCCGAGGGAACGTGGAGAACTTGGTCTTTGAGTCTTAAAAGTCTTAGTAATAATGGTTAACACTTATTGACTACTTACTGCATACTCTATCCCATGCATATTGCATGACAAGACAGTGGGCCAGGGGAGTATCATGAAGTGAGGGCAGACCCACAGAGCAAAATTGGAAGAGCACACACGAGCACTTTCTTGCCTGCCCCGACTCCAGCTCTCCTGCTCCGTAGCCTGTCCCAAGGCTCTAGGAGTGCGGGCGGGGAGCACCCTGAGACTACCTCAGCCATCCCTCTGCAGCCGGCGGCCGCCGGTTCCCTCCAATTCCCAGCTGCCTGGCATGGGAGCTGTCCAGAGACTTCCTTCAAAAGACATCCTTGTTGTCTTGATCTGAGGCCACGGGAGAGGGGGAGTTGAAGGCTGCTGTTCCCCTCCAGGCTCCCGGTAGGGCAGGAAAGGGGACTCCCAAGGAGTTTTGGGGCGCCCACCCAGGGCTGAGCCCTTCCAGACAGGGTGACAGCGGGCAGACAATTCTCCAGGAGGGGGCAGAGTGGAGCGGGATGAGGACCATGGTTAACTTTCCAAAGGCCAGACCAGTTCATTTCAGTCCCAATACCAAGCAAAGGGGCCCCTGAAGGACGGAGGCTAGATTTTAGGAAGAACATCCATCAGCAAGGCTGATGAAGACGGGCACCAAGCCTTCTGTGGCTATATGAGTCGGCTGTGTGGGGAGGGGCGGGCACCATTCACTCCCCAAATATTTACGGACTGTGTTCCTGGCGCTGGGCCCAGAGCCAAGGAACTTGGGTCAGGCCCTGGCTGCATCCATTACTCTTGTCTCACTCAGGCAAGCAGGCCCTGGACACGGGGAGGGGAAGCCGGAGGAGGCAGGAGCCTGGCTCACCCTCTGAGGGGGATGGGAGATGCAGAGAACAGTAGCCAGCCTACTGATCCTCCCACAGCCCACCAGCCCAGCAGGAATCTGGTTGCATCCCAGAGGCTCCGGGCCTGCTCTCAGGGGAGAGGTCGGAGAGCTGGGGGCAAGGAGGGGGCCCTCCCTGGCTCCCGGGATGACGGTGGGAAGAGTCTCTCTTGTCACACTGGCTTGGGTTATTCAGCCCCCTAGGAGGGGGGCTCCCCCAGGGCCAGGCTGGGTCAGACAAGCTGCTGCCTGCCTTACATCCTGGGCGGGAGGCCGTCCCTGAAGGCAGAGCTGACAGGAAAAAACAATCAAGGAGCTTGACAGGGCTGGGGGTGCCATCCCAGGCCTGTCGGCCTCACAAGCGGCCCCCACCCAGGGCACACCGCCCCATCATGCGTGGCAGCCTCAGACACACCCTCAGAACTGCCCTGGGGCGCCAGAGGCAGGGGCCGGCCCCAGAAGATTACGATACTCTTCCTGGGCAGTGTACAGGGGCCAGACCTGTGTAGCTCCCTCCCTCTGGGCCAGGAAACTGGGCAGCCCTGCTCCACTCCCAGGGCCTCTGCCCGACAGCCTTCTCGAGCCTTCTCCCTTGTCCCCTCCTCTGCCCCCATCACCCACCTCTGCCTTCTAGTCCTGTCTTCCTCTGCCTCTCTGTCCCCTCTCTCTTCATCTCTCATCTCTGCACGGACAGGCTGGGACAAGAATCCAGGTGCCACCCACCCAAGAGAGGTCTGGTGGAAGGAGGAGCCGGGCCAGGAGAAGTGGCTGTGCATCCCCATAGCGTGTTGAGGACCCAGACGCTCAGCTTTCTCGGTCCCGTCCGGCCCCACCCGTGCCCTGGGAGGTCTGAGGCAGCAACACAGGAGCAAACAACACCTCCTTCCCCCTTGGCATGTTTAAGTAGCTAAACTTGAACTTCAGCCAAGCCTCTCCCAGCCAGGCAAACACCTGCTCCCCTTTCCTGAAGGCCACCCTTTCCCTGATAACACCCCTGGGGACAGAGGGGGAAGCAGCATCGCCTGCCTCCTGGGGAGCCCCATTCAGCTCTGGCCAGCGGGCGGAGGGGCTGTGGGCCTGAGAGGCTCCAGGCCCTGTGGGTCCAAGGGCTCCAGGGAAGGATGGGCCCTCTGCCCAGTCACGGCCTCTCCTCCCCAGACCTGGGCTTCCCTGGCTGGGACTAGTTATGGGGATGGGCTGGTCCCCAGCCAGGGCAGCAAGGGCAGGTCTGCCCTAGAATCAGGGTTCAGTGGGCATGTGGCTGTCATAGGAGATCCGAGCACCCCCTCTTCTCCCCTAAATTCTGGAAGGTCCTCCTGCCTCTCCGGGGCCCCCTCCCTCAGGAAGTCTTCCAGGTGGCGTGGACCCGTCTCTGGTTGACCCAGAAAGTGCTGGTGGGCACCTGCCCTGTGTGGAGCGCACCTCGGCAGCCTGGGGGAGACCCAGAGGAGCCCTTGGCCCTGCTCTTCAGAGGTCACTCAGTGCTCAGTGGGGAGACAGGCAGAGCAGGCCCTCCACTCAGGTGGGGGGCTGGTGTGCCTGTGTTTGGGAGCGCGGGTTGGGGATGAGGATGGGGACAGCCTCTTTAATGAGGGCATCTGGGAAGGCTTGCTGGAGGAGGTGACATTTAGAGACGGGCCTCCATGAGGAGGGTCCTATCTCTCTTGGGGGCTGTGTCCACCACTGCTGCCCCCACACGCCCACACCGACCTGGAGCCTCCTTAACCGCCAGGAGCAAAGCACGTTCCTTGCCCTCCTGCCACCTCACCCAGGGCCGGCCTCTCCTGCACCCCCATGACTTCCCAGCTGTGTCTGGGCTGGAGCCTCTCAGAGCCTCATCAGTGCGAAAGAAATGGTCTAGCACTGCCTCCTGCAGTCTTCCTGCTGATCGACTGGGGTCCTGTGAGTGACAGGTCTGAGAGAAGAGAGGTCCTGCACCTCTGCGCCAACAAACTAGACCTACTGCAGGTGACTGGGGTTTCTAAATTGTGAGAGGCAAAGGAGATACTGTGGTAAGCGTCCTCCCACTTGCCCTGGGGGGAGCTGAAGCCCCCCCCCCCCACCGCCTTCAGTCTCAGCTCCTCAGGGCTGCTGACTCTTCCCTTGGGGCCTTGAACCCCTGTTTCTTTGAGTGTCAGAGTCCTTCCACCCAAGGATAGGCCTGGACAGGGCAGGGGTGGGGGTGGGTTGGGAAGGGGGGCTCCTTCAAGCTCCCAGATGTCGGCAAGGTGAATCTCCATGGCCTCCTCCAGCCATCTTGGCCTTTGGTCACTGACATGCTCCAGCTGTGTAACATCTGGCTGAAAGGTCTGACTTTCTACAGCCTGCACCAGTGCAGGAAAGGGCTTGGGGAAGTTAGCTGAGTGCAATGGGCCCTAAACCACATCCAAGCTCCCCTGCCTGGTTCACATGAAACCCAAGGGTCAGTCACCCAGGGAACTCGAGTGCTCCAGATTTCTAGGCTCACCCTTCCCCTTCTCACAATAAAAATCATACTGGGGGCTTACCTGGTGGCACAGTGGTTGAGATTCCGCCTGCCGATGCAGGGGACACGGGTTCGTGCCCCGGTCCGGGAAGATCCCACATGCCGCGGAGCGGCTGGGCCCGTGAACCATGCCCGCTGAGCCTGCGCGTCCGGAGCCTGTGCTCCGCAACGGGAGAGGCCACGGCAGTGAGAGGCCCGCGTACCACAAAAGAAAAAAAAAAATAAAAAAAAGAATCATACTGGAAGAGCATGAGCCCCCCCACCCCGAGGGTCTGGCTTTTGCTGAATTGTCTTCTCTGCCTCTCACCTGTGGGCTGTTGGCCCTGCACTTTGTCAGCCCAGGTGTGGAATGCACCCCCTCCTTCCTTAATTCCTCCTTGAATACTAGTCACCCAAGGCAGTGAAGGTGGAGGATCATTCCTGCGGGGTGGGGGTGCTGGAGGAGGGAGGCGAGTGATGAATATCAGATACCACTGGTCTTCAAGCCCCACGGCTGCCCTCTCCTCTCACGGCCAGCCGCCATATTTTCATCTCACCCTGGTCACCCACCATCTTGTTGGTTCTCAGCCTCTCTCTGTCTCTCTGTCTCCCCCCACCCTCCCGCCCCGCCCACATCTCTCTTCAAAAACTCTCCCCTGAAACCCCGAGTGCTCCAGGCTGTTAGCTGGGGCCATGCTGCTCTTCCTTTCATGTCCAGAGAGAGCCCAGCAAGTTATTTCCCAAGCATAGCCTCCTCTCAGGGGAATTCTGCTGTCAGCTTTTATAACAGCAACTGTGGTTTTGTTTTCTTCCCACTCCACATAGATGGGGGGGAACAAAGCAGGAGTAAGAACCTAGGACTTTAACTGCCGGTCTAAGAGCTGTGTGACCCTGAGCAAGTTCACAGGTCTCTCTGGGCCACCATTTAATTTTGTTGTAATGTGAATGTTTGATTGAAGTGTAACATACAGACAGAAAAGTGCATGGGTTTTCACAAAATGAACACAATATGTGGGACTTCCCTGGTGGTCCAGTGGTTAAGACTCTGCACTCCTAACGTAGGGGGCCCGGGTTCGATCCCTGGTACGGGAACTAGATCCCACATGCATGCCGCAGCTGAGTCCGCATGACACAACTAAAGACTCCACATGCCACAACAAAGATGCCGCGTGCTGCAACTAAGACCCGGTGCGGCCAAATAAACAAATAAATAAATAAAAGATCCCACACGGCATACGGCACGGCCAACATCAACAAAAAATCAAACTTCTAAAACAAAAAATGAACACAATATGTAAGCAGAATGCAGCTCAAAAAAGCAGATTAATTCCAGCATCCCCCAAAGCCCCTCTTGCCTCCCCCTAATCTCTGCTTTCCCTAAAGGTAATCACCACCCTGACTTCTACCACCACAGAGTAGTTTTGCCTGGTTTTGAACTTTCTATCAACAGCATCGTACAATATGTGTTCTTCTGTGTCTGGCTTTTTGTTGTTGTTGTTCGGCGTTAAGCTTGTGAGATCCTCCAGGTCGTTTCTTGTAGTTGTAGTTTGTTCCTTTGAGTTGCTGTATAATACACCATCATGTGAACATATCACCCTTTATCTGTCTATCCTACTGCTGATGGACATCCAGCTTTTAAAATTTGTGGCTGCTGACCATATTGCCATGGTGAACACTCTTGCCCCTGTCTTTTGGGGCATAATGTATGCCTTTCTGTTGGATACATGCCCAGATGGGAAATTGTTAGGCCATAGGGGTTGGATAAGTTCAGCTTTAGTTGATGCTGCCATAAAGGTTTCCAAAGTGGCTGTGCCAACTTACTCCCACCGGCTGGGTACAAGAGTGCTATGTGCTTCACATCCTGCCAACACGTAATAGTGTCGGTCTTTTCCCTTTTAGCTCCTTATGGTGTCTGCGTCTCCCTGGTGACTGATGATATTGAGCATCTTCCCAGATGTTTACAGGCCATTTGCAAAGCCTTATTTGTGAAGTGCCTATTCAAGCCTCTTGATTTTCTGATTGGGTTGTCCACTTATTCCTATTGATCTGCAAGACAAGCCCTGGACACAAGCCCTTTGCATTGCAAATATCTTCTCCAACTCTGTAGTTTGCCTTTTCACTTTCTTCATGGTGACTTGTGATAAATAGAAGTTCTTAATTTTAGTGGAGAATAATTTATCAAGTTTTTTTCCATTATGGTTACTTATGGTACTTTGTGTGTCCTGTTTAAGAAATCTTTGCCCACCCCAAAGGCATGAAGATATTCTATGCTTTCTTCTAGTTTCCTTACCTTTTATATTTAGAACTAAACTTATCCTGAATTTATTTTTGGTGTGGCATGAAATAGGGATCAAGATATCTTTTCTCCAGATAATAACTAGACTTATTGTGGTGATCATTTTGCAATGTATACAAATGTAGAATCATTATGTTGTACGCCTGAAACTAATATAATGTTGTATGTCCATTATACTTCAATTTTTAAAAGATACTTCTTTTCCAAATGAATATCCAATTGACCCAGCACCATTTTGAAAAGACCATTCTTTCCCCAGTATAGCATAGCAGTATCATCTGTGTCAAAAATCAAGTGGTGGGGCTTCCCTGGTGGCGCAGTGGTTGAGAGTCCGCCTGCCAATGCAGGGGACATGGGTTCGTGCCCCGGTCCGGGAGGATCCCACGTACCGCCGAGTGGCTGGGCCTGTGAGCCATGGTCGCTGAGCCTGCGCGTCCGGAGCCTGTGCTCCGCAAGGGGAGAGGCCACAACAGTGAGAGGCCCGCGTACCGCAAAAAAAAAAAAAAAAAAAATCATGTGGCCATATTTGTGTGGATCTGTTTTGGGGCTCTGTATTTTGTTCTATCTGGTCTATTCTTGCACTAATACCACGCTGTCTTAATATCTGGTGCTGGAGTTCTTTTGCTTTGCCCTTCTTCAAGAGTGTCTTGGTGTTTCTTGGTCTTTTGCATTTCTGTATAAATTTTATTTTTTTTTATAGGAGTAAATTTAGAATCAACTGGCCAAGTTACACACACAAACTCACACACATACACATTCTCACTAGGAGTTTGATTGGGACTGCATTGAATCTATAGATTGATTTGTGGAGGATGAACACCTTTACAATATCTAGTCTTCCAATCCATGAACATGGTATACCCCTCTGTTAATTTAGGTATTTTAAAGTATTTCTCAGTAATGTTTTGTGGTTTTCTGTGTATTGACTATTCTTGCACTATTTTGGTTAGATTTATTTCTAGGTAAGTATTTGCTAATCTTAAGGTGTATAAATGGTGTTTTTAAAAAAATTCCTTTCCCTAATTGTACATTGATAGTATATTGAAGAACATTTGATTTCTTATACTGATCTTGTATCCAGTGACCTTGTTAAATTCACTTATTTAGTCTAATATTTTGTATATTTTATGGATTTTGTCTGTGTATCATATGTCATCTAAATATTAGTAGTTTTCCCAATGTTCATAGCAGCATTATGTACAATTACCAAAGTATGGAAGCAACCTAAATGTCCATCAACAGATGAATGGATAAAGAAGATGTGATACACACAAACACACACATATACACACAATGGAATACTCAGTCATAAAAAAGAATGAAATTCTGTTATTTGCAGCAAAGGTTGGACTTGGAGGGCATTATGCTAAATGAAATAAGTCAGACAGAGAAAGACAAATACTGTATGATATCACTTACATGTGGAATCTAAAAACTACAACAAACTAGTGAATACAACAAAGAAGAAACAGACCCACAGATATAGAGAACAAACTAGTGGTTACCAGTGGGGAGAGGGAAGGGGAGAGGGGCAATATAAGGGTAGGGAGAAAAAGGGTTATTATGGGATTACATGAATTATGTGTGTGAAACTTTTGAAAATTGTAAAGCACTATAGAATTTAAAGAATCTTTCATTCAATAAAAAAAAAAAATAAGATAAATGATTCAACACCTCTCCCCACCCCAAAGTACTGGTAGTTTTATTTCTTCCTTTACAGTTCTTATAACTTTTATTTTTTGCCTCATTGCCCTGTCTGGGACTTCCAAGTGTAGTGCTAGTCAGAAGTGGTGATAGTGAAATCCTTGTCTCATTCCTGATCTCATAGAAAAGTTTACAGTAATTCACCACGAAGCTTGATGTTGGCTCTGTGTGCGTGTGTGTGTGTGTGTGTGTGTTTGTGTGTGTGTGTGTGTGTTTGGAGATACTCTTCATGGTACTTCTTTTTTTTTTTTTTTTTTTTTGCTGTACGCGGGCCTCTCACTGTTGTGGCCTCTCCCACTGCGGAGGATGCACAGGCTCAGCGGCATGGCTCTCGGGCCCAGCCGCTCCACGGCATGTGGGACCCTCCCGGACCGGGGCACGAACCCGTGTCTCCTGCATCGGCAGGCGGACTCTCAACCACTGCGCCACCAGGGAAGCCCCATGGTACTTCTTTTTTGGACACATTTTTCTGATAAGAGAAGGAGGAGCTGGGGTGGGGAACACTTGGGGGAGGAGCACCCCTGGGAATGGCCTGCTCCTCACTCAAAAACCAAAACGGAGCTGTCTCCAAAGGGGGAGCACCTCCCTGATAACTCCCCTTCACGTCCTCCACCAAGCTTCAGTCTAGTCTAAGGGGTCACTAGGTGTTCCCCTTAAGCTCAGAAACATGAGACCACCAGTCCATTCCTGTCATTCCTCAGGGAAACTGAGGCTCAGAACAGGGTAGTGACAAGCTTCAGGTCAGTAAGTTAGTGGCAGGAGCCAGAATTAGAACTCGGGGTTCCTGGATCCCAGCCCCCCTTCAGCCACTGCTCTCTGGCCAGGAGTTGGGAGGTGGCCAGAGGGCAGAGGGAGGTGTATGTGTTTTAGGTAAGGGACAACTTTGTCCGAATATCCACAGATGCTGTGTAATGAAGGTGGGTAGGCAGCCCCTCCTCTGGCAAGAGAGGGAGGGGCGCTGGGGCTGGTAGAGGTGGGAGGTGGGTGGAGAAGCTGACCCTCACTTCTGGTCCTGCATAGTTTGGAAGGGGGTTTTGGGGGAACTCTCAGAAGAGACTAGAAAAGGATGAGGAACTAGACATGGGGTCCAAGATTGGAGGGCCTGGGAGGCACATGGAGGGGCCCTGGGCCCTGGGCTGGGGGTGGTGGTGGCGGTGGCAGGGAGACACTGGAGCAAACAGAGACACAGGATGTTGAAGTCAAGCAGCATTCTCCTCTTCTGTCCTCCCCTCCTTCCCTGCCCACGGGGAATGTTAGGAATGTGATGAACTGATAAGATCGGGACTCCCACTCTACCTGGCGCTGAGTACTGGGGCTGGGGTGCTTCGCCACCCCCACCTACAGAGGGGATTTTCTTGAGAGTTGGGAAGTTTCCAATAGATATAATTCTAATGGAGGAGCTGCACGGAAGGTGTGAGGGAGGGGTGCTCCTCATGTAGGGCAACGGGCCACATGCCAGGGCCATGGGCATGGCCAGATGCTTTCTAGCTGAGCTGAACCATGTGTCAGAAGGCAGGGGGCTGGGTTGAGCGAGGGGGTTCCCAGTTGCCAGGGAAGCTGGAGCAGGAAGAGAGGGGAGTGGGAAGCAAGGCCAAACAGTGGCTGGCACTCTTCCAGAGGACAGGGCTCCGTGGCTGCTGGCCAAGGAAGCCATCTGGGGGCCCTGTCCAAAAAGTGACCCCAGGGGTGCTACCACACCCCTGCTGGGTCTGGAGTTCCGGTGTGTAAGGAGCAGACTGGGGCTCCTGCGGTCCTCATTGAGGTTGGTCCAGGGGGTCCTCCGATTCAATTCAAGGCAGTTACTTGGACCCATGGACACTCTCGGGCGTGTTCTTTTTTTTTTTTTTTTTTTTTTTTTGCGGTACGCGGGCCTCTCACTGTTGTGGCCTCTCCCACTTCGGAGCACAGGCTCCGGATGCGCAGGCTCAGCGACCATGGCTCACAGTCCCAGCCGCTCCGCGGCATGTGGGACCTTCCCAGACCGGGGCACGAACCCATGTCCCCTGCATCGGCAGGCGGACTCTCAACCACTGCGCCACCAGGGACAAGACTCAATGCTTCCAGCACACGGGAGACCAGTGCTCTGGAGGTAAACACTGGCCCTGGTTACCCAGAGCAGGGGTGGGGTAGGAGCCAGGTTTCAGGAAGGCAGAGGCGCACAGTGACCCCAGGGCACGCAGGACCTGGGTCTGCTCCCGGGGCCCACTTTCTGCTCTCTGGATGCACATGTCTGAGGAAAGCTGCCAGAACAGAGCCGTGCATGGGAGGACGAGGGGAGGGGAGGGGCTGGTGGTTGGAGGTTGGGCCTGGTTGGAGGAGGAACAGAGATAACCGCAGCCCCCCGGGGACCTCTGTGCGGCTACACCTGAGACCCGCTGCGAGCGACCCGACACAGGGATGGGAGGCCATTCAAACCTCGCTCAGGGCCCACTGCCCGTTGGTTCTTGCTGCAGAACAGAGGCAAGGGGCACCATCCCACGTGGCTGCAGTAGGAAGCGACCGAGGCAGCAGGCCTGAGCCACAGACACCTAGCTGCCCTTACTGACCCGCGTCTGCGCATGGGACGGGCTGCTGAGTAGAGAGGAGCTGTGCGAAATGCCTACAACAGAGCCCTTGTCTCGGCCACTTTTGTTGCCTCCTTACACCTAGCACAATGCCTGCTGGCACATGTGAGGAGTCCAAAGTGCTTGGGGAATAAAAACCACGAATGAATAAATGATGGATGAATAAACAAATGCGGTAACCCATCTGAGTTCCCAGCAGCCGGAGACCTCATCCGTTAGAAGTGGACAGACCTGCCACCTGGTGGTGATTGCGCTAACTGCAGCACGCGGTCAGGGCCCAGCATCGCCCGTCTCCAAACCGCAGAAGCCTGGATTGCAACGGTTCAGACTCATCCAAGGGCCACCTTGACCCTTCTCCTGCCTCCAGACCACACCCCCTTCTTTTCCGGCACACTTAGGCAGTTTTCTCTTATTTTTAAAAATCTCCAAGGAAAGAGATTTCTCCTTGGAAAATCCTACCTATGATCTGACCTCTTATCCTCAAGACAGAGAAAGACTGAGAGGACGAGAGGGCACCTGTCCCCTCATCCAGACGGGATGGTCAGCCTGAGGAGGGGCCAGGCCCTGGACTGGCAGGAATTCTGTCTGTCTGCCGGTTTCTCCTTCGACTTCTAAATATATTAAGTTGGCTGGTTTGTACCAGGATGGGTTGTTGGCTCCTGCCTCTCTCCATTTGTATGAGAAAACTTGGCCCCTTCCTCCTCAGAGGAAGGAAGGCAGATTCCAGGCTGCTCTGCAGGGTCTGGGCAGCCCCAGTGGGCACCCGGGGCCCAGAGACACACTGCCATTCACCTCACAAGGCAGATAACTGTGGGGACCCCCCAGGGCCTGTGATGAACTCGGTGGCTCTAACATGGGGAAACGCCCAGCCTGGGGATGCAAGACGTTGCTGTGTGACTGTGGGCAGGTCACCTGCCCTTTCTGGGCCTCAGCGACCCCACCTGTATAACTGGGGGTGCCTCTGCCTCTTCATACCTGGCTGACGTCTATGGCGTGTCTCCCCTCCTTCCACTGGCCCAGTTACCATAGCTGTCTCCATCCTCTCCATTCCTCGTCTTGCTCTTCACCCCCAGGGCCAGCTGCAGAACAAATGGTGACTTCTCAGATGTCCCTCTTCACCACACATCCCAGTGTGGTGAAATCATTGGTTGCCCACCCCTGACAACCACTCTTCCCTTCCTCCTTGGTCACAGACCCCACTTTTACTGGGGACAGCAGGATCTCTGGAGGGGAAGCCCAGGAATGAGCGCAAACATTTCCCCGAGCAGTGGGTGCCTGGCTGCACCCACGCCGCTCCCCCTCCCCCATTCCATCCCTGACGCTGAGCTCCTTTGCCCACAAAACCACACCAAAGGGACTTGATGGTGCCCTGGGGAGAACGCCAGTGTCCTTCCCAGGGTGCTGTCTTCCAGTGTTCCTCTGTCAGCCCCTGGGTGCCGGAGTGGCGCTCAGCTCCAATGCATGGGCCCCACAGCAGCTGTGCTGGGGCTCAGAGGCTCAAAGTCTCTCACATAAATGCTCCTGCCACCTGCCTAATCAGGAGCTCAGCCTAGGCCGTGGGGCTGGGCAAGGACGGATGCCTTGGCTAACATCTTCTCTCCACTCCCCCAGCCTATCATAAAACAAAACCCCCTATGCTTTTTCTATACCTGTCCCTCCCCGGTTTTCTGGAGAGGCAACTAATCCTCTGCAAACGCTCATCTTCCTGGAGACCAACGCTGCTGACTGGACGGCCAAGCCTTTAGGGGAAAGACCTCAGGGAACACAGCTAAAGGTTAAGAGAGGCGGGGGCTGACAAAAGAGTGGAATACGGCAGGTAAACTGCTTTGCAAAGGAAAGTGCTTCTGATCAGCTGAGGAAATGCTATTCATGGTAAATATCTGCTTGTCATTCCTTTGTCCAAAGGGGTAGTCATTGTGTCAAGGTGGGAATGATGGGGAGTCCCAGTGTCTGGGCAGGAGGAGCCCCAGGGAAAGAAGGCTGCATCCTGAGTCACAGGTAGCTTCGAGCCTGAAGGAGGTGACGAGGCACAGAGAGTGGAATGGGTTGGGAGGGTGAGAGCGGAAGGTGGGGGAAGGGCCTTGGGAGCTGGACTGAGAAGGGATGCTGGTCAGAACAGCAAGTAGGCATGGGTCTCACTGGGCACGAAAGTGAGGTGGAAGTTGTCCCCAGGCACTGGGAGAGCTCATCCCCGTATTTCAGGGGCTGGCAAACTATAATCCAAGGGCTAAATCCAGCCGGCTGCCTGATTTTGCAAACACATGTTATTTATTATTGTCCGCGGCTGCTTCCTTGTTGTAACAGAAACCATAGGACCTGCAAAGACTAAAATATTTCCTATCTGGCCTTTTACAAAGGTTGCCAACCTCTGCTGTCCCTGGTCCGCCGATCTTCCACGTAACAATTGATGAGCACCTACTACCTGCCAACCCTGTGATAAACTCTGACTGCAGTGCCAGCAACAAGGGGTATCATCCTGCCCTCTCGGCACTCACAGTCTAGAGGGAGAGACTGCTAAGTAGAGACTGACTGTCTAACCAAGAGGTTTTACCACGGGAAGCCAAATTGCTGTCGAATACAACAGCGGGCACACAGTAGGGAAGAGAAAAGCACAGAGAACCTAGGAAGCCAGAGGCAAGGCTCTCAGCTAGGGGACCAGGCTGTGTATCATAGAAGGCTTCTTGGAGGCGAGCTTGGTCTCCAAGGACAAGAGGGGGTTGGCACCTGAAGAAGGAGGAAAGACACTGAGAGGGGGCTGGAGCCCGCAGGGTTGAAGTGCTGCTGGTGTGGGCTTGAAGGTGAAGGTGATGCACTGGAGGGCTTTGAGCTGGAGTATGGTTACGGAGGAGGGGCGGGCTGAGGGAGACCTGGTGCAGGACATCTGGGGAGGGATGCTGAGGCCTGGATATGGTGGGGGGCAGGGCAGTGAGATGGGGATGTCGGGAAAATTGACAGGTATTTGGGAGGCAGGACTGATCCTACACTCGGGGAATGACTGATTGTGGCAGATGGGAGCGTAGTGCATGGAGTGACATGGTGCCGTTGCTGAGAAGAGGAGCAGTGAAGGAGAATGTTTAGGATGAAGACGGCGAGTTCAATTTCCAACGGATGGAGTTTGAGCTGCCTTTGGGACAACCAAGTCAGGGGGAAGGTCTGTGCTGGAGCTAGGGATTGAACGCCATAGGAGTGGAAGAGATTGTGCGAGGCACATGTGACGTGAGAGCTGAGAACAGAGGCAAGAGCAGGATCCCAGGGACATTACTGAGCATATACGATGTGCCTGGCTGAGTGCAAGGCGCTGGGGATAGAGCGGGAATCAGACGTAGTCCCTGACCTTGAGAAACTCACTGTCAAATCGGTAAGAGAGACACATCGGTAGATCATCTCAATATAATACGGTAAGTGATAAAATGGATGCGTGCTTGTTTGGCTCCAGGGAGCTGGACAAAAACGATTTAGTGGAAAGCACTTTGGCTCGCAGCTGACCGGGTAACGGACAGCTGAGGATGCTTTTGCCTGCGCGTCATCTATTCCCCCTTCTGGTAAGAGCCCCCCAGTTTCCCTTTAGGGAAGCACTTCTCCACTCCCGTAACCAGTGTTTGAGGGAGCTGGCTCCCTCCAGCCTCCCTCCCACTCGGGTGAGCACATCCAGGCTTGGCAACTCCCTTTGAACACCACCAGGCAAGTGGTCCAGGGCATCTGCTGAAGCCCAGTCCCAGTACTTTCCTGGTTAGGACTGCTGGGTGAGGATAATGTAAGCACAGGCTGCAGGAGGAACCAGAGAAAGCAGACAGAGAGAGTGGACCTGGCAGCATCATCTGAGCTCTGTGAAATGAATTCTACCCGGGCCCTGGCTTTCAGAAGGCAGGGAATCACCTCATGTGTGGGTGACCAATTTTTTAAAGTCAACCTGGGACACAGTCATACCAGACAAAATGTATAAGGGCATAATAAAATCATATATAGTATATACATGTTTTATGACTTAAACATTAATATATGAAAATAGTTATTTATTTGAAATTATATGTTATTCTCTGTTATTTACTTTTCTGGTCCATAAATGCTGTTATATAAACAAAACAACAATAGGACTAGTTAAAAGAGATTAGTACTAATTGATAGTGAGACCAATTAAACAAATAATATGTGCGAGAAAAATATAACAATATTTTTATAACATCTCTTTTGTTCTCATATAATTTTATAAATTTATTTTAACTCTTGAAAACTTTTCATTGGATATTAAAATTCTGTGGGCTATATTACTGTGTATTCTTTTTTTTAAAATTTATTTATTTATTTTTGTTTGAGTTGGTTTTTTTTTTATACAGCAGGTTCTTATTAGTTATCTATTTTATACATATTAGTGTATACATGTCAATCCCAATCTCCCAGTTCATCCTACCCCCACCCCCACCCCTGCCACTTTCCCCCATTGGTGTCCATACATTAGTTCTCTGCATCTGGGTCTCAATTTCTGCCCTGCAAACCAGTTCATCTGTACCATTTTTCTAGGTTCCACATATATACGCTAATATACAATATTTCTTTTTCTCTTTCTGACCTACTTCACTCTGTATGATAGTCTCTGGATCCATCCACATCTATACAAATGACCCAATTTCGTTCCTTTTTATGGCTGAGTAATATTCCATTGTATATATGTACCACATCTTCTTTATCCATTTATCTGTCAATGGGCATTTAGGTTGCTTCCATGTCCTGGCTATTGTAAATAGCACTGCAATGAACACTGGGGTGCATGTGTCTTTTTGCATTATGGTTTTCTCTGGGTATATACCCAGTAGTGGGATTGCTGGGTCATATGGTAATTCTAATTTTAGTTTTTTAAGGAACCTCCATACTGTTCTCCATAGTGGCTGTACCAATTTACATTCCCACCAACAGTGCAAGAGGGTTCCCTTTTCTCCACACCCTCTCCAGCATTTGTTGTTTGTAGATTTTCTGATGATGCCCATTCTAACTGGTGTGAAGTGATACCTCATTGTAGTTTTGATTTGCATTTCTCTAATAATTAGTGATGTTGAGCAGATTTTCATGTGCTTCTTGGCCATCCGTATGTCTTCTTTGGAGAAATGTCTATTTAGGTCTTCTGCCTATTTTTGGATTGTTTGTTTCTTTAATATTGAGCTGCATGAGCTGTTTATGTATTTTGGAGATTAATCCTTTGTCCATTGATTCATTTGCAAATATTTTGTCCCATTCTGAGTGTTGTCTTTTCATCTTGTTTGTAGTTTCCTTTGCTGTGCAAAAACTTTTGTTTCATTAGGTCCCATTTGTTTATTTTTGTTTTTATTTCCATTACTCCAGGAGGTGAGTCAAAAAAGATCTTGCTGTGATTTATGTCAAAGAGTGTTCTTCCTATGTTTTCCTCTAAGAGTTTTATAGTGTCTGGTCTTACTTTTAGGTCTCTAATCCATTTTGAGTTTATTTTTGTTTATGGTGTTAGGGAGTGTTCTAATTTCATTCTTTTACATGTAGCAGTCCAGTTCTCCCAGCACCACTTATTGAAGAGACTGTCTTTTCTCCATTGTAAATCCTTGCCTCCTTTGTCATAGATTAGTTGACCATAGGTACGTGGGTTTATCTCTGGGCTTTCTGTCCTGTTCCATTGATCTATATTTCTGTTTTTGTGCCAGTACCATACTGTCTTGATTACTGTAGCTTTGTAGTATAGTCTAATGTCTGGGAGCCTGATTCCTCCAGCTCTGTTTTTTTCCCTCAAGACAGCTTTGGCTATTTGGGATCTTTTCTGTCTCCATAAAAATTTTAAGATTTTTTTGTTCTAGTTCTGTAAAAAATGCCATTGGTAATTTGATAGAGATTGCATTGAATCTGTAGATTACATTGGGTAGTATAGTCATTTTCACAATATTGATTCTTCCAATCGAAGAACATGGTATATCTCTCCATCTGTTGGTATCATCTTTAATTTCTTTCATCAGTGTCTTATAGTTTTCTGCATACAGGTCTTTTGTCTCCCTAGGTAGGTTTATTCCTAGGTATTTTATTATTTTTTTTACAATGGTAAATGGGAGTGTTTCCTTAATTTCTCTTTCAGATTTTTCATCATTAGTGTATAGGAATGCAAGAGATTTCTGTGCATTAATTTTGTATCCTGCAACTTTACCAAATTCATTGATTAGCTCTAGTAGTTTTCTGGTGGTATCTTTAGGACTCTCTATGTATAGTATCATGTCATCTGCAAACAGTAACAGTTTTACTTCTTCTTTTCCAATTTGTATTCCTTTTATTTCTTTTTCTTCTCTGATTGCTGTGGCTAGGACTTCCAAAACTATGTTGAATGATAGTGATGAGAGTGGACATCCTTGTCTTGTTCCTGATCTTAGAGGAAATGCTTTCAGTTTTTCACCATTGAGAATGATGTTTGCTGTGGGTTTGTCCCATATGGCCTTTATTATGTTGAGGTAGTTCCCTCTATGCCCACTTTCTGGAGACTTTTTATCATAAATGGGTGTTGAATTTTGTCAAAAGCTTTTTCTGCATCTATTGAGATGATCATATGGTTTTTCTTCTTCAACTTGTTAATATGGTGTATCACACTGATTGATTTGTGTATATTGAGGCATCCTTGCATCCCTGGGATAAGTCCCACTTGATCATGGTGTATGATCCTTTTAATGTGTTGTTGGATTCTGTTTGCTAGTATTTTGTTGAGGATTTTAGCATCTATATTCATCAGTGATATTGCTCTGTAATTTTCTTTTTTTGTAGTATCTTTGTCTGGTTTTGGTATCAGGGTGATGGTGGCCTCATAGAATGAGTTTGGGAGTGTTCTTTCCTCTGCATTTTTTTGGAAGAGTTTGAGAAGGATGGGTGTTAGCTCTTCTCTAAATGGTTGATAGAATTCACCTGTGAAGCCATCTGGTCCTGGACTTTTGTTTGTTGGAAGCTTTTTAATCACAGTTTCAATTTCATTACTTGTGATTGGTCTGTTCATATTTTCTTTTTCTTCTTGGTGCAGTCTTGGAAGGTTATACCTTTCTAAGAATTTGTCCATTTCTTCCACGTTGTCCATTTTATTGGCATAGAGTTGCTTGTAGCAGTCTCTTAGGATGCTTTGTATTTCTGCGGTGTCTGTTGTAACTTCTCCTTTTTCATTTCTAATTTTAATGATTTGAGTCCTCTCCCTCTTTGTCTTGAGTCTGGCTAATGGTTTATCAATTTGGTTTATCTTCTCAAAGAACCAGCTTTTAGTTTTATTGATCTTTGCTCTTGTTTTCTTTGTTTCTATTTTATTTATTTCTGCTCTGATCTTTATGATTTCTTTCCTTCTACTAACTTTGGGTTTTGTTTGTTCTTCTTTCTCTAGTTCTTTTAGGTGTAAGATTAGATTGTTTATTTGAGATGTTTGTTGTTTCTTGAGGTAGGATTGTATTGCTATAAACTTCTCCCTTAAAACTGCTTTTGCTGCATCCCATAGGTTTTGGATCGTCGTGTTTTCATTGTCATTTGTTTCTAGGTATTTTTTTATTTCCTCTTTGATTTCTTCAGTGATCTCTTGGTTATTTAGTAACATATTGTTTAGCCTCCATGTGTTTGTGTTTTTTACGTTTTCTTCTTTGTAATTGATTTCTGATCTCATAGCGTTGTGGTCAGAAAAGAAGCTTGATATGATTTCAGTTTTCTTAAATTTACTGAGGCTTGATTTGTGACCCAAGATGTGATCATTCCTGCAGAATGTTCCATGTGCACTTGAGAAGAAAGTGTAATCTGCTGTTTTTGGATGGAATGTCCTATAAATATCAATTAAATCTCTCTGTTCTATTGTGTCATTTAAAGCTTGTGTTTCCTTATTAATTTTCTGTCTGTATGATCTGTCCATTGGTGTAAGTGAGGTGTTAAAGTCCCCCACTATTATTGTGTTACTGTTGATTTCCTCTTTTATAGCTGTTAGCAGTTGCCTTATATATTGAGGTGCTCCTATGTTGGGTGCATATATATTTATAATTGTTATATATTCTTCTTGGATTGATCCCTTGATCATTATGTAGTGTCCTTCCTTGTCTCTTGTAACATTCTTTATTTTAAAGTCTATTTTATCTGATATGAGAATTGCTACTCCAGCTTTCTTTTTATTTCCATTTGCATGGAATATCTTTTTTCATCCCCTCACTTTCAGTCTGTATGTGTCCCTAGGTCTGAAGTGGGTCTCTTGTAGACAGTATATATATGGGTCTTGTTTTTGTATCTATTCAGTGAGCCTGTGTCTTTTGGTTGGAGCATTTAATTCCATTCACATTTAAGGTAATTATTGATATGTATGTTCCTATTACCATTTTCTTAATTGTTTTGGGTTTGTTTTTGTAGGTCCTTTTCTTCTCTTGTGTTTCCCATTTAGAGAAGTTCCTTTAGCGTTTGATGTAGAGCTGGTTTGGTGGTGCTGAATTCTCTTAGCCTTTGTTTGTCTGTAAAGCTTTTGATTTCTCCATAGAATCTGAATGAGATCCTTGCTGGGTAGAGTACTCTTAGTTGTAGGTTCTTCCCTTTTATCACTTTAAATATGTCATGCCACTCCCTTCTGGCTTGTAGAGTTTCTGCTGAGAAATCAGCTGTTAACCTTATGGGAGTTCCCTTGTATGTTATTTGTCATTTTTCCCTTGTTGCATTCAATAATTTTTCCTTGTCTTTAATTTTTACCAATTTGATTACTATGTGTCTTGGCATGTTTCTCCTTGGGTTTATCCTTTATGGGACTCTCTATGCTTCCCGGACTTGGGTGGCTATTTCCTTTCCCATGTTAGGGAAGTTTTCGACTATAATCTCTTCAAATATTTTCTCGGGTCCTTTCTCTCTCTCTTCTCCTTCTGGGACCCCTGTAATGCGAATGTTGTTGTGTTTAATGTTTTCCCAGAGGTCTCTTATGCTGTCTTCACTTCTTTTGATTCTTTTTTCTTTATTCTGTTCCGCAGTAGTGAATTCCACCATTCTGTCTTCCACGTCACTTATCCGTTCTTCTGCCTCAGTTATTCTGCTATTGATTCCTTCTAGTGTATTTTTCATTTCAGTTATAGTGTTGTTCATCTCTGTTTGTTCTTTAATTCTTCTAAATCTTTGTTAAACATTTCTTGCATCTTCTCGATCTTTGCCTCCATTCTTTTTCCAAGGTCCTGGATCATCTTCACTATCATTATTCTGAATTATTTTTCTGGAAAGTTGCCTATCTCCACTTCATTTAGTTGTTTTTCTGGGGTTTTATCTTGTTCCTTCATCTGGTACATAGCCCTCTGCCTTTTCATCTTGTCTTTCTGTGAATGTGGTTTTTATTCCACAGCCTGCAGGATTGTAGTCTTTTTGCTTCTGCTGCCTGCCCTCTGGTGGATGAGGCTATCTATCTAAGAGGCTTGTACAAGTCTGCGTTGGGTTTTCCTTGCTGCGTGCAGGCTTTCTCTAGTTGCGGTGAGTGGGGGCTGCTCTTCATTGCAGTGCTCTACTCATTGGGTGGCTTCTCTTGTTGTGGAGCAAGGGCTCTAGGTGCGCGGGCTTCAGTAGTTGTGGCACGCAGGTTTAGTTGCTCCGCAGCATGTAGGATCTTCCTGGACCAGGGGTTGAACCCATGCCCCTGCGTTGGCAGGTGGATTCTTAACCACTGCACCACCAGGGATGTTCCTATTACTGTGTATTCTTTTGTTTTTTGTGGGTTTTTTTGCGGTACGCGGGCCTCTTACTGTTGTGGCCTCTCCCGTTGCGGAGCACAGGCTCCAGATGCGCAGGCTCAGTGGCCATGGCTCACGGGCCCAGCCGCTCCACGGCATGTGGGATCTTCCCGGACCAGGGCACAAACCCGTGTCCTCTGTATCGGCAGGCGGACTCTCAACCACTGCGCCACCAGGGAAGCCCTGTGTATTCTTAAGATACATAAATGTGAGGCTTTTAAAAAGGAGAACAGAAATATAATAGGACAAATTAAACAGATATTACCCATATTTAATTTAAAAAAGAGCAATGACATGTTTCTTCCTGTCCCATGGCATGGTAAGGTAATTTGACTCTTTCTCTTTTCTCTTCCAGTAACTGAACTGCCTGAGGTCTTTATTTAGGATGGCCTTCTCTTCTTTTATGTAATAGTGCAATTCCAGACAGGCAAATGTAAAATTCACTTGGACCTACAGCTTTGCTCTTATCAATCCTACATTATACTGATTCCTTGGTGTCAGTCCAGTACGATGACGTGAAACTAAAAATCCTCTCAGCATAAACATTGGAGAGTGGAATACTTAGGATTTTACTTACTGACAACAGCAGGTTTTTAGACTTGTAGAAATCAGTTTATAGCTCTTGAGAAATGTCCTACTTTTATCTACAGACTTTTGGTCGACCAGCTTTTATCAATCCAGTCTTTTGCATCTATGAGTTCATCATATAGACTCTCCGTATCCAAAACGTCCATCATTTTTAAGGACTCAGATGTCACCAGAAGTTTAACTTCTTTCTCAGGGAAAACAAAGCACAGAGGTAATTTGAAGTTGTGAAATCAAAGGTGAAATGATGCGATGGTTAATTTTATGTGTCAGCTGGATCGTGTCCTTGGGGTGCCCAGATATTTGGTTAAACATTATTCTGGTTGTGTCTGTCAAGCTGTTTCCGAATGAGATTAGCCTTTGAATTAGTAGACTGAGTACATTGACTCTATAGATTCCTCTCTCCAACGTGGGGGGCCTCATCCGGTCCTTTGAAAGCCTGAGTATCAGACTGAGACTGGAACTTACACCATTGGTTCTCCTGGGTCTCAGGTCTTGGGATGCAGACTGGAACCATACCTCATCTCCCTTGGGTCTTCAGCTTGCTGACTACAGATACAGAAGTCTTCTCAACTACCATAACCACCTGAGCCAATTCCTTATCATGAATAAGTATATATCTATATATAGATAGATAGATATAGATAGATATGGATGCCCATATCTATCTATCTATCATCTATCTATCTATCTACCTATCTATCTAGTCTGTCTATATATCTATCTAATGTTCTATTGGTTCTGTTTCTCTGGAGAACCCAGACTAATACAGTTTTCAAATAAGTTAAAGTTTTAGTAGAGAAATTAAGAAATTCTTGAAGCAGTCTTATTTCCAAAGTATGAGGGTTTTTTTTCTGTATATGAGTTTTTGTCACAATGTACACATGACATTGAACAACTCAGATGCCGTTGGTTCATCCTTTTCTAGGCTCCTCATGGTCTCTCCAAAGATCATCATGCAGTTCTGGAGAAACAGCATAAACATCTGTTTTACTGTAATCCCTTTCTCTATGCTCATCTTTTTTTTTTTTTTTTTTTTTTGCGGTACGTGGGCCTCTCACTGTTGTGGCCTCTCCCTTTGCGGAGCACAGGCTCCGGACGCGCAGGCTCAGTGGCCATGGCGCACGGGCCTAGCTGCTCTGTGGCATGTAGGATCTTCCCGGACCGGGGCACGAACCCGTGTCCCCTGCATCGGCAGGCAGACTCTCAACCACTGCGCCACCAGGGAAACCCCATGCTCATCTTTAATGTACTTCCAAATTAGAGACATTCTTTTTATCTTACCCTTTAAAAATACGATTTTACAGCAGGTCAACATTCTAATATCTCTGCCATGGACAGCAATTGAGCTGTTTTGTAGGCACATGCCTGAGGAAGCGATCTCATTAACCGCTTCTGCACATTTTGAGAAAACTGAAAAGTGACTGAAAAAAATTCATTATGAAAACCTCAGTATCACAGAAAAGTAAATCACACTCCTTTCAACAGCAATGTGCACAGGAGGTGCGGTCCATTTAGCAGGTAAGATCTTTTCTATTTTTTGGTAAGAAGTTTCCAGACTGAATGGAATTTGCCAAAGTTTACATTTGCCCTGTCTGCTGAATATCCAAGATAGATGAGCAAGATTACTTTGTATGTGGATAAGATATAAACAACTTTTCGTTTTGTGCTTTCTGTGGATTTTTAAAAACCTTCATAGAAATCAAGATGACCATTTGAAACTCTGTTTTTCAAATCAAGGTACCTAAGAGCTGGGGTGGAACATCTTTTTGTTGCCATGATTCAGACTTGAAATACATGGCATGACTGTTGGTGAGATCTGACAAAATCAGCTCTCTACTGTTGGAGGTCATGACGTAGGTTATCGAAAAATCCCCTTTTGCTCTCCCAGGGGACATTTTAGTTGCACCGTCTGAATCAGGTAATGTAACTTCACTCAGTTTCACAGTGCTGTCAAGGAAACTATATGATGATACCTGCTCATTCGTGTAGGATGCCTGAGCCACTATTTGTGAGTGAGGATTGTGTCTTTTGGGAGATGAAAAACTTTTGATTGATTTATAATTACTTGCCTGATTCATCCCAAATTTGTTGAGATTCCATATATATGAGTCTCTGTGTTTGCTTCACAGCCCCTTCTTCAAGCCCAAATTCTATTCTGCATATTGTGCAGTTCTCTGTTTTGATTATTTACCTCCCCATTCCAGTTCTATATGTCTTTCTGTCATTAAAACAACACAGTCATTCAGAGAAAGACAAATATTATACGATATCACTTATATGTGGAATCGAAAAAATAGTACAAATGAATAAAACAGAAACAGACTCACAGACATAGAAAACAAACTTATGGAATTAATATTGTTAAAATGGCCATACTACCCAAAGCAACCTAGAGATTTAATGCAATCCCTATCAAATTACCTATGACCTTTTTCACAGAACTAGAACAAATAATCCTAAAATTCGTATGGAACCACAAAAGGCCCAGAATTGCCAAAGCAACCCTGAAAAAAAAAGAACTAAGCAAGAGGCATAACCATCCCAGACTTTAGACAATACTACAAAGCTTCAGTAATCAAAACAGCATGGTGTTGGCACAAAAACAGACATATGGATCAATGAAGCAGAATAGAGAATGCAGAAATAAACCCACATGCCTATGCTCAATTAATCTTCAACAAAGGAAACAAGAATATACAATGGGAAAAAGACAGTCACTTCAGCAAGTGGTGCTGAGACAGTTGGACAGCTGCATGTATATCAATGAAGTTAGAACACACACTCTCACCATACACAAAAATAAACTCAAAATTGCTTAAAGACTTAGACATAAGACATGACACCATAATAGTCTTAGAAGAGAGCATAAGCAAAACATTCTCTGACAAATTGTACCAATGTTTTCTTAGGCCAGTATCCCAAGGCAATAGAAATAAAATGAAAATAAACAAATGGGGCCTAATCAAACTCATAAGCTTTTGCACAGCAAAGGAAACCATAAACCAAATGAAAAGACAACCTACAGAATGGGAGAAAATATTTGCAAATGATGCGACTGACAAGGGTTAATTTCCAAAATATACAAACAGCTCATACAACTCGACAACAAAAAAACAAACAACCCAATCAAAAAATGGGCAGCAGACCTAAAGAGACATTTCTCCAAAGAAGAAATACAGGTGGCCAATAGGCACATGAAAAGTTGCTCAACATCACTAATTATTAGAGAAATGCAAATCAAAACTACAATGAGGTACCACCTCATGCCGGTCAGAATGGCCATCATTAAAAAGTCTACAAATAACTAATGCTAGAGAGGGTGTGGAGAAATGGGAACCCTCCTACACTGTTGGTGGGAATGTAAGTTGGTGGAAAACAGTATGGAGGTTCCTCAGGAAACTAAAAATAGGATTACCATATGATCCAGCAATCCCACTCCTGGGCATATATCCAAACAAAACTATAATTCAAAAAGACACATGCACCCTTATGTTTATAGCAGCAGTATTCACAATAACCAAGACATGGAAACAGCCTAAATGTCCATCGACAGATGAATGGTTAAAGAAGATGTGGTACATATATACAATGGAATAGTACTCAGCTATAAAAAAGAATGAAATAATGCCATTTGCAGCAACATGGATGCAGCTAGAGATTATCATACTAAGTGAAGTAAGTCAGAAAGAGAAAAGACAACTACCTTATGATATCACTTCTATGTGGAATCTAAAATATGACACAAATGAACCTATCTGGGAAACAGAAACAGAATCAGGGACAGAGAGCAGACAGATAGTTGCCAAGGGGGAGCGGGTAGGAGAGGGTTGAATTGGTAGTTTGGTATTAGCAGATGTAAACTGGCGTATATAGAAGGGATAAAAAACAAGGTCCTACTGTATAGCACAGGGAACTCTATTCAATATCTTGTGATAACCTATAATGAAAAAGAATTTTTTAAAAAAGAATATAGATATATGCACATATATATGTATAACCGAATCACTTTGCTGTACACCTGAAACTAATACAATATTGTAAATTAAGTAGACTTCAAAATAAATAATTTTAAAAAACCCACAGTCCTAACACAGTCCTTTAGCCTTTTTCACCTGGTGGTGTCATTGGTATTGTAATTATTCTCATCGTCATGATCTGAACTCTTAAAATACATGGTCACAGTATTCACATTGTTAAAAATGAGACTATCACCATCTCAATCCACAGGCCAAGTCAAAGGCAGACTGCTAAAGTCTCTTAAGTTACTCACTTCAGTGCCATCACTCAGAGTGATGCAATGATGATGACCCATTAGAGTGAACCACAAATCACAGTTGGCATAATAGTCTTAGTCCAGAATTGCCGAAGCAACCCTGAAAAAAAAAGAACTAAGCAAGAGGCATAACCATCCCAGACTTTAGACAATACTGCAAAGCTTCAGTAATCAAAACAGCATGGTGTTGGCACAAAAACAGACATATGGATCAATGAAGCAGAATAGAGAATGCAGAAATAAACCCACATGCCTATGCTCAATTAATCTTCAACAAAGGAAACAAGAATATACAATGGGAAAAAGACAGTCACTAAATTTATGTCTACATAATTAGCTAAATTTATGTCTACTTTTTTTGGGTTAGATTTACTCCTATGTATTTCTTTTTTTAGCAATTGTAAATGGTATTGTATTTTTACTTTCAGTTTTCATTCCTATTATATAGAAGTATGATTGATTTTTATATATTCATCTTATATCCTGTGACCTTGCTGAACTCACTAGTTCTAGGAGGGTTTTTTTTTTTTAATATATTCCTTGGATTCTCTTTGTAACACATCATGTCACCTGCAAATAGGAACAGATTTATTTCTTCCTTTCTGATCTGTATGTATTTATTTAATTGAAGTATAGTTGATTTATAATAGTGAGTTTCAGGTGCACAGCAAAGTGATTCAGATATATATATATATATATATATACACACACACATATATATTTCAGATTCTTTTCTTTTTTAAAAAAAATTTATTTTTAAAATTATTTTTATTTTTTTGGCTGCTTTGGGTGTTCGTTGCTGTGTGCAGGCTTTCTCTAGTTGCGGTGAGTGGGGGCTACTCTCTTCATTGTGGTGCACAGGCTTCTCATTGCAGTGGCTTCTCTTGTCGTGGAGCACAGGCTCTAGGCACGTGGGCTTCAGTAGTTGCAACGCAGGCTCAGTAGTTGTGGCACATGGGCCCCAGAGCACATGGGCTTCAGTAGTTGTGGCGCGCGGGCTCAGTAGTTGTGGCTCGTGGGCTCCAGAGTGCAGGCTTGGTAATTGTGGCGCACGAGCTTAGTTGCCCTGTAGCATGTGGGATCTTCCTGGACCAGGGATCGAACCTGCATACCCTGCATTGGCAGGCAGATTCTTAACCACTGGACCACCTGGGAAGTCCCTCATATTATTTTCCATTATAGATTATTACAAGATATTGAATATAGTTCCCCATATTATACAATAAATCTTTGTTGCTTATCTATTTTTTATATAGTAGTGTGTATCTATTAATCCCATACTCCTAATTTATCCCTCCCGCCCCTCCCTTTCCCCTTTGGTAACCATAAGCTTATTTTCTATGCCTGTGAGTCTCTTTCTGTTTTGTAAATAGATTCATTTGCACTATTTTTTAGATTCCACATATAAATGATGTCACATGATATTTGTCTTCCTCTGTTCGATTTACTTCACTTAGTATGATAATCTCTAGGCCCATCCATGTTGCTGCAAATGGCAATATTTCATTCTTTTTATGGCTGAGTAATATTCCATTATATTTACTTTCTTTATCCATTCATCTTCTTTATCCATTCATCTGTTGATGGACTCTTAGATTGCTTCCATGTCTTGGCTATTGTAAATAGTGCTGCTATGAGCATTGGAGAGCATGTATCTTTTAGAATTAGAGTTTTTGTCTTTTCTGGATATATGCCCAGGGATGGGGTTGCTGGACCATATGGTAGCTCTATTTTTAGTTTTTTAGGGAACCTCCATACTGTTTTCCATAGTGGTTGCAGGAAGGTACATTCCCACCAACAATGTAGGAGAGTTCCCTTTTCTCCACACCCTCTCCAGCATTTATAATTTGTAGACTTTTTGATGATAGCCACTCTGACCAGTGTGAGGTGATATCTCATTTTGGTTTTGATTTGCATCAAATCAAATCAAGTGAGGTTGAGCATCTATTCATGTGCCTGTTGGCCATTTGTGTGTTTTCTTTGGAGAAATGTCTACTTAGGTATTGTGGCCATTTTTTTAGTGGGTTTTTTGTTAATATATATATTGAGCTCTATGAGCTGTTTGCACAGTTTGGAAATTAACCCCTTGTCTGTTGCATTGTTTGCAAATATTTTCTCCCATTCCGTAGGTTGTCTTTTCATTTTGTTTATGGTTTCCTTTGCTGTGCAAAAGCTTTTAAGTTTGATTAGGTCCTATTTGTTTATCTTTACTTTTATTTCTTTTACCTTAGGGAGCAGAGGCTGATCTAAGAAATACTGCTATGGTTTATGCCAGAGAATATTTTGCCTATGTTCTCTTCTAAAAGTTTTATGGCATCATGTCTTATATTTAGGTCTTTAAACCATTTTGAGTTTATTTTTGTAAAAGGTGTGAAGGGGTATTCTAATTTCATTGGTTTACATGAGGCTGTCCAGCTTTCCCAACACCACTTGCTGAAGAGACTGTCTTTTCTCCTTTGTTGAAAATAATTGACCATAGGTGTATGCGTTTTATTTCTGGGTTCTTTATTCTGTTCCATTGATTTATATGTCTGTTTTTGTGCCAGTACCATGCTGTTTTGATTACTGTAGCCTTGTAGTACTGTCTGAAGTCTGGGAGGGTTATGCCTCCAGCTTTTTTCTTTTTCCTCAAAATTGCTTTGGCAGTTCTGGGTCTTTTTTGGTTCCATATAAATTTTTAGGATTGTTGTTCTAGTTCTGTGAAAAAGGTCATGGGTAACTTGATAGGGACTGCATTAAATCTGTAGCTTGCTTTGGGTAGTATGGCCATTTTGACAATATTAATTCTTCCAATCCAAGAGCATGGGATATCCTTCCATTTCTTTGAATCATCTTCAGTTTCTTTTATCAAGGTTTTATAATTCTCAGCATATAGATCTTTCACCTCCTTGATTAGGTTTATTCTTAGTTTTTTGGGTTTTTTTTTTTTGACACTTTTTGTTTTGGCTGCACCATGTGGCTTGTAGGATCTTAGTTCCCTGACAAGTGTGGAGTCCTAACCACCAGGGAATTTCCTTTGACACAATTTTAAATGAATTTTTTTTTTTACTTTCTCTTTCTGATATTTCATTGTTAGTGTAAGGAAATGCAACCGATTTCTGTATACTAATATTGTATCCTGCAGCCTTGCTGAATTCATTTACTAGTTCTACAAGTTTTTGTGTGGAGTCTTTAGGGTTTTCTATATAGAGTATCATGTCAACTGCATATAATGACAATTTTACCTCTTCCCTTCCAATTTGGAACCTTTATTTCTTTTTCTTGTCTGTTGTTGCCAGGACTTCCAATACCATGTTGAATAGAGGTGGTGAGAGTGAGCATCCTTGTTTTGTTCTAGAGTTTAGTGGGAAGGCTTTCAACTTTTCACCATTGAGTATTATGTTGACTGTGGGTTTGTCATAAATGGCTTTTATTACGTTGAGAGATAATCCCTCTACACACACTTTGGTGAGAGGTTTTTTTTTATCATGAATGGATGTTGAATGTTATCAAATGCTTTTTCTGCATCTGTTGAGATGATCTTGTGGGTTTTGTCTTTTCTTTTGTTATTGTGGTATATCACATTGATTGATTTGCATATGTTGAACCATCTTTGTGACCACAGAATGAATCCAACTTGATCATGGTGTATGATCCTTTTAATATATTGTTGGATTCTGATCTGTATTTATTTTTAATTCCTTTTCTTGCCTTACTGAGGTGGCTAAAACTTCCAGCATTATGTTGAATAGCAGTGACAGAGTGCACATCCTTACTTTGTTCTTTATCTTAGGGATAAGGCATTCAGTCTTTCATCATTAAATATGATGTTAGCTACAGATTTTTTTTTGTAGATGTTCTTTAGCAAGTTTAGGAAATTCCTTTATTCCTAGTTTGCTTAGAATTTTCATCATGAATGGGTGTTGAATTTTGTCAAATGCTTTTTTCTGCTTTAATTGATAGGATCATGTGATTTTTCTTCTTTAACCTGTAAATATGGTAGATTGCATTGACTGATTTTTAAATATTGGATTCTCTTTACTTCCCTGGAATAAGTCCCATCTGGACATGGTGTATAATTCTTTTATGTAATGCTGAATTCTATTTGCTAATATTTTGATAAAGATTTTTGTATCTATATTCAATACGGATTCACTTAAAAACTATCCTTTTTTTAAACATCTTTATTGGAGTATGATTGCTTTACAATGTTTTGTTAGTTTCTGCTGTATAACAGAGTGAATCAGCTATAGGTATACATATATCCCCATATCCCTTCCCTCTCGTGTCTCCCTCCTACCTTCCCTATCCCACCCCTCCAGGTGGTCACAAAGCACCAAACTGATCTCCCTGTGCTATGCAGCTGCTTCCCACTAGCCATCCATTTTACCTTTGGTAGTGTATATATATATAGCATTGATATCAATGCTACTCTCTCACTTCGTCCTAGCTTACCCTTCCCCCTCCCCAGGTCTTCAAGTCCATTCTCCACATCTGCGTCTCTATTCCTGTCCTGCCCCTAGGTTCTTCAGAACCATTTTTTTTTTAGATTCCATATATATGTGGTAGCATAGGGTATTTGTTTTTCTCTTTCTGACTTACTTCACTCTGTATGACAGACTCTAGTTCCCTCCACCTCACTACAAACAACTCAATTTCGTTTCTTTTAATGGCTGAATAATATTCCATTGTATATATGTGCCACATCTTCTTTATCCATTCATCTGTTGATGGACACTTAGGTTGCTTCCATGTCCTGGTTATTGTAAATAGAGCTGCAGTGAACATTGTGGCACATGACTCTTTTTGAATTATGGTTTTCTCAGGGTATATGGGTATTGCTGGGTCATATGGTAGTTCTATTTTTAAAAACTATTCTTTTTTTAATCTTAAGGTTTATCCTTTCACTGTTTATAGGCAAATATACCCCCCCTTTTTTTTAGGTAACTGGTAACATACTATACACATTTCTCTCCATCTTTATTTTTTTACTTTATTTTTTACTTAACAATATATCTTGGAGAGAGTAAGCTTCAAAAACAAATCAGGGATGACATCAAGGCAAAGGTACAGTTGGATGCTCCAAAAATCAGCCCTTCCACTGAAGCAACCAGTGACAATTGACAGAATCAACTTTTTTGGAACTCTGAAATCTAGTAGATACTTACAGCTCTCAGAGGAGTGTGTAAAAAAGAAAGGAGATGCTAAATGTTGGCATTTAAGATCGAGTCACTGGGACTTCCCTGAAGGTCCAGTGGTTAATACTCCACGCTCACGATGCAGGGGGCACAGGTTTGACCCATGGTCGGGGAACTAAGATCCCAAATGCCACACCATGTGGCCAATAAATAAATAAAGTTAGTATTAAAAACATAGTTTAAAAAAAACGATCAAGTCACTGACTGATCACTGAGATATTAGAACAGAAACTTCAGTGACCACACACGATAAGGCACATAGTCTTTGCAAAAAATAGTTTGGAAAAGTTACTAAACAAATGGATGACTATATCCCTCAACAAGCAACAACAGCAAACTTGGGAGGAGAAAAGAATCTGATTTCCAGAGTTACCACATTATAAAATTCAAAATGTCTACTGTTAAACAACTACAAAAAAATTACACAGCATACAAAGAAACAGAAAATATGGCCCATTCACAGGAAAAGAAATTGACAGAAACCATCCCTAAGGAAGCAGACATTGGACTTACTAGATAAAGACTTTAAATCAACTGTTTTAAAAATACACCCAAAGAGCTAAAGAAAAGCATGGATAAAGAACTAAAGAAAACCAAGAGAATGGTGTACGAACAAATAGAGAATATCAATAAAGAGATAGAAATTATAAAATGGAACCAAAATTCAAACAAAAAAACAAAATGCAAACAAAATTCCATATTGTTATGCACCTAGAGAATATCATACTAAGTGAAGTAAGTCAGACAGAGAAAGACAAATATTATATGATATCACTTATATGTGGAATCTAAAAAATAGTGTAAATGAATCCATTTACAAAACAGAAACAGACTCACAGACATAGAAAACAAACTTATGGTTACCAAAGGGGAAAGGGAGGGGGAAGGGATAAATTAGGAGTATGGAATTAGCAGATACAAACTGCTATACAAAAAGTAGGTAAGCAACTAGGATTTACTGTATAGCACAGGGAACTATATTCGATATCTTGTAATAACCTATAGTGGAAAATAATCTGGAAAAAAATATATATCTGAATCACTTTGCTCTACACCTGAAACTAACATGATATTTTAAATCAACACTACTTAACTAAAGAAAAAACTCTATGTTGTTGTTTTTCCTTTCCACACTTGAAAAAAGATTTCACCCCACTCTGATTTTGCTCGCACGGTTTCTGAGAAGTGTGGTGTAACTCTTATATTTGTACCCTCCCTCCCCAGCTTCATTCAAGATTTTCTTCCCACTGCCCCCTCCCCCAGAGTTTGAATAGACTCCAATCTCTGGCTCTCTGACCACAAAAGCGTCCCCTCTGTGATCTCCTTGCTGCCTCCCTCTGACCTCGTGGGGACCCCAGCCTGGACTCTCCTCCACTTTCCACCAATCACTCTACCCTCCACTTCTTTCCTTGCCCAACTTAAGAGTCCCCTGGAAACCACTTGAGCAACCCTCGCTAAGGTCCACTCCTCCCTTGCCTGCTAAGCAACCTCTACCTGGTCAACTCAATAATCTGCCCACAGCTGCTGCTGAGCCCAGCTGGAGAGCAGCCCACCACCTGGGACCCCCACCATGCTTCCTGGGGTCACTGCAACCCCATGACCTCTCACAAGCAAGAGGGCTCTAGGGGCCCTGGGTATTCTTCCATTTCCCCTGGCCAGTCCTCTCCCCGGTCCCCATGGCAGCAGCTACAGTTGGGACCTACCTTTCTCCACTGTCCTTAAACCTCTGGGACCAGCCACCATCTCCCCTCTCCTCAGCTACTAACTTCACACCTACTTTGCATACACACCTATACAGGAACCCCCAAATGTCTTGAACAGCTCTGTTTCCTCTGAAATGTTTCAAGCATCCAGAAAAGTACAGAGAACGGAGTAGCTACCACAGAGGTGAAAAGTCAGATTGCCTGGGCTCAAACTGTGAATCCAGCATTTACTTAGCTTCTCTGTGCCTCAGTTTCCCCCTCTGTCAACTCTGTGCCTCAGTTTCCCCCTCACAGGGCGGTAGGCGGAGTGAACGAACTCATATGCGTAGAACGTTCAGTGAAAGCTAGCTCTTATCGGGTCATCTTTCCTCTTGACTCAATTGAAGAGAGAACTTGCTGTAAGGCTAACCCCTTGGGTGGGCTTCCAGATCCTTTCCCAAGTCCCCTCTGCTGGCTGCTGTAATTGACTTCTAAACAGACTTCCTCCCATTTAAAGCACACAGACACCCCTCCCCATGTGCCAAATGCCCTCCAGCAACCACCCTCTCCATTCCTCTTCCTTTCAGAGTCAAACTTCACTTGTTCTCTGCACACCCTCCCTCCCACTTACCCTTCAGCCGGCCATAAACTTCCCTTCCCCTGAACCCACTCTTCCTTGAAATCACCAAATGCCTCCTTGAGATGTCATCCCGTGGGCACATCTCAGTCCCCATCTGGCCATTCACAGCAGGATTTGACTTTGCTGACCACTCCATCCTCCTTGAAACACTCTCCCAGCCCCCCACAAACTCAGGGCCACCTCCCTCTGCATTGCCTCACACTCTCTGGTCACTCTCTCACAGGTGCTGCCCTGAGACCCTCGACCCTCTGTTCTCTCTCCACCCCCCACCCCCCCCGTCCTGGACCATCAGACCCATGCCATCGAACTTCACTTACCACAAGTTGTCCCAAGCCCCCAATTTACATCTCCAATCCCAGCTTCTTTACTGATTGTTCAGATCCATGTAGCCAACTGCCTGCTGGACAGCTCCTCCTAGATGTCTGAGAAACACTCAGACTCAGCATGATCAAAATGGAGCTGATGGGGCTTCCCTGGTGGTGCAGTGGTTAAGAATCCGCCTGCCAATGCAGAGGACACGGGTTCAAGCCCTGGTCCGGGAAGATCCCACATGCCGCGGAGCAACTAAGCCCGTGCACCACACTACTGAACCTGCGCTCTAGAGCCCGTGAGCCACAACTACCGAAGCCCGCGCACCTAGAGCCCGTGCTCCGCAACAAGAGAAGCCACAGCAATGAGAAGCCCGTGCACCACAACAAAGAGTAGCCCCGGCTCACCGCAACTAGAGAAAGCCCGTGCACAGCAACGAAGACCCAATGCAGCCATAAATAAATAAATAAATTTATTTTTTAAAAAAAATGGAGCTGATGGGGCTTCCCTGGTGGCGCAGTGGTTGAGAGTCCGCCTGCCGATGCAGGGGACGCGGGTTCGTGCCCCGGTCCGGGAGGATCCCACGTGCCGCGGAGCAGCTGGGCCCGTGAGCCATGGCCGCTGAGCCTGCGCCTCCGGAGCCTGTGCTCCACAACGGGATAGGCCACAACAGTGAGAGGCCCGCGTACCGCAAAAAAAAAAAAAAAAAAAAAAAAAAAAAAAAAAAAAAATGGAGCTGATGGCACAAGCACTTTGGGGAACTACTCGGCAGAATCTTCTAAAGGAGAATGCACGCCCACGCCGCGGCTCACAATCCCACTCCTCGTGTCCAACAGTGTATACATATGTGCACCAAAGCACATGTACAAGAACGCTCACAGGAGCACTGCTCATGAGGACGCCAAACTGGAAACTATTCAAATGCCCATCAACAGTAGAGCAGGTAAACAAATGTTGGCACGTTCCTATGCTAGAATACCCGCCCACAGTACTGAAAATGAATGATTTATCCAACAATATGGATAAATCTCACAAACATTATGTTGAGCAAAAGAAGCCAGACAGGAAGGAGTACACACTGTACACTTCCAATTATATGCTTAAGCTGAGCTGTGGTGCTGGGCGTTAAGACCCTGGGGAGTAGTAGCTGAAGGGAACAAGAGGGGGCATCTGAGTGCCCTGCAGGTGATGATTCCCAGCCTGGTCCTCGCCCTGGGTGCTAGTTACACAGCAGTGTTTGGTGCAAATCACTGATTGTGGTATGTGCACTTTTCTGCATAAATTTTATACTCCAATGAGAAGTCAAAAAAAACAGGACACATCCTCTTCCCCATCAAGCACCCCCTCTCCCTGGTGTTCTTTCTCTCAGAGAATGGTCCCAACTTTCCACACAGTTGCCCAAGTCAGAAGTTGAATGTTATTCCCTGCTGTTCCCCGCTCCTTGTCATATACAGCCAAGCACTATCACTCTACCTTCCAACCGTGTCTCAGATTCACCCACTTCTCTTCACCTCTACTGCCTCTTCCTTAACCCAGACCCAGCTCCCCCCTCTCCCCTGCTTCTGCAGCAGCCTCCCAGCCTCCAATTTTGTCCTTCTGAGTCAACCCCACACAGCTGCCAGAGGGACTCTTCTGGAATGAAAATCCGATCTCCCCTGGTTAAAAATTTTCAGTGATTTCCTAAAGCCTCCAGATGAAGCCCACCCTCCTGCTCTGGAGTCCCAGGGGCTCTGTGTTCTGGGGCTCTGACTCCACTCCAGCCCCAGCGCTATGCCCCAGGAAGTCTCACTAGCCTTTGCACAGGCTTTTCCCTTGGCCGGAACCCTCTCCACCCCCTCATCCCTGCTCTTCCTGGCCGAGGCCCACACGTCCTTCAAGCCTCGGCTCAGCTATCCTCCCACCTCCACAAAGGGTTTGGGCCCCCTTGGGCTGTCACAGCAGCGTGTGCTGCCCCCATCCCAGCACATACCACACTCACTGTAGTGAAACTGGCTGCATGTGTATCCACTTCCCCCACTAAACCTTGGGCTCCGTGGAGGAGGCCATTGTGTGTGCCTTGTTCACTACTCCATCCCCAGAACCTAGTATGGTAGAAGCTCAGGAAGGATTCGTTGGATGGATGAAGGACCCCAGAAAGAAGAAAAACATCCCGGCTGCAAAGTGCTGAAGGCCTGGGGTGGATCTCCAAGGGGGTTGGTGAAAAGGTAGGGGGAATTTCCCCCTTAAGAGACAAGAGCTCTAGAATTAAACATCTTAGAACATCAGAGCTTGAAGGGACCTCAGAGGCCATCTAATAATCCACTTTTTTTTTTTTTTTTTGCGGTACTTAGGCCTCTCACTGTTGTGGCCTCTCACTGTTGTGGCCTCTCCCGCCGCGGAGCACAGGCTCCGGACGCGCAGGCTCGGCGGCCATGGCTCACGGGCCCAGCCGCTCCGCGGCACGCAGGATCCTCCCGGACCGGGGCACGAACCCGCGCCCCCTGCATCGGCAGGCGGACTCTCAACGACTGCGCCACCAGGGAAGCCCCTAATACTCCACTTTTTGATTTATTCATGAGAAACCTAAAGGAAGGAGCCACTGGCTGGACAAGAACGGGCGGGAGGAGGGAGAGGCGGCAGCTGCAGAGTAAGGCAAGGTGATGATGAAAGTGAACATTTAGTGTTGACAGGGCTCCTACGATAAGTAAAGATAACATTCCTTCTGGGGATGTTGGTGGGGTCCCACAGGTGGCCCGCTTCCCAGGTCTCCCCAGTAGAGCTGGACTCGCCTCCTCACAGTGACCACTAGATGGCTCCAGCTCACCAGGCAATGAAGAGAGCAAGGGCTGGCCGGCTCACCCTCTGCTTCCGTCCTCCTTCCTAAGTTCCTCCCCTCAGACCTGGCACTATGTGAGACCAGCTGTTGTGGCCGTGCCCAGGTGGCATAATACTTAGGCTTCAGCGAACAGCCTGCTTCAACAAGGTACCTGTTTTCATGCCAGAGAGAGGGTGGGCAATGGACTCTGACCTGGGCATTGGCCAGCACTGCCCCTTCTCCCTCCCACCAGCCTCCCAGAGGCACCTGACTGACTGCCCCTCCATCACCCCTCCACCAGGGGCAGGACTCTGGCCAGGCTGACACCTGCTCATCTTGTTGGCTCGGGCGAGGTGCAGTGGGTGGCACTGGTCCCACTGTATCCTCTGGCAACCTCGTCACCCTGAGCTGGCAGGTGCCAGCCCAGTGGCTGGTGGCTTCAGTCCTGCTGGTCTGACAGGCCCCTTTGGGGCCATATGGCCCCATCTGGGAAGCTGCTTCTGCGCTAGAGTGGGACAGCTTGACGCCGGTGCCTGCTCCATGCCGCCCCTTTTCCTAACCCCACAAGCATACCCAGCCAAGATGATTCAGCCCCTCTCCAGTATTAGGGGGTCTCAGTTATTCATTCAACAAACATCTACTGAGCACTGAGGTTGTGTGTGCCAGGACCTGCCCTACGTAACTGGAAGGTAGTAGTGAACTGGACAGATGCAGTCCCTGGTGTCCTGGAGCACAGAAGGCAAGGGGGCACCAGATACTAACCTCACATTACCAATTGTTTAATTGCTCGCTTAAGTCCCTAATGCTGCAGTTTTAATCCACTTCTAGAACTCTTGGACTTTCAGAGCAGAATGCAGCATAGAAATTATCCTAACATAACCCACCATCACCACCACCCTTTCATGATTCCAGGATTCCGGACTCCCAGCCCAGTGCTCTTTCACTTTACTCAGGAGCGGCAGTGAGGAGGGAAGGGAGTGAGGCCTTTGTGAGAACCGCGTGAGGAAGATCGACTCTCTGCTTTCTCTGAATTACCTGGCCCTTCTCTGTCTCAGTTGATGGATGGATGAATGAATGAGCCCCCGCGAAGGGGCTTATCCGACGCTTTGGAGAGCTGGGAGGTCCAAAGCAGGCCCTGCCCGCCTCCCCCGCTCTCATCCTGGGAGGGGGAGCCGGCCTGCCCAGTGCCCTTCCTGCCCCCAGCGCCGCGGGCTCTCTAGGCGCCCTCTTGGCAACAGAACAGAGGGCATCCAGAGCGGGTGGTAACTCGTCCCGCCACGGGCTCGGAGCGGCGGGCGATAGGCGCTGGGGGGACGCGGAGATAGACAGATAGCTCTCCTCTAGCCCGCCCCCGCCCCCACCTTTCCCACGCCTCCCCGGAGCCACCTGGACCTGGCGGGCACTCCTGCCCCTCGGCCCGCGGACTGTGGCCCTCTGTCTCAGCCAACGGCAGCTATCAAAGCCCTTAGAACCCTGGCAGCCCGCCCTGGCGGTCTGACTTTGGCAAGGGGCACAGAGCCCCCTGCACGCTTCTTTACCGGACAGAGTCTATGAAGGAGACCCTTCCTCGGGGCTGGGCGAGACTTGGGGAGGCCGCAGAGGCCAGGACTGACCAGAAGGTGGAGCGCTGGCACTGCGTGTCCCTGGGACGCGTCAGCCGTCCAGGCAGGGAAAGGGGACAGGAGAAGAATTGACGGGGAGCCCTGCGTGAACGTTATATGCAGCAAGGAAATGATATTTGGAGGAGCTCCCCCTCCCCCCACCAAGAAAGGCGGAGAAACAGAATTGAGAGTGGAATGGATAAATGCGCTAAAGCGTTGGGAACCATTTGGATGCCCTAGAGGCCTGGCCTTGTGGGCTAGACAGAACTGGGAGGTGGGGGTCCCCGGGGAGCAGAGCCTCTTCTTCAGAGCTTTCTTGTGGGGAGGGGGTTCAGTGGAGCATCATGGTTCCCAACTACCGGAGATCGGGAAGGTGCTGAGTTCTATGTACATAGGTTTACAACTACACATTCACACACAGACACCCCATCCCATGGTCCTCCACTCACACTGCTTACAGCCCCCCCCATATACACTGGTACACTTTCTCACACTCACACTCCTGCACTCACGTACATTCTCTGCATGTAAATGAACTCTGTACCTACTGCGGAACACTTGAAATCCTCCCGTCACACACCTCAAGTACACGCATCCCCTACCCCTGACCTCTAAAAAGGCCCACACTCCCCCGGTGCTGTCCCAGATACACAGAATCTGCCCCCAAACTTACCGAAGCACACAGATATCCAGCCTGTGTCCCGCCCATCCTCATGGGGACCCCAGGTTCCCTGTTCCCTCCAGCAAGCCTAGGCCATCTCTGAAAGTTTTGGAGATAATTTTAACATCGCCACACACAGGCTGTGCACCTCCACCCTCTCCATAAGTCCCTCACCCACACACCTGCCTACCAGGCCCTCTCCAATAGGACCCTCCCTGGACCCAATGATGACTTTCATAGGCCCAGGGCACTTTTGCCTGATGAGCCCCTTCCTCCATTAAGAATATATATATTTTGAATTACACTTTATGACTGCATTGCTGTGAAGACAATAAATATATGAATATACACTCAACCATTTTCTTCAACCTAAAATGTTCTCCTTTCTTCTGATTTTAAAAGAAATTAGAACATTATCAGGAGCCCTGGGTGCTCCTACTTTGGGCGTGTTTATCTGCCTGTCATTTCCCCACACACACACACCTTGGACCACCTCCCTCCACAAACACCCAATAGGCAACTTCCCCTCCTTCTCTGTCGCACCTGAGCCCACCTTCCACCCACAGCCAGAGAGACAGACAGACTGAAGGATCCTGGGGACTCTACAGATAGACACCCTCCTCCCACTCTTTCCTTCAGAGACACTGGGGGTTTATCTGGGCTGAGGGAGGGACCCACAGGAGGAGGAACAGAGGGGTCTGTGTGAGTGTGTGTGTGTGTGTGTGTGTGTGTGTGTGTGTGTGTGTGTTGGGTAACAACAAAGAATGAGAGAGAGAGAGAGAGAGAGAGAGAGAGAGAGAGGAACGAAAGAGCTCAAGAGCATGTTTTGCCTGGAAGGCAAGACTTGCAGCCAATCAGAGCGCTGGGGCCTCCCTCTGCGACTCCACTATTGAGTCTATAACCGGCTGGCCGGGCGGAGCTGGTAGCATTTGACTGTGGATTGGGACGCTACGAGAGGCGCGCCGCGACCGCCGGAAGCCCGGCGATGGTCTAAGCGCCCCTCGGCCGACCCTCCCCAGAGACGCTGCCGGGCCCTCCCCTTGCCCTCCGGACACGCACCCCCGCCTCGTCTCCTCCGCCTCCCCCGCGCTCCTGCCGGTTCCGGCGCTCCGGCCGAGGCCAGCCCGGGGGGTGGCGCGGCGCCCGCCAGGATGAGTGGCTCCTTCGATCGCAAGCTCAGTAGCATCCTCACCGATATCTCCAGCTCGCTCAGCTGCCATGCGGGTTCCAAGGACTCGCCCACCCTGCCGGAGTCTTCCGTCACTGACCTGGGCTACTACAGCGCTCCCCAGCACGACTACTACTCGGGCCAGCCCTATGGCCAGACCGTGAACCCCTACACCTACCACCACCAGTTCAACCTCAACGGGCTTGCAGGCACGGGCGCGTATTCGCCCAAGTCCGAGTATACCTACGGAACCTCCTACCGGCAATACGGAGCCTACCGGGAACAGCCACTGCCCGCGCAGGACCCAGGTGAGGACCACAGGGTCGCGGGAGAGTGGGGGACACGGGGAGGTTCCCGAGCGAGCGAGAGAAAGGCGAGGAATTGGAGCGGAAATCTAGGGAGGCGCCCCGGGTAAGAAATGTACCTGTCCGAAGTTAGAGAAGGTGGGCTAGATGACCCCCAGAGGGGACAGACGACCTTCCAGTCCCGAGACTGCGCGCCTTCGGGGCGTGATGCGTGTGCGGCGCCGTGGTCCTGGGTGAGGATCCGGGTGAGCGAGGCGAGGACGCAGGGGCTGTGGATGTCAGAGAACCTCCTGCTCCAGGTGCTCTCCGGGCACTTCAGCAGGCGGTCCTCCATCGGGCTGTAGAGGGCTGGCGGGTAGGCAGCGGGCGTTGGAACCTCTGCGACCCCGCTTTGGATCTGGGCTGGGGGGGAGGGAGAAAGGTGAGGGGGACACGGAGAGAGACCCCTCAGAATTACCGGAACAGGGAAGGAAGCAGCAGCGGAGAGTGGAGAAACTGAAAAAGAGAAAAGTGGAGTCAGCGTAAAAGTGGAGAGACAAAGTGAGAGAAAGGACACAAGAAAGGAACAGAGGAAAGGGCGAAGGAAGGAAAGAAGAAGTGAGTCTTATGTGTCTGCAACTTTTCTGAAAATCTAAAACTATAATAAAATAAAAAGTTTAAAGAACAATAAAGGAAGGGAGGACGGAAGGGAAGGAGGGAGAGAAGCGACCGACAGCGTGGTGCGGGTGACAGGGCGGCGGGCAGACGGTGGGTGGCGGGAGCTGCGGAGAGCGAGGCGGCGGCCGTGCGCGTCCGGTGGTAGCTTGGCGCCGGGACCGCGCTCTGGGGGCGCGGAGCTGGGAGCGGGGGAGCGCCGCGTCGCGGGCGGCCGCCGGCCCGGCACTGTGGCCGCAGCTCCCACCCGGGGCGCCGGCGGCGGAGCGAGCAGCCGGGAAGTCCCGGGGTGAGTAGGTGGGCCGGAGAGAGGGTGTCCCGCGGGGCCCATGAGGGCCCCGGGGTCGCAGGCCGAGGCTGAGCCGCCCACTGACCCGTGCGTTGCCCTCAGTGTCCGTGAAGGAGGAACCGGAAGCCGAGGTGCGCATGGTGAACGGGAAGCCCAAGAAGGTCCGAAAGCCGCGCACGATCTACTCCAGCTATCAGCTGGCCGCCCTGCAGCGCCGCTTCCAGAAGGCCCAGTACCTGGCGCTGCCCGAGCGCGCCGAGCTGGCCGCGCAGCTGGGCCTCACGCAGACGCAGGTCAGTGGTGGGCGGTCGAGGGCCGCGAGGGCTCGGTGGGGCCCCCGGGACCCCGGGACTCCCCAGGCGCTGCTGAGCCTAGATGGCCTCTTAAGTCCCCCGCAGGGCCTTGAAACCCTTGCCTGTGGGTGGAGGGGCCCCCGGATCTCAGCCTCTGTTAGAAGTTTGTGCATTAGCACGTGTGCAGGCGTGCAGATTTGTGAACCTGTGCGACTGAGTCTCTCACAAGGAGAGATGTCCTCCCTGTGCCCCCAGCTGACAGGAACTGACAGCTCCCACAGGCCCCCAACAGTGTGGGTCACTCACAGGGTTGGTTACTGATAGGAGTCTCCACCGTGTCTCCCCCCAGGCTGGGCATGTGTGTGTAAGAGGTGTACATATACGTGTATTCATGTATATATTTGCACACAGGCTAATGGATCTGTGTACATGTGGGAAAGCACACTTAAGGAGTGAGACCCGAAACGGGTCACTGTGCTTATAGATGGCAAGGCAGATGTACTTGACTGGGCACGGGGGTGAGTGCATGTACAGAAATGTGTGCTTGTATCAAAAGACTGCATTCCTGCTCGGCACCCAATGCTCCACCCCTTTGTGTGTGCCCGGAGCCAGGAACAGAGGTTCCCCACAAAGGCGGACAGGAACTCGGAGGTGGGACTCCCCCACCCCCAGTCTGTCCCTAAAGCCCCCAGCAGCCTGTCACTGCTCAGGGGAGGAGTGGCGGACGCCTGGCTCCCTACAGGTGTTGACAGATGGGCCTGGGTTGCGGCTGCGTGGGGCCTGGTCCGCCGGGAATCTGGGTCACCCGGTGAGGAGCTGATTCATTGTTTGTACCAGTCATGGGGTGGAGAGCAGCAGGGGGAGGGGGAGAAACCCCAAGGGAAATCTGGGGAATCATGGCTCACCTGCTCCCGAGTCCCCGGGTCACCCCCTTTAGCCAGCCCTGGAGGGCTCCTGAGTGTGTGAACGTGGGTGCTCACCTCTGCAGGGTGTTTATCTGGCTGTATCTGTGCGTGTGTGTATCTTTATAGCCTGGTGTCTTGTGTGTGAAGCTGTGAGTGCGTACATTGCCGCGCGTGGAGATGCTTATGTGGGTGTGCGTTTGTCTCTGTGTATCTGTGCACCTCTGCTTCTGGGTTTCCAATGTGAACAAAATACCACAAACCGCCCATCTCCCACCTGGGCTGCCTTTTCTTCAGTGCTTTACTACGTCAGTAGGATGGCTGGCTGTTCTGAGTTCTTCATTTGTCTTAACTTATTTGAGCATCATAATAACCCTAGGACGTAGGTAATAGTGCTGCCACCAGCCCCATTTTGTAGATGAGGAAAGCAAGAACCAGAGAGGTTAAGTAACTTCCCCAAGGTCACACGCTTTGGACCTAGGCAGTCAGTAGTTCCTGGCCGAAGTTCTGTCCCTGACAGAAAAAAGATGCTGGCCTGGGGGTTCGGGTGCCTGGGTTTTGCCTGGATCTCGTGTGACGGTGGGTGCTGGCCTTGCCCTCTCTAGGCTGGGTTCCCCGATGGGTTTTCACTCAGCGTTCTGCGAGGCTAACTAGCTCCCCCTTTCTTCTCTGGGGCAGGTGAAAATCTGGTTCCAGAACCGCCGCTCCAAATTCAAGAAGCTGTACAAGAACGGGGAGGCGCCCCTGGAGCACAGCCCCAATAACAGTGATTCCATGGCCTGCAACTCACCACCGTCACCCGCCCTCTGGGACACCTCTTCCCACTCGACTCCAGCCCCCGCCCGCAGCCAGCTGCCCCCGCCGCTCCCGTACAGTGCTTCCCCCAGCTACCTGGACGACCCCACCAACTCCTGGTACCATGCACAGAACCTGAGTGGACCCCACTTACAGCAGCCGCCGCCTCAACCAGCCGCCCTGCACCATGCCTCCCCCGGGCCCCCGCCCAACCCTGGGGCTGTGTACTGAGCACCCACCTGGCCTGAACCTCTCACGAAGGAACCGCAGGACCAAGCAGAAGGCGCCTCCGTCCTAGCCGACACTCAGGAATCATCGAGGAGCACCGGGGAAAGGACACCCCTTTTCCCCCTTCCCTTGCCCCTTCCTCCAGGGACCCAAGAGCTTCCAGATGAAATTTGCATGGACCAAGGATGCCCCCTGAATTTCCCTTCCCCTGCCTAGACACTGGGGTGCCCCTCCAGATGTTTGGGAACTTCACTGCAGCTGGGACAGCTGTTTCCCTTCTGCTCCAAGAGGCTGGATTGGCTTTAAATGGCTCATCACCTTCCAGATTCTAAAACTTAGTACCAAGTCCCTAGACTGGATTCCTTGGGCACTTGGGGGCACCGCGGAGCGTCTTCAGGTCAGGCCTGGGCTGGGGCACCAGGCACTGTGGATTCTGGGACCTGCCAGGCCTAAGTTCCTGCCATGGGGACCTGGGCTGCCCCTTAACTGAGCATTCCCTCTGCCAAAAAGACATTGAACCTTGAGACTGGGACTCAGGGTGGGGACCTCAACGAGCCCCGCCCTGAACTTTTAGCCCTCATTTAGGGTTTGAGGGTTAAACCAAAGAAAAGCCCCCAAGTAAGGGAAGCTTTTAATATTTGTGGCTTTAGAGAGAACTCAAGGAGCACCTCCCCTCCCCCGCTTTGGTTGGAGAGGAGGGGCGGGTCCCAGGCATCCTTCCCGAGGACCCAATTCTTCTTCCATGTACAGGACTTTGCACAACTTTGGTTTCAAAAGCTGTTGAAAAACAGGAAGACAAAGGGCATTGTTAACAGATAGGACCAATCTCCCCTGTGTGGGTGCCTCTGCTCGCCCGCACCCCACCTATTCCTCTCCTCCAGTAAGTTGGAAGTTTTGGCGCCAAACCCCAAATCTCCAAGGCAAGACAAACCCCAAAACACCCCCTTTCCGGTGGCCTTGGAAACGGATAATTCCCACCAAGACGGAGAATGTCGGGTGAGGTGCACGGGGCACATGGGAAGGGTTATAACTCGGTGCCTTTAAGGGTGAGGGGGTGGCTGTCTGAAGGGTCAGTGGCACTGCCCCTTCCTGGCCCAGACGCCCCCCAGAGCTAACTTTCCTCCACCCCTGATGTGGTCGAACATCGAAGAAAAGGAGAAGTAGAAGACTGTAGCTATATATATATATATATATAGTATGTATTTTTTTTTAAAGCAACAGAGAGAAGCAGCCTCCTCCCTACTGTGGTTTCCTATTTATGTGGCCCTTTCCTCCTGGATGTACCTGCCTGTGCATCGCGAGCTGAGAGAAACAGATGTGGGCTCCGGCTGGATTTGGGTTTGTGGGAGGCGCAGGCGAGAGGAGAGACGTGGTGGATCTCGAAGAGTCCCACCCCAGGGGTAGAGGAACGAAGCCAAGTCCCACCCCCTCCCAGCCTTCTCATTTCTGCTTTCTTATTGGACCCATCTTTATATATAACATTAATAAAAAAGAAGAAAATAACCACTGAGCTCTTTGAACTGGAGGCTAGAGGCAGGCAGCTCTCGGCGGAGGGCCGGGAGTTGGGGAAGGTGTCTGGTGGGGAAAGCCCTCAGAGCCTCCAGGGTCTCCTGGGGGAGTCAGAGCCCTGGGGACCTAGTGCCGGGGCTCTGGGCTCGAGGACTGGGCTGGGCCTGGCGCCGGGTAGTAGGTGCTTCTGACCCCATGGCTGCCCCCACGGTCTGGGGAGGCTCCCAGCCCTGGGCCCGCCTGACTCCACGCTGCTTGTGGCTTGGCATCCCCTGCCAGCCAGCAGCCCTCCGCCACTGCCACCGGGTCATCTCAGGGCTGCTCTGTGATCTTGGGCTCACACGCAGACACGCTTGCACACGCGTGTAAACCGCCTGCCTCCATGCCCTGGCCCCTCACCCTCCTGTCTATCCCTTTCAGCTGGGGGTGAGGGTGAGGCCTCAGGCAGGGGGAACGCCACTGGTCCCACAGCTGGCAGGGACCCCAGGCCACTGGGATCCAGGCTGGACCATGGAAACAGACAAGGGGTCTCCACGTTGACCTTCCCTGGGAGTGCTCGGGCCCTGACTCAGAGCCCTCTTGCTGCTGCGGCTGCCGGCCTGGGCCAGCAGTGCCGCCACCCTCCTCTTCCAGCTGCCAGACTCTGGGGACGGAGAGCTGGAGGTGGCAAGAGGAACGGAGGGGTGTGTGTGTGAACAAACGTCTTGGCACAGATGGGAGACAGCGTGAATGCACGCACACGTTTGTGAAGCCACCTCTCTCGCTTATACACACACGTACCAAGAAACGCATCTCTCTACCATCGCACATACACGGACTCCCACCTCAGGCAAACGTGTTGCCCTCTGAGGCCAGTACACAGACCCAAACGCACACCTGAGACATGGTAGCATCACACAAATACACAAATCGTACATTCCAAGGGGTACACAGGTGCACACACACCTCGCTCAAGTCACCCGAGCATCACGGGCACACACACAGGTATAGGCAGCTCCCTGTACTGGAAAAAGTCTAGGATGGAGTCAGCAACACCACCCAGCAGCCAAGGTGACCCAGCTTCGCCTGGAACCTCTGTCAGAATCTCAGTTTCCTCATCTGTCAAATGGGAACAACAATCCCGACCCTTTTGGCCTCTGTGGCTACGGTGAGGCACAAGGCAGAATAAGGCTGAGAAGGCAGAAGACAGAAGGGCCTTGTGGGACAGCAGGGCTCCAGAACGTGGGGGCCCTCCAGCCCTCGCCTCACCCTCTGCCTCTCAGAACATACGCCTCGCCTCCCCTCCCACCACGCCCGAGGGTGGTGGAAGGGAGGAGGGCCTCCAGCCCACGGACGCCAGCCAGGCTGGCAAGGGTTAAGTGGCAGCTGCCAGGCGGGGCTGAGCTGAGCAGTTTGGGTTGAGGGCTGCGTGCAGGCAGGAGCAGCGAGGCGGCAGCCGGGCAGACTTACTGGAGACACTGCATTTTATTAGGACTGGGCTGCCAGCAAAGGGAGGGAGAGGGAAAAAAAAGGGCAGAAAGAGAGAGGAAGGAAGGAGGGAGGCTGGGCGGGCAGGCTGGCGGGCGGGCTGCTGCGGGATGAAAGGATGTTGTAAGCTCCCTAATTCCTCCCTGCTCATCCCTGCTCTGTCAGGCTGGATTAACTGCCCGGGTGACCTCCCTCAGGGTCAGCCCCGCCTCTCACCTCCCCCTCCTCCTCTCCTCACCTCCAGGCCAGGCAGGTGGCCCTCTTCACAGCCCTGGTGGGTAGGAGAGCCACGAGGACAGGGACTTGGGTGGGGACCTGGCAGAGTGCCTAGGTGGGGCAGCCGAGCCCATCTTCTGCCAGGTGCTTCTTGACTACACCCGTTGCCTCGTGACAACCTTCAGGGAAGAAGAGGGGGGCGAGGGAACCCTAGTCTGCCCTGAGGATCACTGTTCTCCAAACCTTAATAAGGGCTGGATTTGCTAAACTCCTACTCTATGCCAGGCACTTTGCATGTCATCCTCGCAACAGCCAGGGAGGGGGGTGGTATAGTGTTCAATTTTCAGATGGGGAAGCTGAGGCTCAGAGAGGTCCAATCTCTGTCAAGTTCACATACCTAATCCATGGCAATGCTGGGATTTGAACCCTGGTCTGTCTGGAGAATGCGTGCTCTTCATGGGCTTTTCTGCAGCTCAGGTTACTAAGACGCCAGGGCAGAGTGTCAGAGAGCTGGGCAGCTGTGCCCACCCCAACCCTCCAGGCCTCCTCCCTGAGTTCTTCCCTGGGAGAAGTGGAGGTGGGAGGGGCTGGGCTTCTTCCCCAGGGCTGATGCTTGGAAAAGCTTCATGCTGTAGTCAGGAATGTGCACGCTGGAGTCAGCTGACCTGGAGTCAGTCCTGCCTCCACTGCTTCACTGACTGTGTGATCTTGGGCAAGTCACTTAACCTTTCTAAGCCTCAGTTTTCTCATCTGTAACCTAAGAATAGTGCTACCTGCCTGGCAGGTAGTTGTCTCAAGGACTAAATGGATAATATGTGTAAAACGCTTCCCAAGGCACCCAGGGCATGGGGCGTACTGCTCGGTGTATCAAAGTTGCTGTTGACGATGGTGACAGTGCAGATGGGGTTTACTGCCCACCCAGCCTCCTGCCCCATCCCACCCTCAATGGGCCTGATTCAGACCCGGGCCCCTGGCTGCACTTACCACACTGGTCGATCCACCGATCTCTCGGTGCGCTCCAAAAAGGATTCAACCAACATTTATTGAGCACCTGCCCTGTTCCACGCACTGTTCTAGGAGCTGGTACCACGGATGACTGAAGCCTGGGGAAGGGAGGCACAGACCTAGGCTACGAGCTCCATGGCCAGAAGCGGGGCCCACCCTGGACAGGCCCCCAGCTGGGCAAACCTGATGCAGTCAGAGGGACTGGATGGGTTGTCAGAGGAAAGGGCAGGGGCAGGTGGTAGTGGGTGGGAAGGAAACGTAGAAAGCCTTCACGGGGGAGGTGGGATTTGAATTATGCCTCGAAAGAAGGATGGCAGCATGACAGGCAGAGATGGGGGTCTGCGAACATACTCCCTGGAGACCCCGCCTGCAGAATAACTCCTCTCCTAGGACTCATGGGGTGCAGAGGAAGGCTTGTGGGCGAGCCTGAGAGCAGGAACCTCGAGGGCCCTCACGGGTTGGCTAGAGCTGTTGCTGAAGGGAGGGGAGGCATGGACCCAGTGGGTCCTTAAAACCTTCCCCGGATGCAAGGCTCAGAGTCTGGTACTTCCCAGCCCCTCAGACGTGCTGGGAGCCACCCTGACTCTGAGAGCCTGGAGAAAGGAAACTCCTGCCCCTCTACTGGAAGGAGACGGCCCCTGCCCTTCTCACTTGTGGAAGTGGACGAGAAGGATGGTCTCTACCCCTGTCCTTGAGGCCCCTCCCTTTAAGGGGTCCCAGGCACTAGTGGATCTTAGAGACCTCGCCCCAAATCAGCCTCTGCACACCACCCGCCTGAGCAACACACCATCACTACCACTCACTGCCCGGGCCAGCAGAGCCCCCAACCTCCGCAGGGAAGGGATTCTGGGCAGCTGAGGCCAACCGGACACTTGATGTGCGGCCTCCCAGCCTAGGGGAGGGCTTTGGTTCGCCAAGTCAGGCTGAGTAGCGTCAACCAAGCCCGGCGGGGATGGAAGAGGAGGGCAGGGGGATAACAGAGAGGGGGAGGGGAAGGGAGAGCCTCCAGCCAGCACCCTGGCCTCAGTTTTTCCAGCTTTAATTGCAGCGTTAATCACCTTAACAAGCTGTTTACCAACCACCCAGCAGCCTGAGGCTGGGAGGCTTAGAAGCCAAAAAGTGCTTGGAGATGAGTTTCCTTGGCCCCAGGGAAGGGGGGTGGGAGGACGATGTTTATGGGGGCCCTGGTGGGGCTTGGGCCAGAGGGAACAGGTTGGGGGGACGGCAGAGAAGGCTGGAGCCAGGGAGTCAGGAAGGCCAGCCTCCAGCTCTTTTCAGGGGCCCAGTCCCCAGCCCCGGAAGTCAGCTCCTCAGGGAAACCTTCTTGGACCTCCAGCCCGGGTCGCCAGCCCCTGTCTTTCTCCTTTGTCACTCAGCCATGCTGGTCACTGCTAGCCGAGTGATCCTTCCCAGGCCCCAGTCCTAGCTCTGTGGAGGCAGAGCCTGTGTCTCACCTTTACTGTCTCGTCCCCCGCTTATAGCACTGGGCATGGACCATGTGGAGAATTTTTGTTCACCCTGGGGAGGGTTGCTGGGCTGCAGAGCAAGGGGCCTGGGGAAGTCTTTTATACCAAGGTCCCTGGGGGCAGAGCTGGGCAGGGTTTGAACTGGGACATCAAGCATGAGGGCAGGGGCTTTGGTGTGTCCACCCCATGCGCGTAGCGCTGACTGGAGAGCAAGATACTCAGTGGACATCAACTGCCCAGATGAGTAAGTGAAAAGAGCTCTTGGGACCCCTCACACAATCCCTCCCGCTCCCATCAGATGAGGGAGTGTGGGGCTGAGGGGGGAATGATAACTGCCCCCCTCTCTCGGCTGTTGGGGGTCAACCAAGACAAGGAGAGGAGCACCTGGCACCCCATCACCAATCTCTGCTTCTGAGCAACTGAAGGAACTAACAGTGACTGCACCCTCACGAGGCATCATCTCTTCGGGAAGTGGCCGCAGAGCGACTGTGTTACTTGCCCAAGGTCACACAGCAAAGGAGGGGCAGTGAACTTAGGAGACCTCCTGGCAGAGGAGAGAGTGTGGGGAGGTGGGCTGTCTGAGAGAATGAGTGACTTAGGGACCCAGGGCAGCTGGGATAGACACCCTGGTAGGAGGCAAAGCTGGGGAGGGGACTGAGACGGGGCGGGGCCTCAAGGCCCCAATTCCTGGGTTGTCTCCTGGAGCAAATGGGGGCAGGACTGGCACTGTCTGCTGAGTAGGCAGGGACCAGAGACGCCGCACCTTGGAGGATTAGGTGGGGTGGGGGTATCCCCCCACTCTGGGCAGTTCATCTTGCACCTGGTAAATGGCAGTGGCAGAAGCAGCAGCAGCAGCGTGTCCTTCCCTGCGCACTGAGGGCGTCTGGCCACATCATGCAACGCGTGTGGCATTGTCCCATGCCCACCCCTGGGGCCAGTCAGGCCTGAGCTCAGGAATCACCAATGGGGGAGGGGGGCGTGACATGCCCTCAGCTAAGGGAGGGTCAGGGGGAAAGCTGAGGAAAGCAGGAGGCCAGAGGAAGCAGGAGGCTGGCTGGTAAGGAAGGGAAGTCTCCCAAGTGCAGTCTCAGATCCTCCCAAGATCTGAGCAGTGAAGATGCTAACGGAGCACACACCGTGCACCAAGCCCCAAGCCAGGTGCTCTTACAGGCACCGTCTCAACTGCCTGGCAAGGGCAGTGCCATTATTATCCCACTTCCCAGGTGGGTTAACTGCGGTTCCAGAGGTTCAGTAGTTTCCCCTCAAGTCCTCCAGTCTAGCCTTCTGAATCCCTGGCCTGCGGGCCTCTCACCGCCCCATGGCCTCTAAGACTGAAATGGAGAGGAAGCAGAGAGGGGGCCAGGCTCAGCTTTCCCTCCTGTTCCCAGATCTGCCCTGTGCCCTTAGAGACACCAGGGTGTCATAAAGTAGGACACACATGTGCAAACACCCAGGCACACGTAAGAATACTTCTGAGCTCTAACCCTGACTTTGACGCTTATTCACTGTGTGTCCTCAGGTAAGTCATTTGCCCTCTCTGAGGCTCACTTTCCTCATCTATAAAATGGAGCTAATCATATGTATCTTTCAGGATTTCTGAGGAAATTAAATAACACATATAAAGGGCTTAACACAAAGCTTGGCCCAGTGATGGAGCTCAATAAACTATACTGTCGGTTCTAGATGAAACCAGCTTTTATGCAGTTAGGACACTCCTCAGTTGACCTTGCGAGTTCTAGGTGCCCTCAATGGGCCCAAAGTTGACCCTTCCTCCTAACGAGGGGGAGTCTCATATAGAATTCCTCCCTCTACTGGGAAAGTCCTTTCTTGATCCCAACCTAAGTCTGCCACATGCTTCAGATGTAATGGAAGGACAGCCACCCAGGACAGACCCCTGTGCTGGGCCTTAGCACCAGCAGAAGGGAAGAGGGCAGGGTTTAACACAGGCGCACCTTGTTTTATCGCACTTCACAGATATTGCCGTCTTTTTTTTTAACAAATTGAAGGTCGTGGCAACCCCGAGTTGAGCAAGTTTATCAGCACTATTTTTCCAAAAACATTATTTTTAAATTAAGGTACTTTTTTTTTTAGACATAATGCTATTGCACACTTAATAGACTACAGTATCGTGTGAACAACTATAGTGCAGTGTAAACCTAACTCTTCTATGCACAGGGAAACCAAAAAAGTTGTGTGACTCGCTTGATCGCAACATTCATTTTGATTGTGGTGGACTAGAACTGAACCCGCGATATCGCCGAGGTACGCCTGTATCTTTCAGTTACTAATCAGCTAAAGAGCTGCTTCTCCACATCTACATATTTGCAGCGGTTCGTTAATTTGTGTTTCCATTGTAACAGGAATATTTCCCCTCATTTATTGTAAGACTAGTGAACAGCATCCTATATCTATCTTGTATCCAGCCACTATACCGAAATTTTCTTACTTCTGGAAGATCTTTCCCCCCTAAGGTGTCTTGAGTTTTCTAGGTATACAATCAAATATCATTAGAAAGAAATCTTTTGTTTTTTCTCTGCTTTTGCTTTTTCTCTGATTTTTTTGTCTAGCAGGAGGGCTTCTGGGGTTATAGCAGAGGTAATCGTTCATGAATGAAGAAGTCGGGAACTTCACTTCCCTCTGCATTAACTCTGATCCAGACAGGTACGGGACGATCTCACCTCTTCAGGCACCTTCTCACCTGGGCTGCTCAGAGGGCTGTCCTGGAAGCACAGTCAGAAGTCCTCACCCTTCAGCCAGTGTCCTGCACAACTGCCTCCCCTCTTCACAAAGCAGCTTCTGTCCAGCCCACCCCTCTCACTGTGGGGTGTTTGGGGAAGACAGTCAGACTAGGGTTCTGCTCACAGGTGGAGACCAACAGAGGAACAGGGATATCTGCACAAGACATCTCAGGGACAGAGAAGGTTTTTCTCGCTTGGCAGTCAGAGATAATACTAACAACTAATCCTTGCTGAATCCTGACTGTGTTATAGTGCCTTTTGTTGTTTTAACTCATTTAGTTCTCACCACCCTAAGAAGCACATGCTATTAATTATTATCTTCATTTCCCACATGAGGAAGTTGAGGTACAGAGAGGTTAGGAAACGTCCCCAACTTATATAATGTTATAAACCGATGTTACCTCAATTAGAACAAAGAAAAAGGGGAGGGGGAAGGAACTTGACCGTGGTCATAGAGTTGGACTTGAACTAAGGCTTCTGGCTTTCATTTTTTTCTTGTGTGCGTGTTCCTGGGGACGGCTATACTCTTCACTGTTATGTGGTAAGTTGGTGGGACAGAGGAGGATTTAGGCAGATGGGGGAACTGGAGCAAAGGAATAGGTCACCATGTCCCCTGGCATACCTGGTGATGCCCTGGCATACCTGGTGTATTTCGCAATGCACCAAGAGTGCACTCTCCCTGTCTCCATGACCTTCTTCCTTTTTTTTTTTTTAATAAATTTATTTATTTTTGTCTGCGTTGGGTCTTTGTCACTGCACGCGGGCTTTTGCTAGTTGCCGTGAGCAGGGGCTATCTTCGTTGCAGTGTGTGTGCTTCTCATTGCGGTGTCTTGTCTGTGTTGCAGAGCACGGGCTCTAGGCACACGGGCTTCAGTAGTTGTGGCGCATGGGCTTAGTTGCTCTGCAGCACGTGGGATCTTCCTGGACCAGGGCTCGAACCTGTGTCCCTCGCATTGGCAGGCAGATTCTTAACCGCTGTGCCACCAGGGAAGCCCCTCCATGACCTTCTGAGATATCATTCTGATCATTATCCCCACTGTACAGTGAGGAAATAAAGAACCTGAAAGGTAAAGGGACTTGCCCAAGGCCTCTCAGCTGTGCGTCTGCATTCCAGAGACTCCATGAAGTTTCTCTGGACGAGGAGACACATTTTACTTTCCAAGGGGCTGGGGGAATAATTCTTATTGTTTGGATGGGGCTGCCAAGGGGCTGGGAGTGGGAGGGAGTTGAAGCCAGGGATGGTCCCAGGGCAGATTCAGGCTTTGGAGAAGAAGGTAAGAGGACCTGAGGACGTCACCAGGGGTGGAAGAAGCCTGCATTGGTGGATTCAGCTGATCCCCCTGGGCTTGGGGAATGTGACAGGAGCCCAGCAGAGGCATGTCAGCAGCCTCCCACAGTCTGGCTTCCCCCAGAATCTGTTGGAGCAAAGAATTCCCGGTGGCTCCAGGGCTGGGAGGAGGAGTTTGCAGCAGGCCCCAGCTTGCAGGGGCAGAAAAAGCAGCTCCTGGGGCCAGCCTGAGAGGAGTGGTCTGGTGGTTCTGTGGCAGGCATGGTGGGAAGTGGGAGGGATGGGACCTGGGCAAGGATCCCATGCCCCCACTCACACTTAGTCCTCTGCCCAGCCCCACGCACTGAGGCCCTCCACCCCAAAGAGAGTGGGAGCATCAGGCTTGGGGAAGGGGTGGTCAGGCAGAGAAAGGAACCACCGAGGGGAGAGCCCCCCAGTTGGCGAGGGGAGGCCAGTGCCCTGCTCCCTGGCAACCTCCAGTCTGAGGAAGAAGCACTAGTCCTGATGGGTCAGGCAGATCAGGACAGAAAAGGTGATCGCGGGCATAGGCTTCTAGGCCAAGGGGACTCCTGAGCAGAGAGGGGAAGGAATGATGCCCTCCAGGGAGCCTCACGACTGGAGTGGGATCGTCTAGATGCCATGCTCCTGGCCTCATGATGTGGCCTGTATGTTATTCAGCAGCTTGACGTGCGGAGAGGGAGAGAATGGGGGCTCCAAGCCAGAGTGGAAGTCCTCAGGCTGGCCGAAGGACCCGACCCAAAATTCAACTGAACTCTGAAAGGGCATGGTTCTGATGAAGCTCGGAGGAATATATTCCACAGAAAGTAGAACCGTCCCCTGGAAATGAAGTGACCTCTCCATTTTGGGGCCAGAGACACTGAAGGCCTGGCACTGCGCAGAGTTGCATCAGAAACCTTGGTGTTTGGAAGAAGCTTGAAGGCAACTCCTTTCCCTTCCTGGGCTGGCAGACACGTCTCCCAGGATGCCACTGGGGCTGAGTACCTTAGAGACATCAAACTATGGGGACTGAAAAGAGCTGCAGAAGGCATCCACTCTGGTGGGAGAAGCAAAGCCCTGTACTCCGGGAGCCTCCAGTCTGATGGGAGAGACAGGCTGTGCTTTACAATGCCCCAGACTGGAGTGGAAAGTGGTGGTGGATACACATCAACCCCTTACACACACACACACACACACACACACACACACACACACACACACACACACACACACGATTTAGGAAGTGAAATTATCTAAGCTTCAGAGGGGGTTACACAGTAAGTAGGAACCAAAGCAGTGCTTTCCTCACCACCCTGTGACCCCTGAGATCCCTCCTCCTTGAGTTGCTGGCAGGGCAGGGGCGCAGAGGGTTCAGTGGAGCCCTCCGAGAGGACAGCCTCTGGGTTTCTCTGCCAGGGCTGGAATCTATGGCTACGTCTGGGAGCCCCAGGATGTGCCAGGAAGGGCTGGGACGGGAGCTCTTGCTGGAGCTCAGGAAAGGAAGCAGGCAGGGCTTCAGGGAACAAAGAAAATAAAGTTCTAATAAAATTATCAGGTTCTTGGCCATTCAGTCTCTCTCCCCAACTGCTTACCAGGGAAATATTCTCAGAAAATAGGAGATGGACAGCCAGGAAAAGGGGGTGGGAACGAGAAGGGAGCGGCAGAAGCTCACACACAGGGAAGCCAGTCTGTGCATTTCTGGGGATGTTTCAGTCTATTTTCGCATGTGTTTAAGTCCCTGGGCATTTCCTCTTGGTTCATCCCTTTGTGTTGTGCTTCACTCTGTGAATACATAACCTGGGAGTGTACCTCTCTGTATATGTCCATGGACAGCCATGGAAGGTTTCCTGTACACATGCTCACGTGTGTCTCACATGCAGCTCTGCCCACTCCACGTATGCTGGTGTGTGTGTGCGTGCACTTTGTTCTATGGCAATGTGTGTGCCCTTATGACGTCCCTGTGCCTGGGTCCTTGCATCTGCCCGTCTCTGTGCATTTGTCCGGGGCCTTTGTACTTTGAGGTTTGGGGTAGAAGAAACTTTAATTCCCCCCCTTTTAACAAATCCGAGCTGGCCAGGAAAGGGGGAAGGGGAGGCATGAGGAGGCAGCCACTTTTCTCTCTAACTTTTTTCATCTTGGAAGGGGAGAGACAGCCGTCGCCCAGGGACTCGCTGATAGGATTTCTCCCTGGCTGTCCCAGGTCCAACAGCAATGCTACTCAGAGAAGGGGTGGGAGAAAGGGCTGGAGAAGGGGGAATAGAGCTGAAGGGCCCCTCCTCTTCACTCCTCCTTGGCATGGGAGAAGCCAGGAAACGGATGGGAGAGAAGGGAAGATATGAAAGAGAAATACTTTAGGGTCAGTGAATTTTTCTTTTCCACCCTTATTGTTAAAACATTACTCATCTCTTGGAACAGGGGATCCCAGGTGAAGGGGGACCTTCGACCCTTGAAAACCAGGTACTTTGGGAACAGGGTTCAGAGGAGTTTTTGCAGAGGTCTGAAGCCCATCCCCACACACTGGTCCCAGCCTCCTACCTTCCACACCAGTCCCCTCTAGGCACCATGCCCACCTCCACCTCCTCCCAGGCCCAATGAGCCCTGGCAAAGAAAGAGTCATCCCAGGTGCATTAGGGGTGGGACACACCTGCAACACCTTCCTTCTCTGAAGGAAGAGGCTTCAGTGGTCCCAAGGACAGAAAGCTGGGAGGAGATCTGCCACCACTACAACGGCAAGAGTTGAGGTTAGATGCCAGACAGAACTAGAAAGCTATTATCAGATCAGGGGAGGAGAGAGAGTGGGTGTATCATTACCTCCTTGGAAGCAAGAAGTCAGTGTATGTCTTCTCTGGCCCTTCCCCGCTCTACCCACATCCTTTATAAGTTCTGGGGAAGTCCTTGATCTCTAAGGCCTCATCTACACAGGCCTCAGCTACCCGGATAGCATTCCATTGACTCTGGATACAGTCCCAGAGGCAAGTTCAGGCATCCAAACTCAAGTGAGGCTTGGAGCTGAGTAATCAGCTGCTAGGGCTATGCAGACATTTTGTCCGGGGAACAGCCAGCTCCGCACCCCACCTTGCAGGGCAGATGTGTGGTGGGGGAGGGGCGGTCTGTCACTCGGTCTTCCCAGCCCCCTCCCACCACTGCAAGCTCCCTCTTCCCACCTGCAAGTAATTTGGCCAATGGGAGGGCAGTTCAGATGGCAGTGTGGAATCCCTCTAGATCTGTGTGTGCTTGGTGGGGAGGGGGCCGACTCCTTCCCCCCAGACCCAGTGTGCCCTTCTCCTCTTCACAGCGGCAAATTACTTGTAATTATCTCGCATCGAGAGCCTTCAGGAGCTGCTCCCAAAATTGCTTTAATTGAATTAATTGAATCTCATTTTGTTGGGGGAGAGATGGGGGACATGTCTTAAAATAGCACGTGGGGAGAGGGCAGGACAGCTCCCAGTCAGCTTTCCTGTGGCTGAGACCCGCGCAGGTGAGAGAGTGGGCTCCAGGCTCAGCTGCTTCTAGATCCCGGCACTTTTGCATTTAGGTCCTCGCCTGTGTCCTGCTCTCAAAGGTGATGACCCGGGATGTGTGGCGTTCTCTAGTCTCCAGCCCCTTTTCTCCTCCTTGCCCTGAGGAGGCAGGTGGGCTGGAGGCAGGAGGTGAATGGAGGCCGTGGCAGTATGAATTCAGCATCGCTGTGACCTCTCCTCTTCGATAATCATACAGCAGCTATGAACACCACTTATTAAGTGCTTACTAAGCTCCAGGTACCATGTCAAGCATGTTACAAGCACCATCTCATTTCATCATCACAACCGCACTGGGAAGCAGGTCCTATTAGTGTTCCCATCTTAGGGGGGAGAGAAAGGAGGCGGAGAGAGAGGTTAAGCAACTTTCCAAAAGTCACACAGCAGAGCAGGACTCTTTGGAGGCCAAAACCCCAGTTCTAAACCATTCAGTAGTGTCCCCCCTGCCTTACTGACCCAATTTTCCCAGAGGGGTGTCCTCACAGGAAGAAACCACAGCCTCCCTTTCTGCAGCTCCAGTGGTTTGTGGGAAGGGAATGGGGTACCTCTTCCACTGGGGTTCATTTCCATCAGCAGTCAGGAGCCCAGGGAAACTGGACCAGCTCCCAAGTGGACAAGGGTTCCTGTTTCCACTGAAAAGGGAGGATGGATGGGTGTAGGGAAGAGGGGGCACCGTCAGCTCAGCTGGCCGCTGGCTGGAAGAGTAATTACACTCCTTCTGCTACTTAAGTTTACAATCTGGGCTGTTGTTTTAACGATGCGACTCTTGTCGGGCTGTCCAATTAATCTCGCCTTTGGAGGTTTTCCGAGATGGAGCGGTAGATCTTATCTCAGGTCTGTGGAAAGAAGAGTGTGCAACCTGCCGTGGGAGGGAACAGCTGCCTTGAGGACCTGTGGCCTTCAGAGAAGACCCAGAGGAGGAATCTGGGGCTGGGGCTACCGAGAGAGCCGGTGGAGATGGGGTGGGTGGCGAGGGGCAGGAGAAGGCATCGGTGGGAAGAGGAAGGCGTTTCTCTTCCTGGCATCCTCATTCCTCACTGCTCCTAGAGCTTGTCTTTGACCCACCCTGTGCCATTTGCCACCCCCAGGAGACCCCTCCATGTATATTTTGGGGAATGGGGGTGGCCTAGGAGGGGCTGATTGCAGCCCTTTTGAGGTGGGGGGCTCCCACTGACTCTCATAACCCCTCTCCCCTACATAAGACTCCAATTTGGGCTCCTCTGTGGCCAGCCTGGGTTGGTAGAAGTGCCCGGGTGGGCTTTCCAGTTTGCTTGGGGACAGGTTTAGGTAGTAAGATGGAAGCTTGACTTGGGAGCTTCTAGTCTGGAACTGGAGGCCCCTCCCCCAAGGCCTCGGGCCAGGCTGGGCTGGATTCCCCGAATTATTTGCAGCCCCTGTCCTCAATCCCCCTGCTGCTGGGTGCCAGGTGCGCGCATGCGTGCGTGTGCGTGTGCGTGTGTGTGTGTTGACTATGCCCTCACTGCCCTCTGCACTTCCCTTAGCCTGCCACTTCACACAACTGGCTCGTTATTGTCTGGCCTCTGTTAGCCCACAGGGTCTGCCTAGGTCACCTTGATATCCCCAGGATCTAACACAGAGCAGCGGCTCTACAAATGTTCGTTGGATGGAGAAGTCCAGTTCCTTCTGGGGTTCTCCTTCTCCTCTCCTTCCTGCTCCCCCTTCCACTAGGTGAATTGGGGCCTTTCCACCCCAAGGAGCTCACTTCTCCCAGGGGAGGACTGGACTGGGTCAGTAGGTGTGGCCTCCCCCAAGATGAGCAGGGGCTCTCCCTGGGCTGAAGGTGGGCACAGGGGGCTGTGAGGCGCCTGGCTCCCTCCAGAACTGGGCCAGGAGAGAATTTGCTGTGAGGATCACTCAGACTTTGATCATTCCCTGTATTAGCATCTTCTGGTTTCACACTGGAGTGTCTGAAAATATGGATATTACTAGAACATTCCAGAGCTAGAACCGGATAGCCAGTTAGTGGTAGAGGAGGATCCAGTGCCTCTGGTTCAGTGCTGGAAGGGTCAGATGGGAGAGAAGAGAAAGCTGAGCAGAAGTCATGAGATGAACGTACCTCAGAGCCAAGGCCCAGGTTTCTGTACAGACTTTACTCTCTGGATGTTTATATATGGGGGCTGGTAAGAGCCTGGGGGGCTGCTAGTCAGACTGGTTATAAATACGAGCAGTTCTATTCGACAGAGACAGCTGTGAGGAGCTAAACTGCTGGGCTCACCCCACCTATTTGGGGGCATCTCTACCTACACTTGTCCCCATTCTCCCCAAAGCGTTACCCTGCTGGCTTCCAGAGAGTGTGTGCATGTGGGTTTGTTTAGCTATTAGGAATAGGAATCAGACTCCTAATAATAAATACTCATTGAACTAGATGGGTAATTGGGTCCATTATCTACTCATAGTGGGTAGACATGGGGAAAAGGGGCTTTTTTAGGAAGAGGGTAAAAATTACCCATAGGTGCACAAAACTCTACTCCACCCCATCTACATCATAGGATGGTGAGTAGGTGGATCAGTTATGGGGGGAAAATCAGGAAAAATCAGTGGGTGGGTCTCGACGGTGGTCAGCTTGGAGACTCTGGGTGTCCACTTCACTCCTGCTTTTACACACCCGTGAGTTGGGCAGGGCCCAAGGCACACAAAGGGAAAAAACACTCAGTGTTTGTTGCTGGTTGAACCCCAGGCTGTGGTGGGACTGCAGTCCTTTCAAGGAGGAGTGGCAAGACTAGGGGTCCTGGGAAGTCTGAACTCCAGCCAATGAGTCTCTCGCCAGAGCCTCTGACCAGCCGGAGGGAAGGTGTCCAGTCCTTGGTGGTGGTGGGGGGCAATGGCCAAGGCTGTCTGGGTTATGAGGCAAGGAGGAAAGGACTCCACCCCATCCTTTTTCTCCTCTACCTCCTCCTCCTCCTGAGAAAACCCATCTGGGTCTGGCTTCCTCCTGGCCCAGGAGGGGTGCAGGTGGGCTGGGTCCTGCCTGGGCACTAGAGGAGGGCTGGGAGCCTGACCTGCACTTCCCCAGATTCACATCATCTGAGGTGGAGCCAGGACATCAGGGGAGTGATGCTGATACCAGGCTCCGAAGTTGTTGCCATAGGCACTGGTGGGCAGGGCCCCTGCCTTGGGTAGATCCCAGGGGGGTGGAAGGGGTGAGGAACAGGGAGACAGGGAGGGGGACCTCCCAGGGAAGTCCCCTTCCTGTCCCCCAGAGTTCTGCTTCAGGAGCTTCTTGTACTTGGAACGTTTGTTCTGAAACCAGATCTTTACCTATGGGGAGAAAAGAGGAAAGAATGGAAGGTCAGGAGTGTGCCTGTGGAAGGGAGTGACGAAGGGAAAGGGACCCAGCAGGAGGGAGCCGTCCTGGGAGAAGAGCAGAAGTTGGGAACATTCGCTCCAGCCCTCCATAAGCCCCTGAAGGCCCTGAGTTCCTGCATCTGAGTTAGAATACAGTTCTCCCAGTCTGGGTACCCTCCTCTACACCCTGAATCACTGCCCTACCTCCCCCGCACCCCCGCACACACCTTTTAACACATTCCCCCAATTTACTGGGGGCCAGCTAGAACTGTGAAAACAGGGCTTGGGGACTCATCAGTCGTTCACACCTGAGGGTGAGTTCCCAGAGAACACACTTGGGGAGGGTTAGCATGCAGGAAGGATGGGACTGGCCCCACCTGTGTCTGGGTGAGGCCAAGCTGCGCGGCCAGCTGGGACCTCTCGGGCAGAGCCAGGTACTGCGTGTGCTGGAAACGCTGGTTCAGGTGCTGCAGCTGCAGACTCGAATAGATGGTCCTCGGCTTCCGGAGCTTCTTGGTCGAGGCCTGCGGGCGCCGCTCCGAGGGCTCCGGGGACAGCGGCGGCTTCTCCGAGTCTGGGGGGCGGCCCGAGACGATGTGTGCACGCATAGAGGGGCTGACGCGCCGTCTCACGGCTCATCTGCATCTCGTTTGCATTCCGGCCACGGGTTAGCAAAAACTCGGGCTTGGGGCTCGGCCCTTCTCTACCTTCCGCTCCACCCTCCTTTCAAACCCCACACGTCCACTGTGTGCCACGTGGGACTAGCCGCAGTTCTTGCCCTCAGGGAGCTCCCACTCTTAACGCTCCTGTGACCCTAAGGGGGACAGCGTCACTGGCCGGAGCGAGGGTCGGGGCGGCGCCCAGCGGCGGGATGACAGAGTTCAGCCGCGTGCGGTGACGCCAGCTTGGGGCGGGGCGGGGAAGAAGGGCTGGGTCGAGGGCTGGGCTGAGGCCAGGAGAGCACGGGGGAAGGGCGTTCCGGATGGGGGGGAACTCAAAAGCATTGTTCGGAGACCCGAGACAGTGTCTGCGTGGCAGCCTCCCCGCTGCCGGAAGAGGGGTGGTCAGAGGGGCCCGGCGAGTGGGCCTTGAACGCCAGGATGAGCACCCTTCCCAGCTTCAGAGTATGGAAAGTGCCCCAGGGTTTGCCATCACCTCCCCTATTGTAAGGGCCTCCCTCTCCGGAGGCACAGCCTCCAGAAAAGTGACCATCTCTTCCATCCGCCAAGGCTGGCTGGCTAGAGTAGTGGCTTTCGGGGGCCCTAGAAGCCCGGTGGTGCAAGGCAGCCCCCTCCTCCGCCCGGCCGCACCCACGGAGGGGTTCCCGGCCAGCACGGAAGGTGACCGGGGTTCGGAGAGAGCGCAGCGCCGGCAGCGCAGGCCCTCTGGGTCGCTGCTGGATCGCGCTTGCGGTGCCGCCGCGGGAGATCTGGTCACCTCCTGCCTCCCGGCCCAGCCTCTCGAGGAATCTCGGTCTGGGAACAGCTCGGCCCCGGGATGGGGGTGGGCGAGGGGTTCCCCTCTTCCGATCCGGGAGGCCCCAACTACGCCACTCTACGGGGACATTGGGACCATTCGTGTAGAGAGCAGTGTTGGGGAGGACGGAGCGGCCGAAATGCCCGCGGGCTTAGGGTTCGTTGCATTCCTCGCAGGGCTGCCGGCCGACCTCAGTCGACAGAGCGCTGCGCCCGGGTGCCCAGACGCAGCGGGGGTCCGACCGCGTCCCCCACCCCCTTCCTCCGGTCGGGCTCACCCCGCACTTCAGGTTCCACGCCCTCGACCGGCCGCGGTGACCCTGTGCCTTCACCTCCCCCGCATCCCTCACCCTTGGCCTCAGGCGCTGCGGGCTTCTCAGATCCACCCCCCTTGACCCCCGCCTCAGCCAATTCCCAGAAAAACCGTTGGGTTTCCGCTCCCGCCCGCGCCTGTCGGGCCTCCCCTGCTTAGACCCGGCTGCTCGCCGCCCCGGCGACCACTCGTGCCTCTCTGGCTGCGTGAAACAATTCGGACCGTGAGGCAGAGCTAGCGGGGAGCCTACCCCAGCTGCTAAGCTCTCAAAGCCCTCCGCGCCCTAACTCTGCCAGCAGACACCCCCCCACCCTTCCCAGTTCCTTTCCCGACAGCTGCTTTCTCCACAGCAGTTGCAGAAGTCACGACTGGATCTGCCCAGGTCTTGATTCAGGAGCCCAAGGGCCTCCCTTGAACCATAGCGGCACCTGCCTGCTCATCGGGGTGGTGGCACGCAGCTCACTTGGAGCCAAACCTCTCCCTGAGGCTGGGGTGGACAAGAGTGGCGGCAAAAGGAAGACCCCCCAAGCCCTCTCTCACACCCCAATCATTTAATCTAGAGTGAGCCCAATGCCCCAGTTTCAGTAGGTAAATGCTATAATCTAATCTCAGGACACGTGTGGTTTTCGTTGGATCCGGGGAACCTTTGTAAAGGAAAGGAACCCTCCACTCTCTTGTCCTTAAACCAAGAAAAGGGAAGGCAAGAGTGTAGAAGACAGGATTGAAAATACCAACCCCAATTCCAAGAATTCTCTTAAGGACAAAGTTATCTTATTCTCACCCCACTAAACAGACACACACGCACACACAAATGTACCACATCAGCATATACTGAAGAGAAGAGGCCAAGGGATTCGTTTTTTAGAAACTAGATCATTTGTAGAAACACCCCCCCCAACTGCTCCTCTTCCGACCACAGACCCAGAAGCGGGAAAGAGGCAGCCCCAGTTCTAGCACAGAAGGCAGTTAACTTTTGGGGGCTTTGAGGAAGTGCCCTAAAATCCTCTTTTCTGGCTTCATGCAGCGAAAGCCAATGTGCAAGCGCCAAGCCTGGAAAACAGTCTGTGTCCTTGACCCGTGCACACCCTTTCTTTGGACCTCAGTTTGCCCATCTCTACATTCAGAAGCTCCTAAATCTCTAGGGTCGCTTCTGGCTCTGATGTTTATGAGCTCATGTGTCTCAGCAGAGCAACAAGGGAAGGGAGGGAGACATCTTGGTCCTGGCTGAGTCCCTAAGTCACCCAGTGGATGTGCATCCTTAGAGGAAACTGTGCCAGGGACAATGGTGGGGGTAATTAGGTGGGGACAGGGAGTGCAGGGGAACTGAGCTCTAAACCCAAGCCACTACAGATGGATGTATGTACTGTGTTGCATGGGTACAGCCTGTGCAAGGCCCAGGACCAGGAAGACAGGCCAGCTCCCTGGCTTCTTTGAGGCCTTCCAGTGAGCACTTTCTTAGGAGCTCAAAGGTGCTCCAGGCAATGTAACTGGGGCCTGACCTACCCCAAAGGCAAGGGGCGGAGATAACAGGAATGGCCAGTTCCTTTGGCTGGAAGGCTGAGACCTACTAGGAGAGGCTGCCTGACCCACCTGTGGCTGCATTCTTAGAACAATGGGTAGTAGGATTTAGCCCCACATCCTACCAGGTCAGCTTTTGGTCTCGGTCTGGTACATTCGGGTGCCACCTGGGGAGAGGGGGAGGGGCCCCGAATAAACCCCCACTTCTACTGCCCTCCAGCTGGGACCTGATTTCTACTTATCAGGCTGTGGCTTGAGCACTGCTTTCTGAGACAAGAACGCGCAGAGGGGCGACATGGAGGAGAGAAGGCGTGCATGATGGAGAGAATCCTAGGGAAGGGGCTAGGCACCTACACCCACATCTGGATTGTTTCAGTTTTCCGTTATAAGTAGGTACACAACCCCGCTGCTCCAAGGGGGTGGGGTAGGGAGCCCTGCCACCCGCCTTCACATAACTGCAAATCGAAACCAGGTCGGTCTTGAAAGGAGACCTAGATCAACTCGCCCCCGCCCCTCCCCCCTGTCTCCCGCCCCATCCCTTCGCCCTCCCCCCAACCCCAGATCCCGTGGAATCTGAGTAAGGTCTGAATCCCGCCAGCTGCGCCCAACCAGGCGAGGGCGAAGTTCAGGGGCTCACTGGAGCAGGACCCCGGAGGTGGGAAGAGCCGCTGCGGCCGTACTTACCTGGCTCCCACTCTTGATGAGACTGCTGAGACGGCGCCGTGGGTAGCTGGCAGGGCAGGTAGGAGTCTCCGGGGGTCGCCGGCCCAGTGTAGGGATAGGGCAGGACGTGGCCATACGGCCCAGAATAGGGCAAATCGGAGGCGGCTGCGGTTGCGGGGGACAGGCCAAGCTGGTAGGCAGCCACTACCGATGGGACGGGGGCGATGTCCGGGAAGACGGCTTTGGAGGCGTCCGGGCCAGGGAGCGGGCAGGGCAAAGAGGTCATTGCGGCCGGGGCCGGGGCCGAAGGGCCTAGGCCATGGCCCCGCACGGAGTCCGCTCCCTCCGCCAACTCTCTCTTTTCGGAGCCTCGGGCGTTGGAGCCTCGGGCGTTGGAGCCCCCAGTCAGCCTCCCCCACACTTATACCGGGGAAAGTGTCTCTCTGCGCCTCATCCAGCGGAGAGCGCGCGCCTGGGAAAGGGGTTCCGGGGGGTGCCCCCCATGGCTTTTCCCCTCCCCCCTAAATCCATGCCCCCCCGCCGCCCCCCCCCCCGCTCGCTCTTGGCTTCGGTTCCCGGGACCCGACGGGGTCCCCGCCCACTTAAACGCCGCGGATTGGCTACCACGCGCGGTGACCTCATGGAGGGCTGCAGCCGGGGCCCGCCCCTCCGGGGCAGCCCTGGGTAGGGAAATTCAGAACCGGGAGATGGGAGGAGAGCGGTGCGCACGGCCCAGGCCCAGCCATCTCGGGATCAGCTCCGAGAGGGATGCCGGGGTTGCAGGGCGATTGGGGCAGTCCGATCATAACCGCAGAAACGCAAGGAAGTTGACAGGGCCGCGAAGCCTTGGCGGAGGCGCTGCGGCTGCGGGGGCGCAAGGAACCTGCGGGCGCGCTCTCCGACTCTGGGGGATCTGCGCGGCGGTTGTGATCCCGCCGCCACGGACCTGCAGAGGAGTCGAGAGCAGCCGGCCAGCCCCGCAGCTTATTCAGCGCGTCGGAATGCGTCGCTGCCGAGCGCCGGCAGTTTGTTGGTAAACAGACGCCGGGTCGGAGGCGGTACCGCCCGGCGCCCAGCCGGCCTGCACGCGCGCGGCGCGCACACCCCCGCAGGGCGCCCTTGGCCTGGCACGCTGCGACCGCCGCGATTGAGCCTCACCGCCCCTGTCGCTTCCGCTTCCGGCAGGGGCCAGGGTTTGGTTGCGACACCGCAGCTCCGCAGGCCCCCGAGGCCGAAGGAGGGGTCCGCCGTCTGAGCTTCTGCCAGTGCGGCGCCCCGCCTTTCCTGGCGCCGCTTGAGGCTGAAGCCTCGCACGAAGCCGGACAAAATCCGAAAGCGGGAGTCAAGTCCAGTTTGATGGCTCCTCGGAGGGCGTAGGAAATACGGCAAGCCGGGCTCCGTGGCCAAACCTTCCCATCTGTGTACAGGGCTTTCCTCTAAGATCTTGGTGGGTGGGTGTCTCTGTGGCCACAGATACACAACTACACAGAGACTCCATTCAAATACAACAGATACACTAGCGTTTACCAGCACACAGGTGTCTACAACGATGTTCACGTTAGCATCCCTCCATGAACAGAGGTTCATGTGTGGATCTGCAGATGCAGAGCACGGACTGTGATGTGTACACACCTACGCACCCAAAGATGAATAGCAACACCCCTGAATAAAAGCACTGTGGTTGTCTTACACAGACCCGCAACAGACCCAAACTGTTGGTGCACACTCTAAAATACAGAAAACCCAACCATATAAACATGTATGTACTTGTATGCATCTTAGGAGACACCAGTCCACACACATTTAGGCTGCTCCATGTTAGCGGACAGTTACCCCGCCCAGAAACCTGTCAGTCCTCACAGATTCACCAACAGACTCATATACAAACCCTCTGTCACTTGAATGTGCAGATAATTCATGTTTGTACACACATGTGCTCTCGTTATCAGGGTGCAGCGTGAAGGCAGCAGTCTTAGAATTGGGGAGTAGGAGAGGACAACAGAGAAAGAGGGAAGCTTAGAAGAGTAAGAGAAGGCACTGGGGGGTGGGGGTAGCCAGGAGAGACAGAGAGATTTGAAAGGGTGTGCAGTCAAGTGTCCCGAGGGAAGGAAGAGCAAGTCGGCATCAAATTGGATGCCCTGCTGGAACGTATAGAGATGAATTTTTCCAAGAAACCACTCCTCCGGCACCTGACTCTGAGTTCTCTCACCTGAAGTCTTGGGGCTTCAGGAGAAGGAACTCTGTGAGGGAGCCCCCTCCCTGGATATCTGGAACCCACTTCCCTCTCATCCAACAGGGTGTGCAGGGTTTGCATGGTTGAGAAATGCTATTTCCACGTGGGATCACCTTTCCCCCTTTGTTACCCAACTCTAGCCATGCCACCACCACCTCCTTAGAGCTGGGGCTAAGAACTTACAGGGATATCACCTTCCAAATATTCCTTCCTGCCACCACCATTTTCCTCTGGAGAGAGGCGGCCACACAACAGTACCGTGATGGGTTTCAAGGACTGCATTTCAGCATGCGCCAACGGAAGAGAACGCTCTTTGAGGTGGGGTGGGCTGTCAGGGAAGCTTTCACAAAAGAGGTGCTTTTGAGGTGGAACTTAAAGTTTGGGTTGCAGGACTCTTCCTCCCAGGGCCATGTACACAGAGTCCTTTCCATGCTAGACCTAGCAAGAAAGGACAGGGTCAGCTTTTCCAGAGGCCCCTAAAGCAGTGACTTCGGGCATCCTCCAAAGCCAGGCGACCCATAGTGAGAGCATCTCCTAAGCTCAGGGGGCGTGGCTGAACTCATGCAGGATCTTCACCTCCACGTACCAGTAGGAAACATCCTGCAGCCCTCTAGAAGTTATGAAGCACACTCACAACATACAAGCCTTGTGTATCTTCACCAAAAACCTGTGAAGTGAGTACTGTTATTATCCCCAGTTTACAGATGAGGAAATCTCTGCTTCCATCACCACCTCCCTCTTCAGGGCTCCCTCTTCCCACATGCTGGAGGGTGTGGGGCTGCGACACCTCTTTGGGAAACTTCGTGGTCTCCTCGGATGCAGAATCCCCAGGGAGTGGTCCCCTCCAACAGGTGCCACATCTCACCAACTTTGGAGACCGGAGGGGCAGTGGGGAAAGGTGGAAGGGATAGGCACGGGGGCTAGGAAGGGCTGTAAATCTGAGTTTGATCAGAAGGAAGGGAGGGCGAGACTGAGAGGCCTGAGGCCTGCGTTCCCATCCCAGCTCAGCCACGAGCTGGCTGGCTGTGATAGCCTGGGTCAGCCATTTACAGTCTCTCAGACTTAGTTTATCCAATAAAATGAGGGAGCTGCGCTCAAGACCTCCAAGCCATTGTCATTTGCTTTAGAATGAGTTGCAAAACCCAAAATCCCAAAACGTAATAAAACCAAGATGAAGGAGAAGGGGGAGTTGGAGGAGGGGAGGAAGGAAGGCAGGCAAAACATAGGAACTGTCTCCTGTCACTACCAATACCTCAACCTGCTGCTTGTCACAAAAGCCAGAAGTGGCTCTCCCAGCTCTTTCTCACGCGGGTCTTCTCCCTTAGCGAAAAGGGGCCAGCTTGGAGAGCCCCAGCACCGAAGTGAGGGGCTGGGAGCCGACAGTGGGGCGGGGTCCCGAGTGGGGGACACGGCGCCGCTGAGGTCTGGGGAGTCAGCCGTGAGTGGACGCGAAAGATCCGTGCGGTGCACGGTGGTTTGCAGGCTCTTCGCAGCCGCCCGGCAAACGCAATCCCACCCGATTCGGTATTGATTCTTGGCTCAGAATAAGCGCCCAAGGCGGTGGGACGTATGCCTCGCTTGCAGTTCCCCCGAATTCGGACTCTGCCCTGAAGACGGGAGCTCCATCCGAACGAGTGCCCCTTCCCGACACCCCAAACACCTGGTGGGTTCAGGGCTCACAGCACAGTCCCTGGACTCGGTACCGGACGGACTGCGCGCTTCTGAGCAAAGTGGGGGGCGTTTCCGAGGGGAGCCGGGCGTCGGGTCTGCAACCTGGTGCAGGCTCTCCACGCAGCACCTGTGGTGCATCTGCCCTGGGGAGTAGTTTCCATCGCGATCCCGGTCCAAGGCCCTTGGAGGCCGTTGCGGGATTATCAGCTCCCTTTCTCCTTCATCCCACTCACTGACCCCCGAAGGAAATTTTAGTTTAGTTTCGTCTGTTCTCCGTGGAATTTAAGTACGATTTGTCGGGGCTCTCGTAGTAACTCGGTTTGGGGAAACTTTGTGAATAATTCGGTTTGGCGGGGATGGGGGGGATGAGAAATCCTCCCTCTGCTGGGCGGGGAGCGAGGTGGGTAAAGACCCCCCCTCTGTGAGGCCCGCGAGGCCGCGGAAGGGGCAGTCTGTAGAGGCTCGCGAGCCCCGCCACACACACACTCGGATCTGACTCTTCCTGAGATGTGGATGAATTATTGTCTCTTTTCTTCTTCGTGATGGAGCAGTGAATGAGCGCTGGCGCGGGCGGGGCGGCATACTGGCTCCTGAGGTCACTGCCCGCCCCGCCGCGCTCCGGGTGCGCTCACCTCCACGCTCCCGAGAGCTGTCTCTGGGATTGTCGTCCCCGCCTCATTTTCCAGATCACCTGGGAGAAGCTCCCAGGAAGGGGGAGGGTGAGGCCTTGGGGTCAGCGCCACCTCGAGGTCCGGGCATCGCTGAGCAGGCGGGCTCCGCACGAGGGTCTCCGGCTGGCTCGGTCTTCAGCCACTCTCCCCACGTCTTTGCTTTATTTCCAAATTTCTCACCCGCTCCGGGAAACGTCTTCAGCTGGGGTTTGACCGAGACGTTTAAAGTACACACATATATGAAGTCACCAAACACATAAAAAACAAAACAAGACAAAACCATTAACCACTCTTGGACCAAATAATTCCCTCCCCCCCACAAAAAAAGAAAACGGTTAACAACAACAACAACAACAAAAAATGGGGAGGTTTTGAAGATGCGTTAGAGGCGCTGCCCTCAGCGATGAAGGAGCCATGCTCCTGGCTTTGGCCCCGGCCCCGCGCGGGAGCGGGAAACGGCCGGCTGGGGAGCGCGGGAGTTCTGGGCGGGTGTCCCAGACCCGGTCTCGTCTGGCGGACAGACGGCGGGACGGCGCGCCGGATGCCCGCGGGGAGCGCGGAGAGCTGGCGGGAGGCCCCAAGACCAGCCCGGCTGCAACGAATTCGCGCGCCCGGAAAGAAGGCATCTCGGCCGGTTTCTCCAGACCTTTCCAGACCCCTGTACAGAAACTAGGGCGTTCCGCCGGTCTCCGTCGCCCGACCCCGGAGGGAAGCCGCTGGTAGGACGTGGCTGGAGGGGGAACGAGCCTCTAGAGAGCACCGACGAAGAGGGTGCGTGCACGGGCGCACACCGACACACACTCCCATAACCCAACAGCCGCAGCGCTCACCCCGCAGGCCACCACGCCACACCAGCAACACACACACAACCACCTCACGCCCACCACACAGGCACACGCACGTTACTCAGTCCCATCCCTCTGGACCCCTGGATCTGGCGGAAGGTCTAAGCAGTTGGGTTATTGGTTTCACTTTCTGACTCCGGGACTAGACCCTTTTCAGGTCCGGAGTGTTTTTCTTTCATAAGAAAAGGGTAGGTCCTGTCCCCGCGTCTCATCTGGGCTGCCGAGTCAGGGAGAAGCGGGACAGCCTTACCTCTGCTGGGCCCGGCCTGGGAGAATGAGGGGGATATTGCCTTGGGGGGTGGAGCGGGACCGTCACACGGTCGCCGCAGTCGCATCCGCACCCCCAAAGTGAGAGAAATAATCACAAGTACCAAAAATACCCCCCAAAACCAAACTCCGCAGCCTGGGTACCACTGCACTAGGCTCCAGGTGTCAGGCCTGGTGTGGGGGGAGGGTGGACGAGGTGGGAGGGTGAGAAGCAGCTCAGTCCCTGCCCCACTCTTCCCGGCTCTTCCAAACCCTGCCGCACCCGCCACAGCTAAGGGGAGCAGGGGCACGAAGCCGAGAGGAGGAGCCCGGCCCACTCCCATCTGTTCAAGGACGGGGAGGGGGCTCGCGCAGCTACTTCCGCCCACATCTACCCTCGTCGTCAATCACCCTCATTAATTCCCGTTGGAAAAGGATCACACACTAGAGGCTCATCAGCTGCTGCCTGGAAAAGGCTGGAGGACACAGAAGTGGGCAGAGAGGGGGAAGGGTTTGTTCTTGCGGGACGGGGTGGGGGCTGCACTGGTCGTGGCCTCCAAGGGGAGCTGAACTGAGCTGAGTTATCCTTTCCATATTCTGGGACCAGTTTGCCCCTCCCCTCCCTCCCCTCCCCTCCCTCCCCTCCCTCCCCTCCCCTCCCCTCCCCTCCTCTCCCCTTCCCTCCTCTCCCTCCCCTCCCCTCCCCTCCTCTCCCCTCCCTCCCCTCCCCTCCCTCCCTCCCTCCCCTCCCTCCCCTCCCCTCCCCTCCCCTCCCCTTCCCTCCTCTCCCCTTCCCTCCTCTCCCCTCCCCTCCTCTCCCCTCCCTTCCTCTCCCCTTCCCTCCTCTCCCCTCCCCTCCCCTCTCCTCCCCTCCCCTCCCCTCCCCTCCCTCCCCTCCCTCCCCTCCCCTCCCCTCCCCTCCCCTGAAGACTCCTCTCAGCTTGTGAGCTGACTGACCAGCACCTGTCCTGGCCCCACCTTGGCTGAAGGGTGGCTCCCAAACTCTGGGGGAGACAAGCCCTCCCCAGCCCAGGTTCTGGTTGGAAAGTGCCCCAGAACTAGTGGAGACTCGGAAGCTCAGCCCCACTCCCCAACTACCGGCCAACCCAATAGGGTACCACTACCTTAGTTGCTTTCCACAGGAAAGGGGTGGGGGAAGGCCAAGTAGTGGTTCTCTGACTGTGGGAGACACAGGGGGATCCAGATGGAGGCACTGTTCCTGAAAATGCATCTCAGGAACCTTCCGGAGCCTTTGGGGGATAAGGCGAGCTTGGGTTATCTGAGGCCCTTTGTCTTCGGTAGTGAACGCTTAAGTGTTTTCTTATTCCAGGCACGATGCTGAGCCCTTACATACATTATTTTGTTTATCACACAGATTCTGTGAGGTAAGCATCCGTATTATCCCCACTCTACAGAGGAGGAAATCGAGGCACAAAATGGTTGAGTAACTTGTCCAAGCTAGAATTGTAACCCAGGTCAGCTTGTCCTCTTAACTACCATGGAGTTGTCTTACCTGAAGAAGCGCCACTCAGCAAGGGCAAGAAGAAGGGCCGAGGAGGGAGAGGGGAGCCCAGGAGATGAGTGCCCTCTGTGGAATGGTGGTAGGAGAAGCAATCATGTCAATAATGCCTGAGAGTTCTTGTGGGCTTGTACACTACGCTTTAACATGCCTTTCCTCACTGAAATCTTCAAACAACCCTGCAAGGGAGTCCTATTACTATCCCTCATTTTACAGAAGACGACACTGAGGCACAGAAAAGATATGCGTAGGGTCTACACCCACTTGGTTGGAAGGCAAGGAAGAGATTCCACACCGTGGAGAGCCTCCAACGCCGCCAACCAAGAGCTTACGATGGGCCTGTGGACAGAGGGGAGGACCGAGATGGGAGCCGAGGGGCTTCCCAGGAGCAGCTTGGGTGTGAAGTAGGCTGGGAAGGGAAGGGTCAGGTGGCAGAGAGCCCAGTTAGGAGGCTGTTGCAAATGGGTCGTGTGTGAAGTGAGGAGGGTGGACCCAGAGGCTTGGTGGCAGGGGCGATGGAAAGGAGGGGACATGTGAGAAGCATTGCTCTAAGACAAACTCTGCTGGGCCTGGTGACTACTGTACGGGAAGAGGGTAGAAACAAGCAGGACTGTGAATTTCCAGGCCTGGGCAACCAGAGGAGCCTGGGGAAGAAGCCATGTGTTTAGTTCAGAGATTCAGGCATTTGATGGGTGGATGGACCATGGACCGACATTCTAGGTTTGGGTGCTCCAGTGGGCAGCCAGACATTCTGGTTTCCCTCCGTGCCTCTGCACAGGTGTATTTCCCCAGGGCCCTGCCAGGGTGCATGGGTGAAACTTGCATATATGCAGATGTATGCAAATGAGAGTGACCCAGCCTGGACCCAGAACCAAGAGCCAGGGGAGGAGGAGGGCTGCCCTAGCCCTGACTCACCCTCTGACATGCTGCCTGGAATGCCACCTCCCCAGCTGAGCTTCCTGCAACTTGGGGAACTTGCTCCTGGAATCATCCTAAGCTCAGGCCCAGAAGATCACGAGCCCAGAAGACTGGGGGTGCTGAGGTTGGGGACTGTCTAAATCAGAGTAAGGCTTTATTCTGAGCCCTCTTTGCCAAATGGCGGCAGGAGGGGAGAAGACAGGAAAAATACCTGGGTAATATGACCTTTATAAGCATAAACGCACATGGCAGTCCCTAAAGCATTTTCACGTCTATAATTTCCTTGGGGCCTCGTAGTAACTTGTGAAGTAGGTCGTTTATTAGGCCCATTTTACAGATGAAGACACTGAGGCCCATGTCGTGAAGTGCCTTGCCGGGGAAAACCTGGCTAATGTGTACAGAGCTGGATTTCCAGTCCAGGCCTCTGACTCAGTGCTCTTTGTACTGCTCAAGGTTTGGTGCTGTGTTGAGGGAAGGGGAAGCTAATTCTGGAGTCTGAGGCTTCTTTGGGGACCTGCTGACCCTCAAGTACCCAGATAACCTCTAAATCCTCTCAGTCCTCAAGAAGTTCTCGTTGAAGAACTAAGTCCTTGTTAGTAAGCTTTCATCTTTAGACCTTAGGTCATACCCCTACTGTCTGGCTGGACCACGTACCCCACTTCCAGCTCCTGCAATTCAGTACACTCTTTTTTTTTTGCGGTACGCGGGCCTCTCACTCTTGTGGCCTCTCCCGTTACGGAGCACAGGCTCCGGACGCGCAGGCTCAGCGGCCATGGCTCACGGGCCCAGCCGCTCCGCGGCATGTGGGATCTTCCCGGACCGGGGCACAAACCCCTGTCCCCTGCATCAGCAGGCGGACTCTCAACCACTGCGCCACCAGGGAAGCCCCAGTACACTCTTTTTAAGCACTTACTAGGTACGGCTCTGGGAAGGGCCCTGTGGGAGGTCAGCCTAGATCCCATCCAACAGTGAATTTGGCAACTTCTTGTATTAAAATGGTGATTAAAAATACAAAGAAGAGTGAATTAAAACACATATGCACACAGAGTTAAGGAATACTTAAAGCTAGGTACCCAGGTCCAGAAATAGGACTCTGCTAGCTCCCCAGGAACCCCGCTGAGTGACCCTTCTGAATTATAAGCCTTTCCTCCACCTGGGTATTCCAGGTTTCGTGTTATTCACTTCCCTGCTTTTCCTTAGTTTCATCACCCATATCTGCTTACTTTCACCTGTTTATGAACTTGACATGAATGGAATCACACTGTATATACGAGTCTTGCTTCTCTCAGTTGACAGTTCGTAGATTCTAAGACATCTTCCCGACTTCCCCATACTGTAAGCACTCCTCTGGCAGCATTGCTCCTCTCGGATGCTCTCGGGTGGGTTTGCTGCATGAGGGCAGGGATGGGGTCTTTTGCCTCCGGGAACACAGTATCCAGCACAGGCCCAGGCACATAATAAATGCTCAGTACGCAGGCACTGAATGAATAAGTGAAGATGAGTGAAATGGTGTACCTCTGTTTACATTAATGAGAAATCCCAGGGGCAGGGATGATATAGGAGGCCATAGGGTGACATTCAGGACTTAGGCTCCTGCCAAAAGGCCCCTTGTCCCTCCCTACCCTCCCACACTGCTCCTCAGAGATGAGAGGCTGTAAATGGCAGCATCTCCCTAGATCCCGGCCCTTTCTATGGCGCAGCCAGGAAGGCGCAGCCGCTTGGGAGCCAGGCAAATCTGAATTCTAATCCTGCCTCCACACCTTACCTACCTGGGCAAATAAAACTTCCCTGTGGGGACTTCCCTGGTGGTGCAGTGGTTAAGAATCCGCCTGCCAATGCAGGGGACATGGGTTCGAGCCCTGGTCTGGGAAGATCCTACATGCCACGGAGCAACAAAGCCCATGCGCTACGACTACTGAGCCTGCGCTCTAGAGCCCCTGAGCCACAACTGCTGAGCCCGCGTGCTGCAACTACTGAAGCCCGCGTGCCTAGAGCCTGTGCTCCACAACAAGAGAAGCCACCGCAATGAGAAGCCCGCGCACCACAATGAAGAGTAGCCCCCACTTGCCACAACTAGAGAAAGCCTGCATGGAGCAACGAAGACCCAACGCAGCCACAAATAAATAAATAAAATTAAAAAAAAATAAGAGTACTTGTAAAAAAAAAAACAACTTCCCTGTGCCTCAGTTTCTTCACCTGTGAAATGGACATAGTAATAAGCCCACCCTCACAGTGTTTTGAAGATTCAGTGAATTACTCAGACCCATAGTAGGCGTTTCTCATATGTTAGCTCCCCTTCCTCTTTCTGTTGTTTCCTTTAGCTCACCCACTGGGATGCGCCTGTCCTTAATCTACCTGGAAGATACCAGAGCCAACCTGATTATAAAGCTTTTGTTCCCAGAGGACCCGGTGATGGCTGGATGTGTCAATCCCAGGATAGAAAGCTCCTGCAGGGCAGAGACCCTGCCTTCCTCAGCTCCTGTCCTCGTGGCATCTGGCACTGTGCCCTGCATACAAAAGGTGCTCAGGACAGCTTTCATTCTCCAGCTAATCCCGGAGCCACCCTCAGCTCCTCCTAAGTACAGGGACACATGTGAGGGTCTGCCCCTCAGCGGCACATGGAATACTTTCCCACTGAGGATCTCAGCTACTCCTCCTCACCTGGTCAGGTGGGGCAAGTACAGCCATCCCCATTTCACAGACGAAGAAACGAATGCTTGGAGCAGCCCAGAGTCATGCCCAACATTGCACAACCAGTACGTGGAGGAGCTGGGATTGGAACCCCCGCCCTCTGACATTGAGGTTCTCTGGGGTTTTCCAAAGCAGAGATGACGGCAATCAAGGCTTAGAGAGAATTAAGGCAACCAGCCCCATGGAAAGTAGGCAGTGGGACGGGAGAATTGTCTGCAAAAGCGTGAAAGGCTTCAGACTGATTTTTGAGGCCAGAATACTGAGAACCAAATGGAAGTTGGAGGAATGAATATTTAGGTTCAATAGAAGGAAGACATTTTAGGTAATTAGAGCATTCCAAAGGTGGCACACTCTCCCCCTTTGTCTTAGACACCAACTCCTTCTGCCTTGTACGGAGCGATTCTTTCAGATCTCATTTCCTCTGTTGGAATAAGGCATTCTGGGGGACAGGCTCGCCTCCCTTTGAGTTTTGCCTCCTCCAACCTGCGTGCGTACAGTCCATCCTCAATAAGTATTTGGGAGTCCCCATGGTTGGAGGCATCAGTCAGAATCTGGGGGATGCTCTAAGATGTGGCTGAGAGCCTGGGCTCTGGAGCAGAGGGCAGTAGGTTTGAATCCCAGTTCTGCTGCTTGGAGAGCTGGCTTAGAATTTCTGATACTCGTTTTTCTCAACTGTAAAATGGAATTCATAATACCAACCATTAAAACTGTAAGGATCAAATGACATCCTGTATATGACTAGCAGAGTGCAGAGCACGTGAAAAGCTAATAATGCGGCTTTTTGATGATGTGTATACTTGAGGGGCTGCATCACAGGCTAGAGAAATGGGGCAGGTTCCCACCAATGTCCCTGCAATTTGACAGCATATGATTCTATTCTATGAGCATCAAAGGAGCTGAGTAGAAACCCGGAAGCAGATTGACTCAACGGAGGAAACTGGGTTCAAAATAAACAGAACCCCGATTCAGAGTCTCCAGGTACTTGAACTAGGACTTTTCCTACCTTGCCCTGCCTGCCGCCCTCTTAGGCAAGCCCCCAGGCCTGGGATTGGGACCCGGTCCTAGAGAACCTGGGCATCATTATCCCTGGGAAATGTACCAAGAGTCCCCAGACAGCGCAGATCACACTGGAAGCCCAGCCTCAGGCAGGAACAGGGTCCCAAAGTTCTGATTTGGCGTCACCTGCCCTAACCTTGAGCCCTTCACTGGCCCAAGCCTCTAAACCAGTAGATGTGGCCACCCCCAGAGGGTGTCTATGGCTTCTGAATACTGGGCACCCCAGGCTAGGAGAGGCCCTTGGCAGCCCCTGGAGTAGTTCTTGGCCTCCAGCACTGCTGCTTCTCAAAGTTTCATAGTCCTTAGAGCTGGAAGGCACCTTAGAAGTCCCCAGAGCCAGTGGGTCTGGAATTCTGGGATCAAGAAGGTCTGGACTGGACCTGGAAATCTGCATATCAATAAAATAACCCCTCCCCCACTGCCCACCACGAGAAGCTGATTTGGCCCAGCTCCCTTGCCCTTGTGTTACACATGGAGAGGCGGAGCCCGAGGAGGGATTTGACTGGTCCAAGATGACATGCTGGAACTGGAAGAAAGCCTGGTTCTCTGGACCCTAGTACAGGGTGTTCTCCACCCCAGCTGCCTGTCAAGGCTCACTCCCCCCGAGGTGATGAGGGGATGCTGACGCAGAAGTCTTTCCTGAGTCTCTCCCCCATGCCACCCTCAGAGGTTGTGTCAATTACACGAGAGCCGTTCACCCTCCTGGAAACGGCCACTGAGAAGAATGACATTGAAGAGTCTTGGACTTGCTGGGGGCCTCCCCAAGGCCGAGGCATGGGAGCAAGTTGGTATCCGGGACTAGATGCATAGAGGATCACACGGGCACACATTTGGAAATAGCCATTACGCTGGTGGGAAAGTTTGGTCTGATTTACAATAACCTTTCTCTTCACCAGCGCCCAGCACGGCACCTGGGCCGAATGATTCCACCTGGGCGTGTGGAATTAACGGATGAGGTTTAAAGCTGATGGGACTCAGTCATCTCCAAGGCTACGTGCCCGTCACCTCTGTGGCAATGGGTGTGGAGACTCAGCAAAGCCTGGAGAATGAAAACAGTGGGTGCTCATGAAAGAGCATGGCCAGGGAGGTCGAGCCAAGCGGAGGGAGGGGGTTAAGCTGGCAGCCGTGAATCAGACACCCCATTCCTACCACAGGGGCCAGCTCCCACCAGGTCTCAGCCGCAGAGGGTCCGTGAACACAGTGGGTCTCCGTGACGGAGCTGGCGATGCGGGGATGTGAGCACATGACTAGTATGTAACTGAGACTGCATGTGTGTGACTCTCTGTGGCTTGGGTGTGGCTCTGCGCTTTGTGCGGGGGCTGTGTGGTTGTGCGCTGCAAGTGACCGTAGTGTAGCTGTGTGTTCGTGTGACTATCTGTGTAGAAATGGACGTTGCCTGCGCTGTGTGGTGCGTGCCTCTCGGAGGCTAGTTCCAGAGCTCTGGGTGTTGGGTGTGTGCCCCTCTGGGAGGAGACAGCTGTCGTGGGTGTATGTGACGATTTGGGACTCTGTGATGTTGTCTCGAGTGTGCCTTCCAGGCTGGCTCTGTGATGGTGCACGTCTATGCCGGGTGGGTTACATGCCTTCAACTGTGTGTCACTGTGTGTCCCTCGGGGACTCAGCTGTGTCACTGTGTGTGACTGTGACTGTGTGTGAGACAGCATGCCCCTCAAACCACACTTCTTGGGCGGCTTTGATGTGCTTGAGTTTCTAGGGGCCGTAAGGACGCCGGCCTCACTCTTGAGGACTTCAAAAGATGGCTGTCCTTTCTGCCCAGCTGGGGAAAAACCCATTTCCCCCTCACCCTTACCCTCTCCTCCGCCTGGAGGAGGGCCCTGTTTGTTTTCCTATTTTTACTGCCTAGGATGAGTTCATGGCCACAACTGACTCACCACTCTTTCCAAGAGACTTGGGGAAGGAAATAGGGGTTGCTTGGTTGGGGCCTCTGCCCACTAGCCCAGGGACTTTCAGAGCAGGGCCAAGGGGGACATCTGGATCCATTGTGGCTGTGTGGGCACCTCGAGCCATTCACCATCCCCAAACCTGGAAGGTCAAGGAGTCTTCTTTCTAGATCATTGTCCAGAACCCAGTCTCCTACCCCAAATGAGAGGCCTCTCTCCTTATCTAAAAGTTCTCCCCTCCCTTTGACAAGGTTAATTGAAAAGTAAGCTGGAGCTTTGGAGGGGCCTTTGACACCTCCCCTGGATCCGTGTCACTGCAGGTAATCCACGCCTGGTCCAGTTCAAGCAGCAGCTAGGGTGCCTCGGCTCAGCAACACTGTTTGGGCGCCCCCTATGGGCAGAGGCTGCCCAGGCTGAAGATGGCCGAGCTAGAGGCCTGCACCGTTTGATGGGAGAGACACAGTTGCTGTCCGGAAGCTCTCAGTCTTAGGGGGGAGTCAGAACCCTCCAATACACAGGCTCTAAGACAAAGGACAAAGACGATTCGAGCTCTCACTCCCTAGGCTGGGAGGAGAGTGATGTTCTGAGTCTGACGTAGAATCAGAGACGGCTTCTGGGCGGGGCTACGGGGACTTGGTGCAGGTTGGGAGGGAGAGCGAGTCCTGGAGGCTGGACAACTGGGAGGACTGGGGTGGAACAAATGCAGGAGGTGAGGTGGCATAATCCTCATGTGAGATGATGAGGGGAACTTGGGCTGGAACCTGTCCACGTGGCAGGGGAACTCTGTGGATAGGAAGTCCCCTCTGGTATCTACCTGGTGTCCCTCCTGCTGCAGCCTGCATATAGCACCCGAGGCTGGTTGCCCAGGAGGGAGCTCAGAGGCTGGACCTCACCCCCTTCCCCTGCTCTAGCCCGGGGAGCCAACACTCCAACCGTACTCCCGGCCAGCTTGCCCAGCCTTCAGGCTCTCCTGCCCCCACATGCCCCTGCCAGGCTCTTACCAGCCATGGCTGAAGCCATGAGAGCTTCCCTCCATCCCTGCCCTCCTGGCCCTCTGCCTTGGAGGCTCCTTCTAGCTCCTGTGACTGGCTCACTCAACAGAACCTATCCCTCCACTCTTCTGACCCTGGCCAGAAACTGTCCCCTTTAGGGGTGTTTAGGCCACCCTCCTAGAGGAATTGAGAAGAGCGTCAGACTAAGGAGTCAGGGGGCCGGGCTTTAGGGGACTCACTGGGCAAGGCATTTAACCTCAGTTTCTCCATCTGCAAAATGGGGCTAATGGCGCCTGCCCTGCTGGGTTCCCAGGGTGGGTGGGGAAGGCGCCAGTGAGCTCATGGGTGTGAAGGCCCTGGTGAGCTGTAAATAGTCCAGTGCTTGTGGGAGGAAGGGAGGGAGGGAAGCTGTGTTATTCCAGCTGGGCCTGGCTGCCCACATGGAGGGCTTGGTCAGTGGGGGTCTGGGGACTGTGAGGGTCTCTTGCCAAGTACTGGAAACCAGGGGATTCAAGCCCAGCACCCCAATGAGAGCTGGGGGTAAGTAAGGCTCCGCAAAGGCCACATCTGGGACAAGTGCTGGGGTGACAGCAGCAGGGACTGTGATATGAGAGCTTTGGGCAAGTCACTTGGACCAGTGACTCTGGAGAAACTGCTTTTGGGAAGATGGGTGAGAAACCTGAGGTCACCGGTGATGTCACTCTCAGCCTCCCTGACATCCCTGCCTCTGCGGGGAGGGGACGGAGACGCCATCTTCTCTGCCCCTCCATCCTTAAGCTCTGGGGACAGGAGGCTGAGTATGTTAGCTAGCAGGGATGTGGGAGATTAGCTGTGGCTTTTTCTGATAAGGAAAATTCTCGAGCTGCAGCCAGCTTTTCAGGAGGGGCTTGCTGTACCTTTCTCTAGTCTATCAGAGAGATGTTTCAGACCCTCCTCTTCCAAAGGCAAACCAGGGCCTTCCCCCAGGTACCCTTGTCCCCTCCAACCTATCTGCTTGCTCTGTCCTTCTCCAGACTCACCTGGGCCTTCCCCCTCTGAACCTTTGAGCAGGCTACCCTCCCCCTTGGGAATGTCCTCCTCCAGAAAACACCCTTCTCAGCCTCAGATCAAGTCCTACCCTTGTCAATTTCTAGCCAGGTGACCCTGGTCGAGTCACCAAACCAATTTGAACCTCAGTCTTGCCACCTGTAAAATGGGGCTAATACTATCTCCCAGGGTGGTGAGAATGAAAAGCTAACACATAAAGCCCTGAGCCAAGTTCCTGTCCCTGGTGAGAAGCTCAGCACTTCCACCGTTCCCAGAATCCCTCCCAGCACCTCAGCTTGCTTTATACTGATTTGCCTTATTTATTGCTTTGTAGCAAATCAAAAGACAGATGTTTCCTGAGCACTTACTCTATGTTTAGCACCATAGCGCGCTCGGTTGGGGAGGGATCCAGGAAGGGTTCTCTGCCCACCTGGAAACAGTTGCCAGCCTGAGTGGGCAGCTGACATCCAAAGACGTGGAGTGTCCAACCACTCCGACAGTGCAGCTATCACGAGGCCAAGGGAGTAGCAGGTGTGTGCGGGAGACAGAATGGTCAGGGCAGGAGTGGTTCCGGGGGCTTCCTGGAGAAGGAGGTCCCGCGGGACAAGTACAGTAGACAGAGGGCGCAGCAGAAAGGTGATCATGGTGTACTCACTGGGGACACAGGAGTAAAGAGAGAGTGTGGGAAATCTTGGGAGTGAAGGCTGCATTAAGAAGGTCATGCCAGAAGCTGGAGACCCTTAAGCCAACTCTTAAGGTAGAGGAACTTCGATCAGACAGAGTAGGAAACAGGGAGCAACAGCAGGGGAGCTCTTGAGCAGGGGAGGAAGGTTAGACGGGAAGGAGGGGGCCTCCCGTTTATTAAGCATCAGCTGTCTTCCAGATTGTTGCTAGGTGCTTATTGTCTGTTTTCCTACTTAATCGCCAAGCAACCTGGTGAGATATACATTGTTATCCCCATTTTATAGACAGGGAAACTGAGACTTGGAGAAGTTAAGCAACTTCCTCAAGGTCATAAAATTAAGGAGAAAGTGAGACAACTGAAGTCTGCCTAACTCTAGAGTCCATGTGCTTCCTAGCCAAACCCAGTTTCCCCCAAAGAGGATGGGGGTCAGAACTGGGCAGGGTCCTTCTTCCTCTCCCTGCCCCCACCAAGCCCATGGTGGAGTTTGTCTCGGAGACTGGGAGCGTTTGGGGCCAGTGTAGGTGAAGCTGCCTTGGTAGATTGATTTTCCAGCTGCTTATAGGGTGCAGAGGACATGGGACCACTGGTCTCTGGTCACCACATAAGGAGGAGGAGTCTGGAGGGCCAGGGGTGAGTGAGAGGCAGCGGTCAGAGGTGACTCTGGGTGTTTGGGCCTGCTTTCCTGGGAGAAGCGGGAGGCTGTTGACAGAACTGGGGAAGCCAGAGCGAGTTGCAGGAAGGATGAAGAGTTGGGTTTGCAACATGCTGAGCCTGATGCATTGGGTGAAGCAGAAACAGCCCCAGCTTTGGAGACCCAGGCTCAGAGCTCAGTGCAGAGGCCTGACCTTGAGGAATTTACAAGCACTGTTTTTTGTCCCCTCTAGAGTGGGGATGCCCAGGGAGTAGGGACTGTGGGACCTCTTTCCTTGGTCTCCCCACTGGTCCTCAGAGTGGGGTCTGGGAGTCATTCTAGGGAGGCAGCAAGTGGCAGCCCCACTTACCTTGTCCCCTCCTCCCTCAGCCCTTGATGTGCCCTTTGAGGCCTGGGAGCCAAAGGACCAGCTCCCTCCGCTACACTCCTACACGGCCCACTACCCTGGTCCTTGCTTGTACTGACCCTGCCAGCACTTGGGTTATCTCTATGTGTGTCTCTCTCTCCCCAGGTCACTCATTTCATTCAATAGATATCTCCTGAGTACCCACTCTGTCAGGCCTTGTGCTGGGCCTTAAGGACACAGCCATCCTCAGAAAGCTTACATTCTAGTGGGGGAGACAGACAATCACCAAGATATTAAAGAGAAATTCATTTCAGGTAGTAATCGTGCTGTGAGGAAGAAGAAAGCCGAGTTGTGGAGATAGAGGAAACAGGGCTGCCAGGAGACACAGGGGCACTATCTTAAATTAGATCATCTAGCAAGGCCTCTAGGAAGAGGTTTTTTGTTTTAATACTTTTTTTTTTAAGTTTTCTTTTATTTATTTATTTATCTTTGGCTGTGTTGGGTCTTTGTTGCTGCACGCAGACTTTCTCTAGTTGCAGCGCACAGGGGATACTCTTCATTGTGGTGCGCGGGCTTCTCATCGCGGTGGCTTCTCTTGTTGCGGAGCATGGGCTCTAGGCGCACGGGCTTCGTAGTTGTGGCTCACGGGCTCAATAGTTGTGGCTCAAGAGCTTAGTTGCTCCACGGCATGTGGGATCTTCCTGGAGCAGGGCTTGAACCCGTGTCCCCTGCATTGGCAGGAGGATTCCTTTTTTTTTTTTTTTTTTTTTGCGGTACAAGGGCCTCTCACCGCTGTGGCCTCTCCTGTTGCGGAGCACAGGCTCCGGACGCGCAGGCCCAGCGGCCATGGCTGACGGGCCCAGCCGCTCTGCGGTACGCGGGATCCTCCCGGACCGGGACACGAACCCGCGTCCCCCGCATCGGCAGGCGGACTCCCAACCACTGCGCCACCAGGGAAGCCCGGCAGGAGGATTCTTAACCACTGCGCCACCAGGGAAGTCCCTAGGAAGAGGTCTTTTGAGCTCCGAATGACAAAAATAAAGAAAGGTGTAGGGAAGAGCATTCTAGTTGGAAGGAATGGCCAATGCAAAGGCTCTGAGGCACAGGTGGGAAGTACACCTGAGGCAGGTGTTTCTGTATGAGAAATAGCAAGAAGGCTGGTAACCCTGGAATGGAATGAATGAGGGGAAAGGGGAAGATGAAGCTCAGGAGGTGAGAAGGGTCCAGGTGGTGTAGGCCTTGTAGAATTTCCATATTATTTTGAACGAGATGAGAGGTCCTTGGAGGGTTTGAAGCAGGGAAGGGAGGTGCTCTGATCTGCGTTGATCAAGATCCCTTTGGATGAGCGGGTGAGTGCTGAGATCAGTCAGGGCCATTTCTCATCCTTCCCCTCTAGGATCTCGATGCCCCACAGCCCCCAGACACCTCTGCGTACCTGGACACGGTCCCAGGGAACATTCCAGAGGCGATGCTTTCATGTCTTGCCTCATAATGAAAAAAGTTCTAGGAAAGATTTTGGGAGACCCCAAGGGAGTGACTATCATAGAAGAACTGCCGCATTTGCCTTATGGGGGTCCTTTTGTCCCCAGCCTGTAGGAGGGTGCCTCTGGGTCAGGGGCTCCATGAGGAGGGGGGCTCCTGATCAGGGCCCACACTGATGCCCAGACAGAAATCTCAGGTCTGGACAAATTGAGTGAGGAGAGAAGGGAGGTGGATGGTGGAACAAGTGGCCCAGCAAGTGGCCTTTGCCCTCTGCTCCCCCCTCAGATCCTGCTGGAACCCCTGGCTGCCCAACCAGGGGGGGATGGCCTCTGTCTGGGTGGGGCCTGTGGCATCTGGTGGCCTCCTGGGGATTAGCCCTGGGAATGGACGCCCAGCAGAATTGGGAAGGGACTGAGTCAGATCCGGAGAGCAGCGTGGGGTTGCCCGGCTGAGGTCACAGTCTGGTGGCTGGAGGTGGCTTCCAACCCAAGTCCTCCACCCCCAGCCGGTGCTGGTCCCGAGGGCCCTCCGACGTGCACCAGGCGCCTTCCTGACCTCAGTGTAGCACTGCTGGGACGCAGAAAGCTCAGAGCCAAGACCAGGCCATGGCTGGGCTCCAATCTCTGTCCCACTGTGGGCCCAAATTGACAGAGGCATGACCCTGCCCTCAAGGAGTCCCCAGACACAGGAGAGCGGCATAACCCTGCCCTCACAGAGCCCCCAGATTCAGGGGAGAGGCACGGCCTTGCTGTCAAGAGCCCCCAGTCTGAGAGAAGACCGAAACCCACTTAAAGAACACAAAGATGGAGATCCAAAGGAAACTCCCCAACTGGATCAGGATGAGTGGAGGCAAGAAGACACACAGATGGCCAAGAAGCCCATGAAAAGCTTCTCAACATCACTAACTATTAGAGAAATGCAAATCAAAACTACAATGAGGTATCACCTCACACCAGTTAGAATGGGCATCATCAGAAGATCTACAAACAACAAATGCTGGAGAGGGTGTGGAGAAAAGGGAACCCTCTTGCACTGTTGGTGGGAATGTAAATTGATACAGCCACTGTGGAGAACAGTATGGAGGTTCCTTAAAAAACTAAAAATAGAATTACCATATGACCCAGCCATCCCACTACTGGGCATATACCCAGAGAAAACCATAATTCAAAAAGACACATGCACCCCAGTGTTCATTGCAGCACTATTTACAATAGCCAGGACATGGAAGCAACCTACATGCCCATCAACAGATGAATGGATAAAGAAGATGTGGTACATATATACAATGGAATATTACTCGGCCATAAAAAGGAATGATATTGGATCATTTGTAGAGATGTGGATGGACCTACAGACTGTCATACAGAAAGAGAAAAACAAATATTGTATATTAACGCATATATGTGGAATCTAAAAAATGGTACAGCTGAACCAGCAGAAATAGAGACACAGATGTAGAGAACAAACATATGGACACCAAGGGGGGAAAGCGGGGGGGGAGGGGGGGATGAACTGGGAGACTGACATATATACACTGATATGTATAAAATAGATAACTAATAAGAAACTGCTGTATAAAAAAACTAATTCAATTAAATTTTTTAAAAATTACTCTGCTAAAAAAAAAAAAAAATGATGAGGTGAGTGAGGGTCGGGGAGAGAAGCACTGTGCACTCACGGCCTAGGCAGTTGCTGTCCTGACTTGAGGGCACGGGTCAGCTCATTCCTGGCTCCTTCACCCGAAGCTCAGTCCCTGATCCCC